>NW_023425531.1:5207660-5562660 GCF_014108245.1 Pipistrellus kuhlii
CCGGGAAATTATTTATCCCCTCTGAGCCTCAACCCCCATATATAAAATGAAATAAATGTCTCATTCAATGGGGAGGTAAGTACTATTATTTATTGTCTTTTTTTAAGGGGCAAAAACAAGGCCAGAGAAGTCCAGGACTGGTGGGTCAGACACGGGGCTGCATGTGGAGGAAATGGGAGAACATCTATAAAGTGCTCACGGCCAAGCCCTGGCCGGTGTGGCTCGATTGGTTGGGCGTTGTCCCATGCACCGGAAGGTCGCTGGTTTAATTCCCAGTCAGGGCACACACCTAGGTGGTGGGCTTGATCCCTGGTTGGGGGCAGCCAATTGATGTTTCCCTCTTACACTGACATTGCTCTCTCCTTCTCCCTTCTTCTCTAAAAATTAATAAAACTATTTTTTGAATGCTGGATGAATCATCAGTATAAATTTGTATGTTTAATCAAATACCACAATCTGTATAAATAATCTTACCAATATGCCAGCCTAATTCCCACTTATGTTTACAGAGCAGCGTATGCTGACCCCTAACATCACCTGGGTGCCCCTTATTGGATGTTCTTACAGCGCCCTAGAGCTTCCTTCCTGTCGATTCCTTCCCAATGCAATTACTTACTATGTGCGGCTTCCTGTGCCACTTCCTGCCCGGCCCAGTGGGTTCAGAGGCCAGGGCTGGGGTCTCCCCTGTGCACACTGCAGCAGCACGCCCTCTCCCCCCCTACACCCCTCTCTCTGTGCCTGGGATGAAGTGCACACCATTAGCGTGCCCACCAGGTGTTTACTGTGTGCCAGGCACTGAAAACAAAGTCAAGCCTCTGCCCTCTTCTTTTTCTCACCCAAGGATATGTTTATTGATTTTAGAGAGAGGGAAACATGAATGTGAGAGAGAAACATTGCTTGATTGCCTCATGTACGTGCCCTGACCGGGAATTGAACCTCCACCTTTTGGTGTATGGGACCACGTTCCGACCAACCCAGCCACCCGGCCAGGTTCCAGGGAGGGCATGCAGACAGAAACAGCAAATGCTGTCTTAGTCCGTTCAAGCTGCCAAACAGAGTACCATGGACAGAGACGCTTGAACAACCTACATTTTAGGCACTCAGAGTCCAGCATCAAGGTCCCGGCAGACCCAGGGTCCGGTGAGAGCCCTCAGGGTGGTTTGCAAATGGCCGTCTTCTTGTTGCAGCCCCGCATGGCAGAGCGTAGGTGGTCCTGTGTCCTTCCGCTCCTCAGAAGGGCGTCATCCAAGGAGCGGGCCTCCCAGTGGCCTCATCACGTCCCAAGGCCTCACCTTCTAATCCCATCACGTTGGAGGCCAGCATTTCAACTTGTAACATTGGGGGGGGTGGGGGGGGCGGGAGAGACACCAGCATTCAGTTTATAACAAATGGAGAACGTGTCAGCAAGAGAGGGAAGGGGCCAGCTGGGGGAGGTGCGAGAAGCTCCCTATTCACAGATGCCCCCTGAGCATGGCGGGGGAGGGGGCGGTGCATGAAAACATCTGCAGAAAGAGCTTTCCAGGCAGAGGCACAGCAAGTGCAAAGGCCCTGGGGTGGAAGTGAACTGGGTGTTCAAGGCCAGTGTCGTTGCGCTGCAGGGGCTCACGCAGAGCAGAGGGGAACATCAGGAGACAGGTGGTGACGAGCCGCTGTGTGGATGCGCAGAAAAGAGACAGCGACAGCAACTGAGTTCCTCTCCACGTTCACAGCAAAGCGTCAAGGGACCCACACAGCACAGGGCGGGCTGGCCTCGGAGCAGTGGTGAGCTCTGAGCAGCAATAGAAAAGCTCAGGCTCTGGCCTGGAGAAGGGGGGTGGGGAGCAGCCACGGCCCCCAGGATCCAAAGTGCTGCGTGGAGGAGCTGGGTTGACCTGGGTGGGAGCATTCCAGTGGCCAGGCTGGGACCAATGGGCAGCTCTCCCATGAAGATCCCACTTCTCCCCTCCCCACACCCCTCTCCTCCTCTTCGTCCTTAGATAGAGCAAGCGGGTCCCGCCTGGAGCCTTAGCACTTGCTGTTCCCTCGGCCCGGAGCGCTTCTGCTCCAGACCTGTCCAGGCTGGTCCCATCCCACCCAAGCCCGGAGGCCACCTCCTCGGGGGAGGCCAGATCTGAGCTGCACCCACATCTTTATCCCGGTGCTGCTTTCAAGGAGCCTAAACCAAGACAGACTCGCCAGATCTGTGCGAGGACACAGGTGAGGATGCTCGTCACATATCCATCACAGGGGCATGGGTGGGAGCTGACCTAGGCGCCAACGCCAGGGAATGGATTCTAAGGAGGAGGGGGATGTGGTCAAATAAACAAGCAGAAAGCAGCATGGAAGGTTCCTGGTACATGGTGCTGAGGGAAATCCAGCATGACGCGGTATTTGTAATTAAAAAAGAAAGCACACACTTAAAATCAACATTTCATAGCCATCCAAAATGCGTACTTATTTAGGAACACATTTAAAATACATCTGAGTGGCGGCCTCTGGGGAAGCCACGAGGTGGAAGGAGAGATGAAAGATGAAGGGAAATGAGTCTGTTGCCAGACCGTGGATGTGGGTTAACCCCTCTGTGCTCTGTGCGGTCCAAATGAAAAAATAATAACAATTCAGACCCATTTGTCTTCACCTGAACAGCCCCACTCACCCACATCCCTTCGGGAGGGCTCCCCCGCTGTGCCTCCAGCGAGGGCCTGCGCCCATGGTCCCGGGCAGCTCCGCATCCCCTGTCACTCTGTGGTCTGTTTGTCTCCCACGCTGCCCGGCCCTGGGAGGGCAGCAAACACAGGCGCTCTCTCCCTCTCTCTCTCTCTCTCTCTCTCTCTCTCTCTCTCTCTCTCTCTCTCTCCTTCCTCCTCTCCTCGCCCTCCCACCCCACCTTCTCCACTGGGATGTGGCACTAGGCACCTGGGTCACTGGCTGACTGTGAGCCCATGATAACACCAGGAGTTGCTGTCACCAGAGCCAGGTACACAGGCTCCCAGCCCAGGGACTGCACCACACAGCACACAGGGAAGACGTGGAGGCACATGTCATGTGCCCAGATGCTCATGCGCCCAGTGGTCTGCACACACCAGGTGCTGGGCGCAAGCTCCCATTCTCTGTCAACTACCTCAGCCTGGCCTGCTCCGCCCCCCCACCAGCCTGGCCTTCCACAACAGTCTGACCGCCCCCAACCAGCCTGACCCTCCACTCCAGCCTGACCTCCCTACCACCAGCCTGACCTTTCTCCCCACCAGCCTGACCCCCCACACCAGCCTCACCTTCCTCCCCAACGCCACCAACCTGGCCTCCCACCACCACCATTCTGGCCTTTCTCCCCACCCCCCAGACCCTACCCCTACTACCCTGGACCTTCTGGGACTCCCACCTGCACCCTCCCGGGGCCAGAACCCCATCTTACAAAGATCTCTGTCCTAACTGGTTTTCCCTTTTCCAGCTCAGGTCGGTACCTAGGCTGCCCATGAAGGCCTCATCCCTCCAGAAGGCACGACCACAGAGCCCCCGCTCCCCAGGAAAATGAATCAGCAGCCTCCACCCCTCTAAGGTCCCTGCTCCACCAACAGGGCTGAGGCAGACTCCTTGGTCATCTCAGAAAAGAAAGGCAAAGGGAGCAGGTGTGGGAGAGAAAACGCGTGGAGTGGAGGCGGTAGAAAAAGGATTTCCCGAAAGCCGAGGCCCAGGCACCTGGAAGCTTCCCTCCCTGCCACGGAAGGACACCTTTGGGCCGTCCTTGGAGACCTGTGAGCAGCTTTCATTAGAGTCCCACCGAGGGGGCAGGGTCCCCACCGGGTCCCCAGCGCCTTGCTCAGGCCCTGGAAGCTCAAAGGGCACCCAGTAACAACCTGTTTTGACAACCAGACTCAACCTGGACTGACACCAGGCATTCTCATAGTTGCTGAGCACCTACTGTGTGGGAATCAAAGGGTAAGACTGCTGAACAAAAGCGCATCATTCCCTTGTCACCCCAATGAGCTGGTGTTTGAAGACCTGGAGAGCTGGCGATTGCCTCATCAAACTTTAGTAGGTGGACTGACCGGATTTGGAGAATGAGTGACTATGGAGGAGACATATACGTCATTATTATTAGCAAATATACGACGATTCCTAGGTGTCAGTGCTGCTCCATGTTAACTCAGTTACCCAATTATTCTGCTCCCAGCCAGCCTGGGGGCTCGCACCTTTGCCGTGAGACACTAAGGTGAGATGAGGCTAAGTAACTTGCCAAGGTCACCCAGCTGGTGGTGGCTGTGCAGCCCACGTGCTTGGCCGCTGCCCTGTGTGGCTATAGAGAAGACTTTGCCCAGAGGTTTTGCTTTCCCAATCCCGTCAGCTGGGAAGGAGGGAGGGAAGGAAAGCTGACAGGAGTGGCCCTTGCCTGTTGGCTCTGCTCCAGTAGAGTGCCCGAGAAGTCCTGGGACCCAGGCGGTCTGGAGCTGACCTTGACCTGGCTACAGACATTAACAGGGAGATCAGAGCCCAAACCCATTCTTTCGATCTGCTTAAGGTGATCCTGGCTCTGCTCAGGGTAAAGGGCTAGTCCTTAACGTGGTGGGGAAACTTCAAGGTGCTGGCCTACGTGTCCCAGAGACTACACCTGTGGTCAAGAGTGCTCACAGAGCTCTGGCTGGGTGGACTCAGTGGACAGAGTGTCGACCTGTGGATTGATTGGGTTTGATTCTGGTTAAGGGCACGTACCTTGGGGCCATGTGGAAGACAACCAATCAATGTGTCTCTCTCACATTAATGTTTCTCCTCTCTCTCTCTCTCTCTCTCTCTCTCTCTCTCTCTCTCTCTCTCTTCCACTCTCTCTAAACATCAATGGAAAAAAATATCCTGGAGTGAGGCTAAAAAAGAGTATACATAGAATGAGAGATCCAAGATGGTGGCGTAGGTAAACATCTAAACTGCTACCATGCACAATAATTTCAAAACTACAACTACAGGACAAAACGCCTATCACCCAGAACCATGGGAAAGCTGGCTGAGTGGAAGTTCTACAATTAGACGGAAAGAGAAAAGAATAATCAGGGCACAAGCGCTGAAAAACTGAGGTACAGGGGTGCACTTGATATGGGCTGGCAGCAGATCCCAGCTGGAGGTGGGCATTGCTTCCTTCAACCTGACAAGCTGCTGATCTTTCTGAAATCCAGTTTCTGGGGAGAAGCTGGACTACCTGCATCAGGTCAGAAAGTGAGGGTGACTTGCTTGCAGAGCTGCGCGCAAGAATAATTGTTTGTTGTGCTGGGGCACGAGAAATGGGGACGCAGTCTCTCACTGCCAGTCATTGCTGTTTGCCATTCCTTAGCCTAGTGAGGCCCTGAGACTCTTCCCCAAGACTCCACCCCACACAATCTACAAACACTCTGAAGCTCCAAGCAGCAGCTTTTGCATATGAATGGTCTTCTCTATTGCAGTTTGACTTAGCAAACTTGCAACCCAGTGCAGACAGCTCCAAAGCTTCCACGCTCCAAGAAGGGAGCAGAGGACTGTGGTTCTTGCTGTAGCTCCTCCAGGGTGGCCTCAAACAGTAGCTGAACTGCACCTCATTGGAGATCCAGAAGCCAGTGTACCTAGTGGTCAGTGTGAGACACCAGATTTCAACTCCTCACATCCATAAGTGACATATTTGGGAAGCGGACTCAGTGAGTACCAAAGCCCCAACAAAACAAGGCCTGCACCATAAGCGTGACTCCAGTGCAGCAGTTCTTCCATTATAGACACGGCAGGTCCTCACAGCCAGTTGGCCTGGAGGTCAACTCCTCCCAGTGTACCAACAGCAATCAAGGCTTAATTATACAAAGACTTTGCACTCAGCCCACAAAGGGGTGTACCAAGAGCAACCGACTTCGGTGATTGGGGAAGCTGAGCTACTGGCCCCTATAGGTCACTGACCATACAAAGTCATTCCATTAACACAGGAAGGCAACCAAAATGCGGAGATATAGAAGCATGTCACGAATGGGAGAGATGGGGGAAAATAAACTACTGGAAAATGGAGTTCAGAACCACATTTATAAGGTTACTCAAGAATCTTCTAAAAACCACTGAAAAACTTGATGAGATCTCCAAGAAGCTTAGTGAGACCTTCAAAGGCCTTAATGAGAATGCCAATAAAAATGGAAAAGGACCTGTCAGAAATTAAGCATACACTTATAGAAATAAAGAATATACAGAAACTCAACTGTAGATCAATGTACCCCAAGAGTCAAACCAAAGATCTGGAATATGAGGAAGCAAAAAAAGCACCCAACCAGAGAGGCAGAAAGAAAGAAGAATCCAAAAGTATGAGGATAGTGTAAGGAGCCTCTGGGACGGCTTTAAGTGTACCAACATCTGGATTTTTGGAGTGCCAGAAGAAGAGAGCGAGCAGGATATTGAAGGCCTATTGGAAGAAATAATGACAGAAAACTTTCCCTACCTGGTGAAAGAAATAGACTTACAAGTTCAGGAAGCACACAGGACCCCAAACAACAGGAATCCAAAGAGCACCACACCAAGACACGTCATAATTAAAATGCCAAGGGCAAAAGACAAAGAGAGAATCTTGAAAGAAACAAGAGAAAAACAGTTAATTACCTACAAGGGAGTACCCATACGACTATCAGCTGATTTCTCAACAGAAACTATGCAGGCCAGATGGGAGTGGCAAGAAATATTCAAAGTGATGAACAGCAAGAACCTACAACCAAGATTACTCTACCCAGCAAAGCTATCATTCAGAATTGAAGGTCAGATAAAGAGCTTCACAGACAAGAAAAAGCTAAAGGAGTTCATCACCACCAAACCAGGATTACATAAAATGCTGAAGGGTATTCTTTAAGAATAGGAAGAAGAAAAAGGAAAAGGTAAAAATATGAACAACAAAAAGACATCAAATACATACCTACCAACAAGTGAATCTAAAAATCAAGTGATAAAAATCTGAAGAACAGAATGGACTGGTGAATATAATAGAATCAAGGACATAGAAAGGAAGTGGACTGACAATTCTCAGGGGGAAAGGGGTCTGAGAGGTGCGGGAAGAGATTGGACAAAAATCTTACACATATGAATGAAGACAGTGGCAGGAGTAAGGGCATTGGGTGGGGTGGGGTAGGGAATCAGGTAGAGGAGAGCTATGCAGGAGGGGGGGGAAAGAGGAACACCTGTAATAATCTGAACAATATTTTTTTTTAAGTACACACAGAAACAACCACCTTTCCTTATTTGTAGTACCCTCTCCAGACAATGTGGTTGACAATGACACTCAGAGTCGGCCCTGGGCTCTCAGGCCACCTGACCTGCCCAGGTGGAATTCGTGTTTTCAAGATGCCCAGGTGGTGGTCTGCACAGCAGTTTCAGGAGCACTGGCCCCCCACACCTCAGGCCTCAGGCTCCCCCCAGGGGTTTCGACACCATCCAAAGACAAACCCCAATCATCACCCACTAACCTCATTACACCTGAATATTCAACCTACTCCCCAATACACCATTCAAACAACTCAGGTGCATTGTGAATAAAACTTTTCTGGCCCTGGCTGGTTGACACAGTTGGTTGGAGCTTTGCCCCATACACCAGAAGGTGGAGGTTTAATTCCCAGTCAGGGCACATGCTCAGGTTTCGAGCTCAATCCCCAGTCAGGGTGCATGGGGGAGATAACCGATCAATGTTTCTCTCTCATCTCTTTCTCTCTCTTCTCTCTCTCTCTGTCTGTCCAGCCCCCCCCCCCCCCTTTCCTCTCACTAAAATCAATTTTTTAAAAGAGTTGAAAAAAAAATAAAAATAAAATAACACTTTTAACCCTCAAGAAATGGACTCTCTAAATCAGTGGTTCCCAATGTAGGGCACAGGCCCCACAGGGGGGCAATTTGATTTTTAAGGGGAGCAATTTGAAAATGAGTTATTAACAGTGAATATTTTTTTTTTGCATTTCTTATGGTTCTAAAGGCCTCGTATACAGTATATAAATATATTTTATGGCATATTTATGCATTTCAGTAGTCTATTATGTTTGAAACTTTATTTGCTATTTTTTCATATCCACTTTATATTATTATTTTTGTAACAATTTCTTAGTGATATCTTCCTCGGTACTTCAACTAAATGTCCTTTTGTTCTTTTATTTTTCTCTTTTATGGGTGCCATGTGATAGGTGAAATAGAGAAGGGCCGGAGACTGGGATGCCAGGACACAGGCTTTATTGAAGAGAAGGGTACCACTGCCGGCTGCCTCCAGAGAGAGGAGCAGCAGAGAGCAGAGAGCGAGGGACGGGGTACAACACCTTTAAGGGGAGGAAAGGGAGGGAACGGGGCTTAGTGCACTCAGCACACGCTGATTGATGGTTTTATTTAAGGCCTATGGTTAAGGACCTAGGGACTTAGGAATGGGGGCTTAGGGTATTTGACAGGTGCTGATTGGTGGTTCAGTGCTCAGGAATGTCTGGCTGTTTACATACGTCCATCAATTGGAGAGAGGGAGGATCTATCACCATGTTCTTTGGAAGCTTGTTTAGACCAAATGAATGGGCCTTTTAGGCTTTCTCCGTGTGAATAGGGCCTCACTTTTTGAATAAGAATTCTGTCACAGGGGGCCTAGATGGGGCATGGCAAAAAAAAAGGTTGGGAACCACTCCTCCGGAGCATTTCGGCATTTTCCACATTTCCTCTTGGGGGCACCAAAGCACTTCCTGATGTTCTCCAGGGAGGAAGTGTCTTTTAGTGAGAGGGACAAGGTCCGCAAACACATTACTGTGCCCTCCTGCCACCACCCACCCACCCCGTCCCTCCTCTCCCTACCCTCCCCCCCCCCAGCCTGGGCTTTTCCACAGTCTCGGTGACCTTTGAAAAGAAACAGGATGAGGGTGCAGGCAGAAGAGGAGCAAGACAGAACACAGGCGCCTTTTCCCAAACTACAAGGGCAGAGCAACGTTGAAGGAAGAAGTGGGGAGGAGTGGTCTGAGGTGTCTGGCTGCTCTTTGAGGGGTTGGTTTTAAGATGGAGAGACTTGCTCATGGCTGAGAGTCGACTGGACAGCCTCCATGAAGCCAGGTGTTTCCATCCAGAAACATTGCAAATGCACGTTCAGTGACATGCAATTCTGCCAAGGACACATGTGCACATGTGCTGGGTGATGTGGATGTACCAGGGGATTGTAAGAGATTGGACATTTATCGGTGGGGACTGGTTACAGCAACTATGGTAACTCCACCCTATGGGATGCCCTGGGGCCAGAAGAGCTGAGGAAGATCTTCATGTGGTAATGTGAAATGATCTCCAACATAGGTCAGGTGAAGGAAGGGAAGGTGCCCCACAGCACATAGTGAAACCACACACGTCTCTCTCTCCAGTCACACTGGCCTTTATTCCAGCCTGGGGAGGCTTTGCTTCCCCTCTGAGAGCACCTTTTCCAGCTCCTCTCAGTCAAGACTGGCCTTTTATGTTGTTCGGGTCACACACCCCTGTCACAGTTCCCTAAGGACCTCCCCAAAAGCGGGCACACACATGCACCCAACGAGGCAGCCCTAGCCTGTTCCCTGCTCCATTGCCTCTCCAGCACTTAGTTTATCTGTTTATTGTGGCCCCTCCATTCAAATGCCAGCTCCATGGAGTCAAGGGCTCATCTCATTCATCACTAAACATCAGCATCCAACACAGTGCCTAGAGCACAGTAAATGCTCGATTTTAAAAAGACATAAGTACAAATGAATCAAAGGAGCTAGGAAGTTGGGACTTTTCCTTCTCATGATTTCTGTTCTGTGAACTAGATGAGATGTGCTAGGAGGGAGGGCGGAAATGGTGGGGGAGGGGTGGAGAGGTGGCATTGACATCTGCAGTGGGGGATGGGAGGGCAAAGAGAAGATTAGGATTTCTGTTGATACTGAAGACCAGGAACTATAGCAGTGCCCTAAGAGCTTCATGGGGACCTAGGAGGGAGAGGCGGAGTATTGGCTGGTATTCTCCAGGAGGATATGTGGTAGGTTGATTTGCTCTGATGTCCCTGACTTTCTTGCCTCCCTTCATCCACTCCCTCTGACAGTGTCCTCCCACCATGGCCACTGGGCCTGCAGCATTCAATGCGAGCCGAGGCCTCAGAAAGTGCTGCGCACATCTGCCTCCTCCCCTGCTGCTCTGCCTCTGCCAGGAGGAGGCGTCAGGCCAACAGAGGCCACCCGGGATCAGCCAGTCCCCCGCGACCCACCGGCTGACCGCAGGTGCATGAGCAGCCAAGCCAGCTCAGGACAGCCAAACCTCCCAACTGACCCACAGACTCATAGAAGCCATAGGGGCTGTTGGTCTATGCCATGAACTCTGGCCGGTTTGGGGGCAGCATTATACGGACAATAGAAAACCAACTCAGAGTACAACAGAAGGACGAGGACATTGAGTAACTGAGGCTACTGGCAAGTGGGTGGGTGGCCTAAGAGATTCTCCTTCTACCACGTCAGTGGACAGGCCAGCCAAAGGCTTGGGGAAGATTAGCACCAAAGGCTCCAGGCTGTTGGGAACTTCTCATTGCCAAGTTCAGTTCTGGCAGCTCCCCAGTGTTCATGCTCAGCCCCCAGGGGCGTGGCTGACTGGAGAAGAGAGGACGAAGGCTCCAGAGAACAAGGAGAGTCTGGCATTGTCCCATCTAATCCTGGCAGCACTCCCAGGGGGTAGATGCTCTGTCCACATTAAACAGGGGAAACTGAGGCTCAGAGGATATGGTGCTTGCAGGAGTCATACAGCTGGTGATGGGAGGGAGGCACTGGGCAGCTCAGGGCAGTCTGACTGCAAAGCCCAAGCTGCAGTCTGGCTGATCCGGGGTGGCCTCCACCGCACAGGCTCCTCCTCATCAGAGGGCCATGAAGCAGGACACCCAGCCTACCCCTCTTTGTGCCACACCCAGGCACCCAGCCCCCTCTTCCTCATGCTCATTGGCTTGCTTAGTGTTCAGCCTGTTTGACTATAGCCCTTGTTTGAAGTCCTTCAGAGATGGAGGGAGACTTGGCCACTCCTCTGCACACAGCTCTAAGTACACACATTGGCCAGTCTTTACAGGTTCAATCGTCTATGAAATTACTGTGTGCACTTCCTCCGTGGACCCTCAGTGCCCTGCGTGCTGAGCAGTGCTCTCTCCACAGCAACTGGGCCATTGGTGCTGGAGCCATCGGGGTTCAACCCAAAACAAGGCTAGTTGGCAAACTTTGAGCAGATGACCACCATCTGGGCCTCAGTTTCCTCATCTGAAAATGGGGGTGATCATAGTAACTTGTCAGGAGGTTGGGAAAATAAGATCAAACAATGCAGGTACACACTGTGGTAGCTAATATGTTGAGATCTTTTTTCCCCTCAATTTCCTGGAACTCTTTCTCTCCCTTCCCCAGCCCCCCAGGCCTCCCATTTACTGACTGGGGGACAGGGGATTCAGAGGGGAAATGAGATGCAAATAAGGTGTTAAAGCTTCAAAGCACTGAGCCCGGATGAATCCAAGGTGTGAAGTTCCCACCATGAGGGAGAGACTGGAAACACCCAGACAAAGAGCCAGGGTATCTGCCAGGAACCCTCCTCCCGCAGGTAGCAGACCAACTCTGCTAGCTGAGCACTGACAGGACTCCAGGGCTCACGTGACTGACGGGCCGGAGGCGAGCGCGTCAGAGATGATGACGCCCCTGAGACAGCCCACTGTCCGGCCTCCGTGGAGGCTGCTCCAACCCACTCCTGGGGCCTGTGGATGCGCCCGCCTTCCTCACGGGGCTTCAGGCAGCTCCTTCCAGAATCCTCCAGCCAACATTGGCATCTCATTGGCCCCAATGTGTCACGTGCCCACCTCTGAACCAATCCCTGGAGGAATGGGTGAGCAAGCTGGGTAAATGCAATAGGAGAGCATCCCGTGGCTGTGGGCACCCCAGTCCATCACTGCGGGGACACCGGGAGTGGCAGGGACCGCCTTCAATTAGTCAGATGTTCGAACCACAGGGTTTCTGCCAGGATTAGTGGAATGGAAAGAGGACAGATGAACAGCCTGCTAAAAATTATCCTAGCCATACCAAATTTCCTCCTCTCTGAACAATTTTCTGGAATTTCTATAGGACTTGATACATTCAACATTTACTTTTATTTTATTGTTTAAAGTATTACAAGTAGTAGTATATATCTCTTCTTATTTTCCCCATTGACCTTCCCTTGGCCTCCCTTACCCTCCGGCACAGGCCCTCACCCCACCCAGCCCCAGTGTCTTGTGTCCATTGGTTATGCTTATATGCACGCACACAAATCCTTCTCACCAAGTATTTATGAGAAGTTTCTGGGGCCTCTCCTTGCCAAGGCAGATGCCGTCACCTCTGTTAGAATACAACACCCAGAAGGCAACATGGTTCCCCAGGAGGTCCGGCCAGTGCGGAGCATCCAGGGTGTTAAAGCTTCAAAGCACTGAGCCCTGATGAGTCCAAGGTGTGAAGTTCCCACCATGAGAGAGAGACTGGAAACACCCAGACGAAGAGCCAGGGTGTCCACCAGGAATCCACCAGTGATGCAATAATAATAACAGCTAACACGGAGGGGGAGTTACCATCTGCCAAGCACGGTGCTAAACAGTTCATGTATAACCCTCTTATTCCTGTAACAGCCCTGGGAAAGTAGGTCCTAGCATCCTCATTTAAAGATGAAGAAACAGGCACAGAGAGGGGGAGGAGCTTGCTCATGGCCACACAGCTAGTCAGTGGCTGGGATTTGAATCCAGGCAGCTTCCTCAAAACTGTATGCAGACTGCCTCTCCCTCCGTGGTGCCAGGGACGCTCCCAGGAGACGCCACAGAGCAGTCACCCACTCGCTCGGCAAGCATTCACTGGCTGATACTCCCAGACCATCGGTGAGACGTTTAAAATTCATTCGCTCATTTCTCCAACAAGGACTTGCTGAACGCCGACTATGTACCGTGTACTCAGTGCTGGGGCACGGTGGTGGGGAGTTCCGGCCTGGCCCCGCCCTCCTCGGGTGCTGGTGATGCTGAGCGGTCAGCAGAGCTGGGGCTGCCGGTGCTGCTGTACAGACACACCCCGCACAGTGAGGCCCCGCAGACAGGCGGTGAATTCACCCCCACTCCCTCACAGGCTGGCTCTACACTCGGCTGGATCCGTCTGAAGACTGCTTTTCTGTAAGGAAGTTCACTTCGAGGCACCAGGCCGTGTGTTAGCAGAGCCCTTGCGGGGGCACTGGCCCTGATTGATGCAGAGGCACCCTACGGAAACCAGGGCCCTGGAGAGCTGCTCCCAGGCCCCCCCACCCCGTCACCCCCACCCTCCCCACCCCCGTCCTCCAGGTGGGGGACTTGGTTTCCAGAAGAGCAGCAGCTGGGCTTAGGCCTCTTGGTGCCTTTGTCTGCCCGCCCGCCCAGACGAGTGTTTGGCTTGATCCCAAGACAGTGCCTGCTGCGTTTGCTAGGGCTGGTCCTCCGGCGAGTGCTAGTTGGTAAGCTCTATTCATGAGGGTGCGCCAGTGAAGATGTCCATTGCTCAGCTCACACACAGGCTCCGGGAGACAAGAACACCAAAGGAAAGGAGTCCTCCCAGGGCCTAGAGGCCAGGATGCCTCAGACAGGAAAGCCGGTGCCCATGGCCGTGCTGTCGGCCCTCCATTGCACCCTCTCGGTCTCCTTACCTTCCCACCTGCTCCACAGCACTCTCTTCCCACCGCCAGCACCACTCCCTGAGGAGCCGCCGCCCCTCTGCCCTGCGCTGCAGGAAGAGCCAGCAATGGCTGGAGGGTGTACCCCATGCCCCTGGCAAACCCTTAACTAGTGAAGGGCCGGACGGCAGCGAACGCTCGAGCTGCCTTTCCCCAGCCCGGTCCCATCAGCCACTCCTGTCCCCAGCAGGCCCTGGGAAAGTGATCCGGGGTTCATTCGTGGGGTGGGCCTTCCTGGATCCCACCCTTGCCCGGCCTCCTTCCATCTCGCTTCTCACACCCGCTGGTGTTTGCTGGGCGTGCTTCCCAATGAAAACCCTAGACCAAACTCCGGCAAAGGGACAGGGAACCTGGCATGGGAGCCAAGGCCGCTGCCAGGCCCAGCGTGCTGGGAGCCCCTCCCACGCCTCCTCCATCACGCAGGAGACATATGCCAGGTGGCACTCAGGGCCGGGTCTGAGCGCTTCTCAGTCCACTGGCTCCCCGCGGAATCCCTCCCTCACATTTGTCCAGCCTCCATGAAAAATGATTTGCAGAGCCGCCTCTCTCTCTCTCTCTCTCTCTCTCTCTCTCTCTCTCTCTCTCTCTCTCTCTGGTTAAACTTGGGCGCTGGTTCAAGGAGTCCCGAGATGTTTCTCTAACTGACAGCTTTATAGAGCAATAGCTGTTGATGTTATATGTGTCCTCAGATAGGCAGGTCTTTTTATACTGTGTGTGTCCCCATAAAAATGATTGGTTCTAAGTTGTTATTCTAATATTGCTGTGATTGTAGCACTGGCGCCGACAGTCTCCACAGGAGACGCGCTCCGCAGGCTGATGAATATGATCAGGGAGGCGCCATCGGTCTGTGTGGCAGGAGGCGAGGCGGGGGCCGCTGGCCACCAGCACGTAGGGGCTCACGGCCCATTGTTTTTCATGTTATTATGAAGAAAACGATTAATAAGTGATAGCACCATACGTAATCAAACCGGCTCCCAGACCGGATAGAACCAGAGCGGTTTACTGTGGCCTGGGAGGAGGAGATGGACAGGCTCAGGACCCCAGGACTTGGCTCTGGGGTGAGACCAGGCCCCCAGAGCTCGCAAGGGAATGGGGGACCTCTGTGGGCCCGTTTGTCACGTGATGCTGGTTAACCACCCCAGGGAGACTGTGCAGGCCACGCCAGTGGGGGCAGGACTCTAGAGGTGCCCGAGTTCTGAAGCCAGGGGGGTGGGATGGAAGGTGAATTGTTCATAAATTGGGGGCCCGAGCATCATGATGTGACCAGAGAAATCCCACCATGACTGTCTCTCCTGGGGCCACCTCCTCCTTGGTCGCCCGCTGTTTTTAAGCTGTATTTTGGGGAGCAGTAGAAGGAACTAAGGTCATGGAGTCAGCCAATCACATAGGGTCCTGTGCACCAGGGTAAGGATTGGGGCTTTGTTCTAAGCACCATGGCAACCAACAGGACGGGCATCAGCGAACGAGTGACCTGAAGTCACTTGGGTTTTAAAGGCTCACTCTTCCTGTTGATGGTAAGCAGATTTAGGGGTCAAAGTGGGACCAGGGAGTCCAGTTAGAAGGCAGTGGGCCCATGAAGCAAGAATGAGAGGGGGTGCCCCCCCCAAAAAAAAAAAAAAAGATTGCTGAGCAGAAAAGTCATGTCCCTACTGATCCTGTCCTCTTTCTGTGTATCTGTTAGCTGCTGCCAGGAAACCCTGGGTAGCAAGCCTCACCTACATCAGTGGCTTCAAACACTGGCATGTCTCACTCGCACGGCTCAGGCTGCCTTAGCCAGCTCTGCTCCTAAGCCACTGAGGCCCAGACCCGAGAGGCTCCCAGAATGGCCTCTTAAGACCGGGCTTAGAACTCACACCTTGTCCCTTCAGCTTACATCCCATTGGCCACAGCAAGTCCATGGCCATCCTCACATCACGGATGAGCCGTATTGTCTAACAGCAATCAGATCCATGCAGTCCCTCTCCTGCTCTCACCTGCCTCCGCCCCGGTGGTCCCGTCCTGCACCAGCCAGTCCCTCTGGCCCAGGAGGAGTGAGCCCTAACACTCGCTAAGAGGTGAGCATGTAGGAGGTGCTTACATACACTGTCTCCTATAATCCTCACAACCATTCCAGGAAAGCACATTTGCTGTTCTCTTAGATGAAGAAGCAGAGGTTCAGAGAGGTGACATGGATTATCAAAAACACTCCAGGTCGTATTGGGGTCAGAACTTCCTCCCTGAAGAGCCAATGTCAGAGCCTGGGACCTCCACCAGACTCACTCATTGGCCTCCCAAGACCCAACGCACAATGTGGGGCGCAGGACTCACCCTGAAGTCCATCCTTAGAGTCCAGTTGGGGAGCTAGGAAATGGCGTGACTCTTCGCTGGGTGAGTTGTTAGCAAATTTCTTCCCAACTCTGCGCCTCCGTTTGCTCACCTGTGAAAGGGAAAGGCTAGCACTTTCCTGACAGAAATGTGAGGATGAAAGACAATGTGTCCTGCCCCTGGGCATGGGGTGCGCCCTGCGCAGGGGGAGCTGGGGATGCTGAGGATAGCATGGAGCCAGCGGCCACCGCATAAAGATCTGGAGAGGTCCCTCCTTAGGACAGCATGCCGCCACCAGCCCACACCTGCTCTCCACCCCTGCCTCCAGCACAGCCACAGCTGGGCCACAGCCGAGACCCGGTGTCAACAGTCAACGGTGTTCATTTCTGAGCAGCCTCATCTGTTACGTTGACAGCGACACAGCCTGTAGAGTGTTTCAAGCCATTTGGCAAATGCAATTAAGTTCTCCAGCATTAAATTATCTTCTCTTAATTGTCCATACGGACACCCAGGCAGGAGAGAGGGACAGAATCAAAGGCTATTAGTGTCAGCCTGTGCCGGGGAAGGGCAGTCATCGCATCAGAAACTGGACTGGGGTCCACCCCCACGCCCCTCACCATGGTGTGCCCACCGGGGTGTGGGGATACACAGTGCACTGAACCAGTCCTCTGGCTTCTGCGCTGCATTCCAGGGTTCTAGAGGTGTGACGCCTCCCTCCATGCCCACCACACGGGCCGGCAAGTCTCACTGGCGGGCAGAGCTAGGAGGAGTCTTGCTCGCAGCTGAGTCTCCAGTGTGTCTGGAGGAGGCCTGGACAGCTCACAGCACAGGGGCCTCCTCAGTCCTGGCCTGGTCCCCCCACAACATCCTCCGGAGCTGCTGCCTGGGCTTCCTTCCCGCCTCCCCTGACCTGCTCACCATAGTTACACCCTGAGCCACTCAGGTCCCCAAAACTAGGGCGCCTGCCCAGCCGACAAACCTCCTCCCTGAAGCAGGCCCTCCTTCACTTCCCCCCAGTGTGGCATGACCCTGGCATGCGCACCCAATGGCCAGCTGGCGTGGCCGCTCAGACTTTGTGGCGTCCATCTGGATTCGTGGTTGCAAAGCACAGACCTCAGCTCAAGCCAAATAGTGGCAGAGGGGCACAGTGCAAGCAAACTCCAGGAGGGAAGAGCTTCGGACTAAGCTGCCTCGATGCTCAAAAACATGTTCCTGAGGCTCTGCCCCCTCTGCTTCCATCCACGCTGGCTGTGCTCTTCTGTGGCAGAGTGACCTCCAGCAGGTCCAGGCTAACCCCCACCACCTTTGCAAATCAACAAAAGGGACTGTGTCTCCCCGGCAAGTCCCACCCATCGCCCCCAGGAGAGGGCCTTAGCTAGTTCCCGTGAGCACCCGTGAAACCACCGCAGGAGCCAGGGGCTAGCATACGCAGGCTCATTCCTGGAGCTGGGGGCACAGACGGAGGGGGTGTGCTGCCTCGCCTGGGTGGACTGTGGAGGGGATGAGAGGGGTTCCCCACAGGAGCATCAAGTGGCTGCTACCAGAGAGGTGGGTGGGCTCTGCAGACCTCAGGAAGCAGAGCTCAGCACTGGCCCTGTGGGCTCGTCCGTGATGGACGTGGGGCAGGAATCTGCAGGACAGTGACATGTGCAGAGAGGCAGAGGCCTGTCTGTGGAGAACTGGAAACTAAACCAGCAACCAGGGTGCGAGGAGGAGGGGCAGGGGGTGCCCAGTCACTGAGCAGGCAGGTCCACCTTCCCCGCCTCCCTGCCCCGCAGGCCCGCCTCCAGCATCTCCTGGGCCCCGGAGGAAGGAGACTGTGTCCAGCGTGAGCTCTCTCTGGGACCAGCTTTCTCATTTCCCTGGGGATCACTTCCTCCTCTCCCACTTTATGGGGTTCATGGGGGCCGGCCCCCCTCCTTCCCACCAAGTCCAGTGAAGGGCATGTCACCTGGCGTGGCTGGCCAGCTCACTCCAGGGTCCTCCTCGCCGGTGGCTGGCTCGGAGACGGGTGTATAAGCAACGCCAGGACTTCTGCTGGGGCCCGAGATAACGGGTGACAGTAAAGCCATGGGACCTGAAGCTGCAGGCCCATTGCAGAGCCTGAGCGGCCGCCCAGGGGAGCACGGGCAGACGGCTGTGCTCTGAAGACTGCTGGAGCCTCTGGATGCAGCTCTGCCCAAAGCGGGCCCGTCCCCGGGAGTGTTAGCTGTGCAGAGCAGTGAACAGCCTTTTTTTGCTGAAGTAAGTCAAAGTCGGAGTGTCTGTGACTTGGAATCCGCAGAGTCCTGATTAATAGTCTCTTCCTCAAGCCGTTGCCCTCCCTCCAGTTCCTCCTCCTGTTTGCTTAGTCACCAGGAGGAAGCAGGTGGAAACCAAAGAAAGAGAGGAGCCCCGGAGAGTTGCAGTGAGTTCCAGATGACGCCAGCTATCAGCAAGATCCACCCTCCGTGCCCGAGGCCAGTCTGACTGCGCAGACGCAACCTCAGCTCTGCCAGCCCATCTGGGTCCCCGGACAAGCCCCCCAAGTCCCACACCCAGGCCTCTTTCACCCCCAACCCCCCCCCCCCCCCCCCCCACACACACACACACAAACCAGAAAGCACGCACTTCCCAGCACACCCCGAGGCTCTGCCCACCGGGCACCCGGCCTCTGGCAGCTCTGCCTACCAGGCACCAGGCCTCTCACAGCTCTGCCCACAGGGCACCAGGCCTCTGGCAGCTCTGCCCACCAGGCACCAGGCCTCTCACAGCTCTGCCCACAGGGCACCAGGCCTCTGGCAGCTCTGCCCACAGGGCACCAGGCCTCTGGCAGCTCTGCCCACCAGGCACCAGGCAGCGGCAGCAGGCGCTCTGCTCTCAGCGCACCTACCCTATGCCAGGTGGCAGAGGAGAGAGAGCCAGCCAGCCCACAGTGTGTTTTGTTTGGCTTGAAAGGTGTTTTCATATTTGAATAACTCACAACATTTAATGCCAGAAAATCTCCCATCAAAATCTCTTAACAATCTAAACATCCAGACACCAGAGCCAGGGGCCCTTCCGGCCAGCACTGGGTTCCCGCTTGCCACAGGCTGCACAGCCGGGCCCCCTCCGGCATCTGGCCAGGGGCTTTGCTGTGGTGATAACAAAGCTCCGTGTCGGGTTAGAAAGGGAGAAACACAGCTGTCCCTCCTTGCAGGTGACATGACCATCCATGTAACAAATTCCAAGGAACTACTCGAGCATGTACACACGCACGCACGCATGCACGCACGCACTCGCACACACGAGAATGCAGCCAGGATCTGGGAGACAGGGTCAGCATGAAGACTACTGGCAATGAACCTGTACAAACGGGAATTAAAGACCAATTGCCGTCGTTCAGAGTGAAATGCCCAGGAACAGGCCCAGGAGCGTTACAGGGCCGCACGCTGAGGACTGCACAGCAGATGGAGGAAGTCCCAGGTCTCATAAATGTGCTCATGGACTGGGGGACACAGCCCAGGCAAGTTGTCAGTCCCCTCCTCCCTCACCCCTCACAAACTGGTATCCAAGTGTAGTGCAGTTCCTATCGAAATCCCAGCGGGATCTTTTTTTGTACATATGGGCAAGGTGGTTCTAAAACTCATATGGAAAGGCGAAGGAACCAGAACTTGGAAAATTTTGTAAAAGAATAAAGCGACCGCTGACCGTTAAGACTCACTGGAGGCCACAGCCACCACAGCAGTGAGAGCAGAGGGACAGTCACACCATCCACGGAGCGTAACAGACTCAGACACCCCGCGCCCTATGGCCACCTGACTGTCCACAAAGGAGCAGGGCAGTTCCTGGAGGAAAGACGGCTCCCGGCACCGGTGCTGGGGCAGGTGGGCATCCACGAGGAGAGAAACACAAACCCGCTGCTCCCAGCTCTCCCAGGCTCCCTGGACAGAAGTCGGCACGAGGCACTACCATGGGTGGAGCACTGAGTAGCTACAGAAGCTGCCATTTCAGTTTGTGCCCAGGTGTAGGCACAGGGCTCCCGGGGGAGACCGATTCCTTCAGCACACACGAGGCCGAGCCAGCACAGGAGCCGCTTACTGACCCTCCTGCTGATGAAGACACTCGGGTTCCGAGAGATTTTGTGCATTTTTGGGCCCCACGGCTCACAGCAGGCAGAGGCCACAGGGTCAGGGATCCCGTCTCACCCCGGGACCCTGCCACTGCTTTCCGAAGCCCGCGGGTGCGGCTCCGCGGACAGGGAGCCCCCTGCCCCTCCTCCGCCCTCGCCTCCCCCGGTGCTGGGGCCTGTTGGCACGTGTGGTTAACACCAGGGCCCCGGCGGGCGTTCACCCCGCTGCTCCTTCATGCATTCATTTGCTTCCCGTTTCCAAGCAGAAAGGCCGTCCCAGGCGAGCAAATCACTAACAGGCCTGCAATCCATCTTCATTCCCGCGGCATCCCGCGCTGTCCGGGCGCTTCGCGTGGGGCCGCCTCCTAATGGGCTCCCGGACGCTGACGGATGGGCGCCCGCAGCACCCACGCCATGTCCGCGGGTTAAATCATTAATGTCTGCATGGTTCGTTTTTCCCGCCTTCCTCCCCCGGACTCCTCCCCGCCCTCGTGCTGAGTGCACTCTGCGATGCGGGCGGGCAGACGCGGTAAAAATGGAATGGCCGCCTCTGAGATCTCATTGGCTGCGAGCGTGGAAATATTTTTCTTTTCTTCTGCTTTTCTATAATCATGTCCCCTGCCCGGGGCTGCAGAAATCATTGAGATGGGCTGAGTAGGGACTTGCAGACCCCGCCCCCTCCGTTTGCCAGAGGGTTTAATTGTTTTCCTAGAAAGGGAGGCAAGGCGGTTTCTCGGAATTCATTTTGTAATTCCTTGTAAACGGAGCCCTTCTATGTGCCATCACTAAGCCTGTGCAGCCGCATTCAGAGCTCCCCATACCCACCCCACATCCCCCGCAGAGGGAATTCCTCCGCTCTTTTGCTGAGGAGACTGGTGTCTGGGACCTCCTCGGGTCACAGGGACTTGAGCTCAGGTGACTGACTCCAGAGACCTGACGCCACCTGCCCTGCCTGGCACCTTCAGCTCCAAGGCAGGCACAGGCAGAGGCAGCGAGTGCGCTGTGGGGCGGAGTGTGGTCCCCCATGCACAGGCGGAAGCCTCCTCAGTGCCAGGTGTTGGGAGGGCCTTTGTGGGCATTCGGTTGCATGCGGCCAGGAAGGCGGCCCCAGGTGGCACCAGGGCCTCATAAGAGGAAGAGACCAGAGGACTGGCACCTGGCGTGGGCGTCCCAGCTTCCACTGCGGCAGCGAGAAACAAACGCCCACTGTTTAAGCCCCCAGCGGTGGCATTTCGCTTCAGCGGCCGAGCGGCTAAGTGTCGCTGGATGAGGGCAGGGCCAGGAGCCGGAAGTGGGGACGGACGCTGGGGACCGAGCACAGTGGGACTTACAGGCACACGCACCTCCTCTGCCCGCAGGCAACTCCAGGACCCGACCTTTCCCACCTCAAAGCAGGAGAGCATGGGATGGAAGTTCCAGGAACCTCAACCCTATCTCTAAAGGAGCAGATAATACTGACCGTTTGTGGGCCTACAGTCTCTGCTCAATACGCAGTTCTGCCACTGAGCTCAGAAGTGGACTCAGACCACAGCCAGGTGAAGGGGCATTGCTCAGTCCCAAGGCGGTTCTTTAACAAACACAGTCGGTGTTCCATGGGGCTAGAGCTTTTAAAGCAAGTGCTGGCCTGGCCTGCACCACTGAGCGGATGGTGTGGATGCACGAATGTCAGCAGAGGATGGAGAAGAGAGTCCTCATCAGCACAGCCTTGGAAAGCAGAACCTCTCCCAGCCAGGGGAGCCACGCTAGAGTCAGAGCTAACAGCACAAGATGAGCCTAACACAGTGAAAGTAGAAGCGGAAATCCTTACAGTAGTCTATAAGACACGCATGGTATTTTCCCTACCACACACCCCCTCTCTGAACTCGTCTCTTGCTGCCCCACCCCATGCACACTGCTCAGCCACACTGGTCTTCCTGCCTTTCCTCGGGGTCTTTGCATCTGCTGTTCCGACTGCCTGCACCATGCATGCTGCTGGGCTGGACGGATGAGACCACATGGAACACAGACTGTCCCACTGAGGCATCCCAGACCAATCCTCCAGCCAGCCAGGGAGTCCAGTCAAGATCAGCCAGGCCCAGCTCAGATCAGCAGAACAACCCAACCAAACTGCAGACTCATAAGAAATAATAAATCTTGTGGTTGTGAGTCTCTTCATTTTGGCGCTCTCTCTCACATGGCCAAGGATGACTGATACAGGAGGCTGTGCCCCCACCTTGCTGGTGACTCTAGTAAACACATGTACTAGGTCTGGTCTCCAAATTCCTCATCAGGAAAACGAGAGAATTCTAAAGAGCTGGCACCTTCCCTTGCCTGATGTTGGAGCGTATCCAGCACCATTGCTCTTTCCTTCTTAAATGTCTGCCCGTTGCTTCTGTGGCCACACAGTCACAGGGGCCCCAGCTACTCCTCTGCTCCTATGCAGGTCACCCCGGTGCCTGCTCTGATATATTGAAGCTACCAAGCTGAGCCAGGCCCCAGCTCTGAGCCAGAGCAACAGAAAATCAAAAAGAATTTACATATGATTAACAAATTAAAGTTTCCTCAACCACCACTATCTCAACTAGATGATGAGTTAATAGCTCCGACCATTCAGAGCCATCAAGGTTGGCCAGCTCCCTTTACATTTTATTACCAGTGACAATGTTAGATTTCAGTTCCCGGCATTTCCCCCCAATTCCTTCCTTTAAAAAAATTTTGCATTTACAGACCAGAAATAAACATATAAGAACAAAAATATTTGAGTCCCAATTTCAAAGTTCAAGAGTTTCTAAGTCTAAGTTTCAATGTCCAAAAGTTTTGAGTCTAAGTTTTAATGTACAAAAGTTCTGAGTCCAAAAGTTCTTCATGTGTACATGTCAGCAATGATATCTGGATGGTGGACAAATGGTGGCGATACAGGTCTGACCGTCTCTGGTTTGGTCCTGGCCCACCTGCAGCGACACACAGCTGCTGACTACTGGCATGGCAAGGTGTCGTCAGCGTCTTCCATGTCTGGACTGTTTCTCCTCTTGTCTTCATGGCTGGAGCATTCCTGCTAATTCCTCTGTTACAGGAATCCACATGTTCTTGGAGTTGTTTTCTGGAAATATACAAACATATCTTGACCAAAATTAATAAAGGAATCTTTTCTATAATTAATTTTTTTGCCCAAACAATTTTCCTCTGACTTATTTTGATACTATGTGTGTTCTTCATGGCTGTCTTACTGTTATCATTACAAATGAAAATTGGTTTTCAAAAGAAAAAAAATTTTCTAGATGTAATTCACTTACAGGATATTTTTTCTTACATGGTATTTTTCCACTATCCCCCTTTTATATATATATATATATTAAAATATATTATATATATTATATATATATTAAAATATATATATATTTTATTGATCTTAGAGAGGAAGGGAGAAGGGAGAAAGAGATATAAACATCAATAAGGAGAGAGAATAATTGATCAGTTGCCTCCTGCACACCCCGTACTATGAGCCCACAATACCGGCATGTGCCCCTGCCTTCAGTCCATAGGTGGACACTTTATCCCCTGAGCCAAACCAGCTCAGGCACCAAGGGTAACTTCTTTTTTTTTTTTTTAATAAACCTTTATTGTTCATATTATTACAAGAGTTCCTCATTTTTTCCCCTCCACCAGGTTCCCACCCCACCCTCTGCCCTTTCCCCACACCCCATTGTCCTCATCCATAGGTGCACAATTTATGTTCAGTCTCTTCCGCACCCCCCTGAGAATCATCTTTTCCCTGAGAATCGTCAGTCCACTCCCCTTCCATACCTCTGATTCTATTATATTCAACAGTTACTATTGTTCATCAGGTTTTTTAATTCCCTTGTGTTGTTTTTTGTTTGTTTGTTTGTTTTTTTATTGGCTCCCAAAGGGGAGTTCAAGGTCAAAAGGAGCTTCTGGTGTGCCCAGATCCCTTTCATCAAAATCTGGGTAAGCTCCCTATTTTTTGGTACAAGATTTAGCTTATCGAGACGTGGGTGAGTCAAGGTCCTATTTGTTCTTCATTCCAAGCACATGGATTAAGAAATCAACACTGAGAAGACGATTCTGCCAGTGCCCTTGGGCTCAGCTGATAAGAATTAAAAGAATGTCCGTGTGCCTTCTCAGGCGGCTCTCTACATCTCACCTTTTTTTACTAATTAAAATAAAATTTAAACATCAATAATAGGGCTCTAAAATTAAAAACAATTGCAAACAATGCCAATGCAAAAACTAAACCACATACATGTTATTTTCAAAATTTGAATGTCAAGAGCAAAACTCTGGCTATTAAATAATAACAACAATGCCAATGCAAAACAACAAAATGAGAAATCAGAATTATGGACATATTAATATTTTTAGCTACTAAATGAGTCTCTTGTTGCTGGTGTAGATTTACTCAGAGTCCTTGGACTTGCTGCATAAGACTTTGCAGAAGGCTGGAAGCTAACAGATGCATGAGCAGGAACATGCTGCTCTGGGCCTGGCTGCTCCAGGCCTGGCTGCTGCTGCTCTGGGCCTGGCTGCTCCGGGCCTGGCTGCTGCTGCTCTGTCCTGGATCCTCTGGACCTGGCTGCTGCTGCTCTGGGCCTTGCTGCTCTGGGTCTGGCTGCTCCGGGCCTGGATGATGCGGGCCTGGCTGCTGCTGCTCTGGGCCTGGCTGCTCTGGGCCTGGCTACTCCGGACCTGGCTACTCTGGGTCCAGCTGCTGCTGCTCCTGTCCTGGCTGCTCCAGGCCTGGCTGCTGCTGCTCCGGTCCTGGCTGCTCCAGGCCTGGCTTCTCCAGGCCTGGCTGTTGCTGCCCTGGGCCTGGCAGTTGCTGCTCTGGGCCCAGCTGCTGCTGCTCCAGTCCTGGCTGCTCCAGGCCTGGCTGCTCCAGGCCTGGCTGTTGCTGCCCTGGGCCTGGCAGTTGCTGCTCTGGGCCCAGCTGCTGCTGCTCCGGTCCTGGATGCTCCAGGCCTGGCTGCTGTTGCTCTGAGCCTGGCTGCTGCTTCTCCAGGCCTGGCTGCTCCCAGCCTGCCATTCTTCCATTTCTCCAGCTGGTCACATTTTAAGATTCCCATCAGTCCCTCATTGCTCCCACTATCATGCCAATTGTTGACTATTAACTACCCAGCACCTCCCTCCTGTGGTTTTGGATGATAGATGTCCTTTATATTAGTTTCAATTTTTAAATTGTTGTGGGAGCAGCAGACCAGTTGCTCACTCATGCCTCCATCTTGGTTTCTCCTCCAATCAGTACTCTCACTTGTGATCTACTTTCTTGTCTCAGCATTTTCGCAGCTTCCCTGAGTTGGTAGCCTTAAAAGTCTCTGTGTTCCGCTTGAATGGGGCAGAGTTTCAGGGTGGAGCCTACAGCCTTGGCTTTCGTCAGCCACGCCCTATGAGGTTCCTGAGTCTTAGTGTTCCTCAGGGTCCCTTGGTCCTCGCTGCAAGCACCTCTGAGAGTGAGGTGCCCTCGAGTTTCACCTGCCACCAAACAGTCTAGTCTCTCCCCCAATGAGCCCGGAACTGGGGTTTAGTTCAGTTGGAAGTGGGATTGGAAGTGGAGTTAAGAGCAGTCCAGAGCTTTTGTCTCCTTCCCACCATGGCAATCCCGCAGCACGGCCAACAGCCCTTTCTCTGCAAGCAATGTGCGCGCCTCTGGGACGTCCTTTCTCTGCAAGCAATGTGTGTGCCTCTGGGACATCCTTTCGCCATTCACCCGGGGTTCCACCTTACAGCCCAAGCTCCCTCTGTATGAGCCTGGGTCCCTGAGGTCTGACCTAGAACTGGGGTTTAGAGCAGTCGGAACTGGGACTCAGTACAGTCCAGAGCTTTTGTCTTTTTCCTGTTAGGGCAATCTAGCAGCCGAGTCAACAGCCCATCCTCTACGCACAATATGCACAACGCCAGGGCTCTGCCTTTTGCCACTCCTCTGGGATTCTGCCTCACAGCCCCGGCTCCCTCTGAATGAGCCTGGATCCCCAGGGTCTGGCCTAGAACAGGGGTTCAGCCCTGTCGGGTCTGGGGTTCAGCACAATCCAGAGCCTTTATCTTCTTCCCACTATGGAACGCCAGCCAGGTACTCAGCCTCCCCCTCCTCTCTGGCTCTGTCTTCTCTGCGCGCACAGCGTCTCTGTGCCTTAGGCTTTCACAGTTCCTCTGATTTTCCTTCTGGTTTTCTCTTTCCTTCTCGTTGTAGAATTTCCAGTCATTCGACTTTCCTGTAGTTCTGGGTAATGTCCATTTTGTATTTTAGCTGCATTTTACTGAAATTGTTGTGTGCGGCTGCAGTTAGGTGTTTACCTGTGCAGCCATCTTGGATCCTCTCTATCCCCCTTTTTTTATTTAATTATTAGAAGGCTTTTGGAAAATTTTTATAATGCTGTTTTGATAACTTTTAAATTTTAATTTTTTGCACAAAAACTATGACTGCTTTAGGGTTTATTGCATGTTAAATAATTTTACCATGAAATGAACTACCAATAGAAATTTTGGTTAATACTTTAGGAACAGCCTGTTGTACAATTAAATTTTCTTGAATATTAACTCATTTCATTTAGCCAATTTAAATTAATCTGAAAACTTGACTATTTTACTGTCAAATTTAATACTTTAACAACAATTTTAGTTTACTCTGTAAAAATTAATGGAAAGGATTATATGCATCCTTGAGAAAGGCCTGAGCACTCCTAGATTTAGTCTTGATTTAAACATAGAGCAGTCCATCAGCCACTTCTCTGTTGCCTGGGTCTCAAGCTGGGCCAAGTCTCTTGTTTGTAGCTGGGTCTCAATCTGAGCTGGGCATGGGAAGCATGAAGCAGCCATGGGGCAGGAGACCTTCCTCAGAAGGGGCAAATGTTCAAGCCCCTGTCATGTTGGGGGGGTGAGAATCTGTGCCACACCTCTGTTGACCCCCAAGTTCTCTCTTGATGGCCCCCTGTGGCTGTGCCTGTCTTAGGTTGTCCCTCCCTTGAGGAATCTTACCCGTCATTGGCTAACCAGCCATCCTCTGGGGCCAAGCAGGGTGATGTGAGGTTCAGTTCTGTCTGCTTGATGGCTTATGCCCTCGTGGCCTCCATGCCCAGCACCTGCCTTGGGATCTCCTCGCCTGCTGGCGGGGCCCTGGCATTGATCACATATCTTGGGGAACCCAGGTTTCTTCTCCAGGGACGGTCCAGCTTACACCATTGTGTGAGAGACAGATCCACGGTACGAGCCACTACGAGGCTTCAACCTCAGCATGAACTGAAAACTCAAGCAACAGCTGTGGGGAATTGGATTGTGAGAAGAGGGTCACTCTTGGCAAAAAAAGAGCAAGAAGGGCCAATATAGAATGCTCAAGTGCCTTCTCAAGGGGCCTTCCACACAGTGGAAGGGATTAAATCCTTTCATGTGCTTTTTATATTGCTGCCAAACATTCAAAAAATTAGTTTGTAAGTTTGTTTGGTATATGCTATTATGAAATACCAAAATTATAATGACATTGTAGAATAATATCATGTAACGATATTCTTTGCTTTAATCCATGATTTCAAACTGGAAGAAATATTTAGTTACTTCGTTTTGCCCTTATAAAGAGGCCAAAACCTTCATAAAATTTAAAATATATGTATATATTTGATAAAGCAATCACTAGCTGTTTCTGGTCTTTATTAGAATTGTTTATAAAATTATTGGCTTTTTATTTAGCTGAAAACCTTGATTATAATTTGATAATCTAATTTATTTAAGTAATTAAAGTAGGTATCTTCATTTTAAAATAAAGCAAATTTACTTCTGAATTCACAAGCCACAAATGTTGCCCTGCCTCTAGCATAATTAAAAAATGCAGGCGGCTACATAAAGTTAGGATTCAATTACTTATAAAAACATTGGCTTCTCATGTAACTTAATTTATATGACATTGATTATATTGTAAAAGCTAATTTATAAAGTAACTTAAGTAGGTATCTTTAATTTAAAAAAAGGCAAAGAAACTTATTCAGTAAAACTTATAGGTTTGATACTTTATTGGTCTGATCCAAAAGCATAAAGTGTCCCACCTACAGCCAATTCAAAAATGCAGGCTGCATGAGGCCTTTTTGTCTTTCTTGAAATTCTACTGCTGTGCAAAATTTTGGCTATATTTAAGAAATATATTGTTTTTGCCTTTCTTACAGATGAAAACTTTCATAACATTTAATATATAGTATATAATTTTCATTTGATAAAGCTTTCTATGTGATTTCAAGTATCAATCTGCTTAATTAAAAAATATTTATTTTAAGAGAGAACAGACTTTTGAACATTTTGGGTCCTGTGAAACATGCAAAAGTTATTCTTAAAAAACCTTGAAATACTCTTGGAAAGATTAAATAAATAACATACAATATATTTATATATATATGATTTAAAGATTATATACCTAAATTATCTTAGAGAATATCAATTACATTTAATTTGGATCAATGAAATAATCCTCTTTCTTTTAAATCAGACCAAACAAGTAACATATTTTGAATTCCTAATTATATAAGAGAAAATACTTTTTAACTATATAATTTCTCCCCATTTAATTTGCATTTTGAACTTTTAAAGCTGGCAAGTCAAATATATTTTGCATGTCCTAGATTAATAACACTTTACATTTCTAAGAAAAATACAAGACATAATCAATTAAGAACTTCAATTCTGTCCTCTAGATTTTTTATGAGGCAAATTTAAACTTTACCTTTTTATTTATATAATTAAGAGCCAACTCCCCCTCCCCCCCCAATTTTTTTTTTTTTTCCACAGGAGTTTGGAGGAAGTTTGTAGTCATTCAATGCAAATTACCACCTTCCTTAGCTTACTGGGAGAGTGGTTAGAGCAATTAAGGTTGCTGACCAGCCTTCCAGACTTCCTGTCAACATCTCTCTTTTAGTGAAACTGATTTGTTTCAGGCATCATGGCAAAAAAAAAAAAAAAAAAGACACTTTAAACTTTCAGAACTTTAAAATTTGTCAGGTAGCAAATCAAATACTTAGCATTTATCAAATCAATAATACTTTTACATTTTTAAAGATACATTTCAAATGAAATATAAAGCATATTTAATTAATATACTAACTTCTATCCTCTAGACCATGTGTCAAACACAAGGCCCGCGGGCCAAATCCGTCCCGCCAGGCCTTGCAATGTGGCCCGCACCGCGCTGTCATCACTGCACTCCGCTGTGTTTCCATCACAATGACAGTTTATGACTGTTCAGTAAACCATTCGGCCCGCGATTTAGGCTGGATTTTAGATTTTGGCCCCTTCTCTGATTGAGTTCGACACCCCTACTCTAGACTCATACAAGGAATACTTAGATCAACATTTCAGTATTATAACAATTCAGTACATTTAGATTTAAGTTTTTATCATTTGATTTAGTAACTTCCAAATTCTTTGAAATTTCCAGCCAATTGGCCTGGCCCAGCCTTTGATTTTCAAAATGGTCACAATTTTCTTTGGGGGAGGGGGAAGTCAAGAGGCAAACTCTCAGTCATTCATAGTAAACTTGCTATCTCCTTTCTGGGCAGAAATCTCAAGTGCTGCTTTAAATGCCTTAGTAAACTAACCTGTATTCATTTCCACCACTTATAAGCCTAAAAACAGCCTCTCTGGTATTTATTCTGTACCCAGCAAAGAGGTTAAGCCCAGCTCAAAACTATGCGCACTCATTTTAAACTGGCTTTTCCCCTTTACATGTGCACAGAAATCCCTGATGCATTTATGAATTCGTAAAAACTTTAAGTCATTAGCTGGGGGGTGGGGGGAAAGATGGTGAATATGAGGCCTCTTAAAGTGGCTTTTTTGAGGAATGGTGTCATTTATTGTTTTTTATTTTATTACTTTTTCAATTTTTATTTATTTTTATTTTTAAGGAAAGAAAAAGATTTTAGGATACTTGGTTACAAGTAGTTTACACATGGAGGCGGAGGAGGTGCAGATGGTATTCTTAAAGATTTGCACCCTTCCACATCAGGCTGTAAGGTCCTGACTGCACCCCACTTAAACATTCTTAAACTCTCCTGTGCTGAATTGAAAAATAAAGTAGGAATAGGAATTTTCTCTGGACTTTCTGCTGCGCAACTGCTTTCTAACCTTTTCCCAGATTTCATCAACAAACATTAAGAAAGAAATCAAGAATCTGACTACGCTTTACAGAATCCCTTTGAGCCATTAGCGTAGTTTAAAGCATTTATAAGGATTACCCATGTTTTACTCCCAGCTAATTCAATTTCACAACAATACACTCCCTCTACCTTACAGTTCCTTAAATCTGTGGCGCGAGAAATTTTAGGGAGCGATCCCTTGCCTTGCCTCTTGTTGCCTCTTTCGGCCCATGCCCCACATTGGGTGCCAGAATGCGGGGGGGGGGGGGGGGGGGGGGACCTGAAGCTGCGGGGATCTCCCTTTTCCATGTCCCGTGTGGAAAGAGAGATGAACGAACCAGTTCTAAGTGGAAGTGCCCAGGGATTGAGAAATAATAGAAATAAAGAGAGAAGACACAGAGATAGATTTTAAGCTGGGAGAGCTGCCGAACTCCTCTGCTGGAGAGGCAGACTGACTGACCTCCTGAGCCACACAGCACATCTATTTATACTCCAATCCAACAGGGGTTTCACAGGAAAACAAGGAGCCTGGGAGAGCCCAGGTTCCACCCACTCCTTCCTCCGGGACAAACACAAGCCGGGAACTAAGAACATCTCCACACTCCTAGGGTGGAAGTGCAACTGACACGACTCCGCCAATATCCTGGGCCCCGTCAGCAACAATCTAAAGTAGGGGTGTCGAACTCAATCAGAGAAGGGGCCAAAATCTAAAATCCAGCCTAAATCGCGGGCCGAATGGTTTACTGAACAGTCATAAACTGTCATTGTGATGGAAACACAGCGGAGTGCAGTGATGACAGCGCGGTGCGGGCCACATTGCAAGGCCTGGCGGGACGGATTTGGCCCGTAGGCCTTGTGTTTGACACATGTGATCTAAAGAATGTCCAGAGAATCCAAGATGGCTGCTCGGGTAGGCAACTAGCCGCAGCCGCACACAACAATTTCAACAAAATACAACTAAAATATAAAATGGACATTACCCAGAACTACAGGAAAGTCGACTGACTGGAAATTCTACAACAAGAAGCAAGGAGAAAACCAGAAGGAAGCGCGGAGGAGCTGTAAAAGCCCAAGGTACGGAGACACTCGGCGCGCGCGGAGAGGACAGAGCAGGAGAGGAGGGAGGCCGAGTGCCTGGCTGGCGGTCCCAAGCGGGAAGGAGAGAAAAGCTCCGACTGTGCTGGGCCCAGCTCCAACTGCTCTGAACCCCAATTCTAGGCCAGACCCCGGGGACCCAGGCTCATCCATAGGGAGCCGGGCTGTAAGGCGGGACTCCGGGGAAGCGGCGAAAGGAGGTCCTGGAGGCGCGCACACTGCGCGCAGAGAAGGGCAGGCCGGCTGTGCCGTGGGATTGCCCTGACGGGAAGGAGACAGGGGCTCCAGACTGCTCTGAATGCCACCTCCAATCCCACTACCAACTGAACTGAACCCCAATACCGGACTCATTGGGGGAGAGCATAGACAGTTTGGCAGCAGGCGAAAATCGAGGGCACCTTTCTCTCAGAGGCTCTTGCAACAAGTACTGAAGGACACTGAGTCTCAGGAGTCGCATAGGGCGGGGCTGACGGAAGCCAAGGCTGTAGGCTCCACCCTGAAACCCCGCCCCATCAGGAAAGCTGCCTGCGAAAATGCCTAAACCAAATAGATCACAAACAAAAGAAATGGAGGACAAAAAGCGACTGGATATAGAGTTCAAAACCACACTTATAAGGTTGTTCAAGAGTCTCCTAGAAAAAGCCGATAAAATAAACAAGACCTATGAGGATATGAAAAGGGATCAACTAGAAATAATAAGGGATCAACAAGAAATGAATACATTGTCTGAAATAAAAAATATTTTATGGAGTCCTAAAAACAGAATGGGAGATCGCAAAAATCAAGTCAAAGATTTGGAACTTAAAGAGCCAGAAGACACTCCTCCGCAGACGCAAGAAGGCCAGAGAATCCAGAAAGTTGAAGATAATGTAAGAAACCTCTGGGACAACTTCAAGCGAACCAACATCAGAATTATGGGGGTCCCAGAAGATGAGAGAGAGCAAGATATCGAAAACATACTGAAAGAAATAGTGACAGAAAACTTTCCCCACCTGGTGAAAGAATTAGACTTACAAGTCCAGGAAGCGCACAGAACTCCAAACAAAAGGAATCCAAAGAGGACCACACCAAGACAAATCATAATTAAGATTCCAAGAGCAAAAGACAAAGAGAGAATATTAAAAGAAGCAAGAGCAAAGAAGGTAGTTACCTATAAAGGAGCACCTATACGATTGTCAGCTGATTTCTCAACAGAAACCATGCAGGCCAGACAGGAATGGCAAGAAATATTCAAGGTGATGAATAGCAAGAACCTATAGCCAAAGATAATCTATCCAGCAAAGCTATCACTCAGATTCGAAGATCAGATAAAGAGCTTCACTAATAAAAAAAAGCTAAAGGAGTTCATCACCACCAAACCAGAATTATATGAATTGCTGAAGGGGGTTCTTTCAGAAGAGAAAGTAAATAAAGATAAAAATTATGAACAACAAATACGTAACTATCAACAAGTGAATCTAAAAACCAAGGAAACTAAAAAAAAAAAATCTGAGGAACAATATTAACTGTTGAATATAATAGAATCAGAGGTATGGAAGAGGAGTGAACTGTTTATTCTTAGGGAAAAGGGGAGAGGGGGATGTGGGAAGAGACTGAACATAAACTGTGCACCTATGGATGAGGACAACGGGGGGTGGGGAAAGGGCAGAGGGTGGGGTGAGAAGGGGGGGGAAAGGAACATTTGTAATAATATGAACAATAAAAATTTATTTAAAAAAATAATAAAATAAAATAATAATAATGATAAAAAAAAGAATGTACAGGTGTCTTCCCATTTGGCCCTCTACAGGGTGATCCTTCATCTCTAGGCACCGGGCTGAGAACAGTGGCCCCTCCTTGATGATGCAATGTGTTCATTGAATAAATGAATGAACAAGTGAATGAATGAATGAATGAATGATCCCCAACCCCATTCCCTTCTGGCCATAGGATAGGAACTGTATTGTCCTTTAGCTGCTCCCTTCTCCTCTCCTAGTTCACGGCCAATGCACAAAGCAGGTGTTCCATGAGGAACTGTTGAGTGAATTAGCGTAAGACAGGCGATGCAAGCACCCACCCCCTCTTCACTTTCAGAGGAGCGCCCTGGGGAGCAGAGACAAATCAAACTGCACTTTCTACAGTTTTGCTAAAATGGAATTTGCCAAAGACGTCCTGAAAAATGGATTTAATTAGGCCCGTTAATAGGGGAGTCGTTGGTGGCTGAGATTTAAAGCTAAGGTGGAAAGTGGTATCAATAATTTTACCATTTCAAATTACATAGGAGGTGATTTCTCACTCCCACCTTAATTATAAGAATGCATCTCGGTGAAACCTCAGCCTTGAAGGGAATAAAGACAAAGGCAGAGGCAGGGTCTGAAATTCCACTGAAGCGGGCTTTCAGGGTGTCGCACTGGCTGGGCCTGAGAAGGGACAGCGTCACTGCACAGCCAGATCTCATTACACTAACGACCGACCATCAGGACACCCCGATGTGGCTCCTAACTGCAAGCAGCATCCAGGAGAGGGGGTGCGGAGGTGGCCAGGACCACGTGGGATTCTGCCCAGGCTCCTGGGGCCCTGAAGTTCTTGCATTCCTTTCCCGGGAGTCACTCTGAGAGAACCAAGTTCCAATTGGTTCCACAGTCAGATCCTGGAAGGGTCATGACCTCGGTCCTCAGCTCCCCGTTATCAGAGATACTCAGCTGTCCCCCAATTACGGAGCCAGGTGGAAGAAACTCATTTTGGGGTCCAGAGTCCCGCGGATCCCACTGGAAGATGCCCTCCCCCCCCCTCCCGGGACTCCAGAAAGGAGTCCCAGTACTTGACAGGGCACCATGGGTAAGTCGGTGGCAGGCACCACTCTGGGCAGAGCTAGGCCCAGGGACAGGCAGAGGCTCTCACCTCGGGGGAAAAATCCCAGAGAGGGCACGAACTCCTAATCAAGATCAGTGATATTTTAATGTGGTATTATTAAAAAATAGATATCAATGCAAAAATGCCTGCAATGAACAAAATAACCACATTTTATCTAAAGACAGGATCTCAGCCTGCCCTTCCAGGACCTGCTCCCCTGCCCAGCCGCTGCCCCAGCCCTGGCCCGAGGCCTGGGATGCAGAGTGAACTAGTCTAAACCCTCCCTCAGGGAGGCGCTGGGGCTGATGGGAGATAAACAATGAACCAAAGAGCCGAGTCTAACCCAAAAGCTGTGATGGAGAGAAATCCAGCAGAGAAGGTGGCGATTCCTTAAGAAACATCTCAAACCCTGTCGCAGCCCAGACTTCCACCCCCTCAGTGTAGCAGAAAAAACAGGACTCCCGGGTCAATCAAAGGGGCCGATCCCAGCCCCACTCCACCCCCACCTGCAAGAGGCCCTGAGCCAGCCCCTCACCTCCCAGACTACCGGCTCACCCTGACCCCCGGGGAATGAAAAGGTGGAGTTCACAGTAACAAAGACATCATTGGGAGCAATCCGTGTGCTCAGCCCCGCACTGAGCCCTTCTGCCCGCTCCCTCGTTGGGCCCGCACGCAGGCCCGGGTCCGGGGTGTCCCAACTGCGCGGGAGGCTGACCTGCATGTTGGGCAGCTGGCCCACAGGACAACGAGGCTTGGAGGCTCCTGGGGCCAAACCCCCACCCCCAGGGCTCCGTCCGCACCCCGGGCTGGAGCAGGCCTGCGCCTCGGTGACCTTGAGCAAGGCCCTGGGTCTCTCTGAGCCTTGTTGTCCTCATCTGCAAAATGGGGCACTAATGCACCTCCCTCCTCCCGGGGCCCATGAGGCCAGGCGTCAGGCACCCATTGGGCCCCACAATGTGCCCCCCCCACTTCCCAGCTTGTTCCCGGCGGCAGCATCCACCTCCAGGGCGAGGGGCAGCATCCACAGGAGGTGCAGACGCCCACTTCCCGTTCTGACAGCCTATCTCACGGATCACAGAGACCCCAGTCCAGCTGCTTATTCAACGGAGGAAAGAATGAACTCCTTTTCATTCCTTAATGCCCGGTGTGACCTATTCTCCGCTGATCGCTCCTCGCAGGGGCCGCAGCCCTTCCCACAGACTTTCAATTTGGCCGGAGAGAGAAAATGGGCAGTAACGACAGAATGTCCTCCCGGAGGATGCTGGGAGCCGGAGCACCGCGGCGCCGGTAATCAGTCCGAATGAAAGATATTACGTCGCCCCGTTTGAATTAAACAGATGAACTGCGTTCCCAGGCCGTTACAAATGAGCCGGCCTGCTGGCCAGTTTCCAAGTGCCTCGGTGAGGTGCTGGGTTTTATATCCTCGTTTCCTGCCAATAATCCCTCCTCCCTGCGAGCCAGGAGGAATAACCTGATGAAAAGGCCTCTGGCCTCCAGCTTCTCAGGGTCCCGGGGCTTCTGCTAATTGGGTGCTAACGGAAAAGCACCAGGGAGCCCCCTGGCAGGCGCCCAGGGCGGGCCTTCACTCCGCAGACAATTAACGGCCCCGGCAGTGTTTTCTTCTTCAAAAATCCTGGGGAGCCCCCCGCCTGCACCCCAAAGCCCGGGCAGGGAGGCACACTGACAGAGTTGCCTCCCTTTACAAATGGGGAAACTGAGGCTGCAGAGTCTGAGACACTTGAGCAGACACCTGCTGGAGAGCCGCAGGCCGAGCGGCTGGCTCTCCAGGAGCTCCTGCTTCTCCCCGCCCCGGGCCCCACGCAGCACCAGCTGCCCCCCAGAGGGGTCACAGTCCAGCCAAGCGCCAGGGCACCATCTCCCAACCCCGGGCAAGAGGTGCGCTGGATCTTCTGTTTCTTGGTCGTTTGGGGACCATGAGCACCTGAGAGTTTGACGGAAGCTGTGACTCTTCCCCAGGGGAGGGGAAAGCATGTGTGTCCCGCATTGAAGATTTGGCATACCATGTCAACTAATTCCCCAAGTCCTTAAAAACCTTAGGGATCAATGGCCTTCTTCTGTCAGTCAGTCAGTCAGTGAGCAGCTAAGAGTGTCTGCTAGGTGCCCGGTGGGATGTCCTCCCCATGACCCCTCATCAGCGTGCTCAGAGAATCGTCTGCAGAGAGCACGGAGCGGCCTCTCCCGCAGCACAGCGTCAGGGCTGTGGGGCCCAGGGCGGAGCTCCTTATAACTCTGATGCCAGAGCCTCACCCCAGCACCTGTGGGGTGGGGGGCGGGGGGACCCAGGCCCCTGGGGACTCTGAGGGGCAGCCAGAGGGAGCCTCTGGCGGAGAAACCCCGCAAGTGTTAAAGCTCCCGAGGTGGTTGCGATGCCGCCCAGGCAGCTCGTTCACCCACCCCGCGAGCAAGCACCCGCTGTGTGCCAGGCCCTGCGCTGGGCACCAGGCTGGGCACCGGGCAGAGCGGAGAATGGGAAGTCAGAACCCCCTCGCCCTCCCTTACAGAGTTGACTTTCTAGCGAAGGAAACTGGCAGTAAGTAACCAATCCATAAAAATAACTGCAAATCGTCGGTAGCACCATAGGCCCCTGGCAAAGGGAGTGACGTAAAGAATAGAAGGGCCCTCTCGAGGGGCTGGGGGACTTGAGCTGCCGCCTGAAGGACAGGGGCTGAGGGAAGGCGTTCCAGTGGTGGAACAGCAAGCCAGGGCCCCGCGCAGGGAGGAACTGGGAGGAGGAAGCAGCCGGTGTGACTGGGCGCCCAGGTGGGGAGGGGACCAGGCCGGCCATGCCGCTCTGACAGGGGTTAGGCTGACCTCCGGCTGTGACCTCATTCTCTCCGCCCTCACAGTGCTGCGGCCAGGAGCGGGAGGCTGCGAAGGCGAAGCGAGGTCCTCGGGAGCCGCATCCTCAGCTGGGATGCCCGTCCAGCCTCGATGTAGCCAAACAGAGGCCACGGCCCTCAGAAAGGCCCCTCACTGCTCTGCCCGGGCACCTCAGCCCCATCCAGCCCGGCCACCATGTGACCAGTGCCAGGAGGGCATTGTTGCCTCAGCCCACTCCACACCTCACAAAGCCCGTCACCATGGGAACCAGGCCAGCCAACCAGAGCGCTCTGCTTGGAAAGGGAGCCTGACACATTGAGCCTCCCCTCCCCGGACAAGCACACCCAACACCCAGAGGCCTCCCAGGGCTCCTTCCCTCTGGATAAACCAGCTCAGCTGCCCCCCATTCTCCCCCAGGACAGGAAAGGGGACGCCTGTGGCTTGAATGCCCAGGACCAAGATGTAAGCCTCCAGTCACCCTGCTTAGAGCGCCAGCCAACCCCGCGGCCACGCCATGACACGGGAGCCTCTCGGGAGCCGCTGAGAGTCGCCGGCAGTGCCCTGGGGCCCGCCTGGAGCAGCGGGAGCAGCGGGAGCAGCGGGAGCAGAGCGAGCAGCGTGTGGAGCGTGCGGCACGGCAGCCTGGAGAAGGGCGGCCGCCTCAGCCAGCTGAGCAGCGGCTACGCGGGCGACGAGGAGAACAGCGAGGCCAGCCTGGTGGGCGGCACCCGGATCGCCAAGTCGAACAGGAGGCTCGGGACCCAAGCGGTGGGCACCCAGACCAGCCAGCTGTGCGTCGCCTACCACCCCAAACAGCCGAAGAGCCGGGCTGCCAGCCCAGCCCACGGCGCCGGGCAGCCTGGAGGGGAAACGTGAGCCCAGCCTGCCGGGCAGCGCCCCGGACAGCCGGGCCAGCAGCCTCACCAGCCTCGGCTTCCTCAGCCCGGGCAGCAGCTTCCTGACCTACCAGGTGAGTGGGCTCACGCTGGGCGGCTCCCTGAGCAGCCTGCCCGCCAGCCACGCCGGCAGCTGCCAGAGCGTCCGCGTGGACAGCCCCGCGCAGGGCGGGCCGCAGGGCCCCCCCGGCCCCCCGGAGGGCAAGGCCGGGGACAGCGGCGGGGACGGCGCCAAGGCCAAGGCCAGCGGCAGGGACCCGGCCGCCGAGGAGAAGCAGCCCGCACAGGGGCACGTGCCTCTGCGAGAAAGTCCCCCAACAACACAGATGTGAGCGCCCCGAGGGCTCTGCCGGCGCCGGGAGGAAAGACCTTCCCAGAGCGCCAGGACCAGGAGGAACACTCTCCCTCTGCAGGGAGCAGGAGGGTCGTGGGGAGCCCCCTGTGTCCGGACCCCCCGCCTCACCCCTGTGGCAATGACCTCAGCCCTCGAACACCAGCGAGTGACAGGCCGTCCGTCCCTAACAGGATCCACCAAGGGCCGAGGCGTCACCTGGGACAGGCATCATCCGTGTCAAGTGCCAACTCTGCTAAGACCCCCTGCAGCCGTGACTACCCCATTCTGAGCGATGGCCCCGGCGGCCGCTCGGAAGGAGCAAACACCAGCCGCACACGTGACGCGAGGAGCACTGCCCGGGGCTCCATCTGGCCGCCATCACACAGCCCGAGCACCCACCACAGCACCCACCGCAGCACCCACCGCAGCACCCACCGCAGCACCCACCGCAGCATCCACCGCAGCACCCACCGCAGCACCCACCGCAGCACCCACCGCAGCACCCACCGCAGCATCCACCGCAGCACCCACCGCAGCACCCACCACAGCACCCACCGCAGCACCCTCCGCAGCACCCACTGCAGCACCCACCGCAGCACCCACTGCAGCGCTCTGAGACTGTGCCAGGGAGCCCACCCGGGCATCGCCCAAGGCCGCTGCCACCGATGTGAGCGCTGCTCTCGGCCGCATCAGCCGCATCTGAGCTCCCTGTGAGTCCTGTAGCAGGACGATGCCTCGACACGTGCTTAAAGGCGACAGAGACCGGCCCAGCGAGCACGCTGCTAAGGGGAAGTGGGGGTCCCGCCCTCCCTTACAGAACCACCACACCAGCCCGGGGAGTGGGGGGTCCGGAGCGAGGAGGCCACAACAGTCCTGAGGACCCCGCCGGGCCCTGCAGGCAGCTGAGAGACACCCAGACAATAAAGGTGCCGGGAGAGGTTGTAGGTGGGAGTCTGTGCGTGCGCCCAGCCGAGGTGACGGCGATGGGGTGGGTGAGAAAGCCAGCGCCCCGATTTCGGTGGGGCTCAGCCACCAACTCTGCCGCTCTAAGCTGGTGAGCACCTGGGCGAACCCTCAAGCTTCCCACGCCTCAGTTCCCTCATCTGGAACATGGGAGTGCTAACCCCTTCCACACAGAGATGGGAGAGCCACGGACCAGAGTCTAGGGCCCTGAGCGTTTGCTTCCTGTCCTCGCTCATCGTAACAGGGGCACGTGGTCCCTGCCTCGCTCCCCTCAGCCCAGGAAGGACCGGGGCAGGACCTGGAAACGGCTCTTCCCCGCCTTCCTCCGGGCAGAGTCGCTCAGCGGGTCCCGGGCACCCACAGGCCGGCAGAGGAGAGAGGCCCCTCCGTGAGCCCCGTCTGCCACGTCCTGGGGAAGCCTCCCTCAGGACAGGCCTGCCCCCCGGCTGAGAGAACGCAGGGTCACAGCAGCGCTGGACGCCGCGCACACGGCCCTCGGAGCAGGGCCGCCCTCCCCGCCCGCCTGCTCCTCGTCCCCTCGCAGCAGGTGGTGGCCTCCGCCCCAGGTGTCTGAGCCCAGTCCCTGTGTCCCACTGCAGTCCGCCCGCCCCGCCTCAGCCACACCCCGCTGGCCTCCACCCCGCTGGCCTCCACCCCGCTGGCCTCCACCCCACTGCCGACCCTCCCCGGGGCCAGTGCTCTGAGCCCGGCTGCACCTTAGGGTCACCGAGACACCTACACATGTGGATGCCCAGGCCGGGCATGGCTCAGACTGGGCACAAGGCGGGGCCCTGAGCTCCTGGGACCCACTTCACGCCTGACACCCGCAGGGCCAGGCAGGGGTGGGCTTAGGCAGGCTGGACAGTGTGTGTCCCGTCCAAAGGGAAGCCAGAATCCCATGAAAAGGCTCTGGTTTTAAATATTGGTCATAAATTCAGAACCCTTTAAAAAGTGGGGGTGGGCGCAGGGAAATGTCGCTGAGGCAGGGCCTGGCCCGTACATCCTGCGGCTTCCGCTTCTCCACGGACCACAGCAGCCTCTGAACAGAAACCTGTGGCATTCGCCGGGCCGCTCAAACCACTGGAACCCGCCACGGGCCACAGGGCTGGCACGGCATTCAGACAGACCGACCAACCGGCCTCAACACTTCCGCTCCACGCCCGCCGCTGCCCTCTCCTGACCACCGCATGCCATCGCAGACCCCACTTCACATCCGGGGCCTTCGCCTGGCCTGATTCACACGCAGCATGGTGTGCCTGTAATATGCTGTGCCTGTAGTATGCTGTACCTGTAGTATGGTGCATGGAGTATGCTGTACCTGTAGTATGATATGCATGGAGTATGATGTACCTGCAGGATTATGACTCACCCTTTCCATGCACAGCTTTATGATCTTTGACAGAACACACAGTTGTCTGTCCACCATACACACCCAGAGCCCAATCGTTTCATCATCCCCGAATCCCCTCGTGCCCCATGGTCAGCCCCTCCTCCACCTCCGCAATCACTGACCGGTTTTCTGCCGCCCCCCTGCACCCCGGTTTTCCGGAACGTTACATGCGGGAGTCACACGGCACGCACCCCTGAGCCCAGCTGTGTTCGCTCGGCTGGAGGCACCGGCCGTCCACCGCGCTGCCCGTGTTCCCGGCTCTCCGCGGCCATGGCTTCTCCGGCTGCAAGCATCGCCCCTCCAGCCGCCTCGCCTGGACCCGCCCAAGCCCCTCGTCTCTCTGTCCCTGAACGTCCACCCCACTCCCAACGACTGCCCACAGGGCTTTGTGAGCGTGTGATTACGTCACCTAGGGAAACACCCAGGAGAGGATGTCGGTGGGCCGAGTGCTGAACCTCATAGGAAACGGCCAAGCCCTGACCGGTTAGCTCAGCGGTAGAGCTTCGGCCTTTGGACTGAAGTCCCAGGTTCGATTCCCGTCAAGGGCATGTACATTGGTTGCGGGCACATCCCCAGTAGGGGGTGTGCAGGAGGCAGCTGATCGATGTTTCACTCTCATCAATGTTTCTGACTCTATCCCTCCCTCTTCCTCTCTGTAAAAACTCAAAAAATATATTTTTAAAAAGAAAGACATGACCAAGTCATTTCCTGAAAGTAGCTTTACAGTGGTCAGCGCTCACCAGGTCCGGATGTTTGAACTTGAACTAACCCCCTGTTCATGACGTTAACAACAGAAGGTGGTTTGCATGCCTCCGTTAATAACTCCGCTTCACAGATGGGGAAACTGAGGCATGGGGCGGCTAACTCTTTGTAAGTTGTTGGCAGGGCTGGGATTTGAACCCAGGAAGCCTAACCCCAGACTCCGTGGTCTTAACTATTAGCCTCTCTCTTTCCTCCCATCTGCTGTGGCCACTCAGGGCCCCTCTGACCCAGGCCCCTCTGTGCTGTCTGCCTCCCTTAACGGGGGGAGGGGGGTGCTGACCTCCCCCCCCCCGTGTATCCTCGCTGCTGCCCAATTCCAGGTCAGCGGCATCAGTGATTGCCGAACGAATGAATGAGCAAGCAAGGAGGGAGGGGAGAAGGAGAGGCTGAATCGGAGGAGGACAGCTGGGTCCTCCCACGTCCCACACCAGTGTGGCCCAGGATCCAGCGTCAAACATGGGGCGGGGTGCACGCTGAGCCCACGGGCCTCCCCTCCCCACCGTTCACCCAGACACCGCGCACTCCCACCCAGCACGGGCTGCACGGGACTGGAGTGGGGCCATTTTTCACGCGGGCACGGTGATTTTTTCTTTCCTGCCCACTGGCTCAGAGATCGGGGTGCAGCGGGGCTGGAATGATGGGTTGGCTGCAGGCCCTGGCTCCTAAATTATTAACTGAGCCGAGCAGAGCGCTGCTTACAAATGCTGTCCGTCCAGCAGACCGCGGCCGCCAGCGCAGACTTCAAACAGGCCTGGGCGTGCGGGCGGAAGGGGCAGGGTTCACAGCGGCCTCTCAGGCTGGCGGCATCTGGGCTCCCGGGGCTGCTCCTCCTGAGCCCTCTGGCCAGCCTCGTCCCCTGGCCTGGCAGGGGGTCATTTCTCACAGGAGCGGTGCCCGGCCCCTCTTCTGCCCCCTCCCAGACCAGGGGCGGAATGGATGGCATCTGGTGCCGGGTTCTCCTGAGCCAGGAGCTGTGGGTGGGCAGGACTCTGCTCTGAGGCTCACTGTGGGCAGTGGCAGCGAGTAGGGTCCAGGGTGGGGTCGCTGGAGGCAGAGCCTGAGACGGGGGTCCTAGTGGGAGTTCCAAGGAAAAGGGATGCAGGAGGAGGGTGGGAGGGGGGGCTGGAGACTGACCGGCCGCAGGCTGACCCTGTGGGGAGGCCATAGTCACTCCCAGCGGGTTCCACCTTCAGTCAAGGGCGGCCCTTCCTGCCTCCACAGCCTGTGCGGGGGACATGGCGTCCGGGTGGAAGAGCTCCCTCCAAACCAGGCAGTTCTGCAGGGCAGGAACAGCTGCTGGGCACCGGGGGCAGCACTGGGCAGGGATCCAGGCTGGCATGGTGACTCCACAGAGAATTAAGAATCCCAGCCCCTTCCAGATCTCCATTCCACCATCCTCACGGCCTGGCCTCCCCGTCACGGCCCTCCTCCTCCTCACAGCCTCCTCCAGTCCTGAGCTGCACCTCCCATTGGCCACGGCCCAGCCCTGAGCCCCTCCCATTGCCAGGAGCACGCCTCTGAGGCCCGAGTCCGGATGACCTGTGAGGTGCTTTGGGGGGGGAGACACAGTGATGGTCTGAAGGGTTTGGACCCTCAGGCTCCCAGCTTCTGCCCACACCCTCCTCACTCCGCAGCCAACGTGAGCACGCCCTGGCCAGCCTGTCATAGTGAGACCGTCCCAGTCCCTGCCATCCTCATGGCCATCGGCACACAGGCAGCCCCGTGACCCACCGCCGACCACAGACATGGGCAGCACAGCCACCGCTGAGCCTGGCCCGGCGCTTTAGGAGAAATCTCCTGGTATTTAAGCAGCATTTTCCATTTTCCCCAACAACACACTGTTCTGGAATGTTCCCGCAGCCAGACTCCTCCCACAGCCCCAGTGGAGCCTGCCTCCGGGTGAGCATGGCTGGTCTCCCTGGGCACTGGCCTCCTTCCCACCCCGAAGCCGGCAGGGGCAGGTCTGAGCTGACAATGGGAAAGGGGGGGCAGGGTGTCCTCCTGGGGAGCACCACACCGGCTCCGTCCTGCCCCCACCACACAGCAATGCAATGGGAGGACAGACTGCAGGGCAGCGGGCAGCTGGGTGACTGTGGGAACCGGGGGGCGGCTGATTCTGAGAGGATACCGCATCCTGAGGGGTTCGAACCCAGGCCTGAGGCTTCCGCCAGAAAGCAGGCCCCATGCCAGCCAGCTGCCAGGCCTTTCCAAAGCAGGCCCTGCCCAGCCGGCAGAGGCTCCCCGGCCTCAGGCTCAGTGCAAACCCAAATGCCTTCACTCAACCTCAGTGCCCTCCAGCCGGCCAGTTACCCGCCTGCCCACGCGTGCCCACACCCACACGTGCCCAGGTCGCCATGTAGTCCCACAAACACACTTTTCCTTCTCTTGCTTTTGGGCTTTTTTTTTTTTTTTTTAATTAATTTATTTATTTATTTTTACATATTTTAATGATTTTTTTTGCCCCCCTCCCTCCCTCCCCCATATCCCCTCCCTCCCCATAGTTTTATGTCCATTGGTTGTACTTATATGCATGTATAAAAGTCCTTCGGTTGATCTATTATCTCCCCCAGATCCTCTTCCCCTCCCCGCTGTAATTTGACAATCTGCTTGTTGCTTTACTGTTTCTATATCTATCTTTTGGTTCATCAGTTTATAATGCTCTTTATTATCCACAAATGAGTGAGGTCATGTGGTGTTTCTCTTTCATTGATTGGCTTATTTCACTCAGCATGATGTTCTCCAATTCCATCCAGGTTGCTGCAAATGATGAGAATTCCTTCTTCTTTATGGCAGCATAGTATTCCATTGTGTAGATGTACCATAGTTTTTGGATCCAATCATCGGCTGACGGGCACCTAGGCTGTTTCCAAATTCTGGCTATTGTAGATTGTGCTGCTATGAACATAGGGGTGCATGTATCCTTTCTGATTGGTGTTTCTAGTTTCTTGGGATATATTCCTAGGAGTGGGATTACTGGGTCAAATGGGAGTTCCATTTTCAGTTTTTTGAGGAAACTCCACACTGTTCTCCACAGTGGTTGCACCAGTCTGCATTCCCACCAGCAGTGCACGAGGGTTCCTTTTTCTCCGCAACCTCGCCAACACTTGTCGTTTGTCGATTTGTTGATGTTGGCTATTCTGACAGGTGTGAGATGGTACCGCATTGTTGTTTTGATTTGCATCTCTCGTGTAATTAGTGACTTTGAGCATGTTTTCATGTGCCTTTTGGCCTTCCTTCTGTCTTCTTTTGAAAATATTCTATTTAGGTCCCTTGCCCATTTCTTAATTGGATCATTCATCTTCCTTTTATTTAGTTGTATCAGCTGTCTGTAGATGTTAGAGATTAAACCTTTATCAGTGGTGTTATTTGCAAATATGTTCTCCCACACCGTGGGCTTTCTTGTTGTTTTGTTGATGGTTTCTTTTGCTGTAAAAAAGCTTTTTATTTTGATGTAGTCCCATTTGTTTATTTTCTCTTTAGCTTCCATTGCCCTAGGGGCAGTATCAGTGAAGAAGTTCTTTTGGCATAAGTCTGAGATTTTGCTGCCTGTGGATGCTTCTAGTATTTTTATGGTTTCCTGTCTGATGTTTAAGTCCTGTATCCATTTTGAGTTTATTTTTGTGTATGGTGTAAGTTGGTGATCTAGTTTCATTCTTTTGCATGTGTCTACCCAATTTTCCCAACACCATTTATTGAAGAAACTGTCTTGACTCCATTGTATATTCGTGCCTCCTTTGTCAAATATTAATTGAGCATATTGATTTGGGTTGATATCTGGGTTCTCGATTCTATTCCATTGATCTATATGTCTGTTCTTGTGCCAGTACCAGGCTGTTTTGAGAACAGTGGCTTTGTAATACAGTTTGAAGTCCGGTATTGAGATCCCTCCTACTTTACCCTTCTTTCTCAGGATTGCTGTGGCTATTCAGGGTCTTTTATTGTTCCAAATGAACTTTTGGAGAGTTCTTTCTAGGTCAGTGAAATATGCCCTTGGTATTTTAATGGGGAGTGCATTGAACCTATAGATTGCTTTAGGAAGTATGGACATTTTGATGATGCTGATTCTACCAATCCATGAACATGGTATGTTCTTCCATCTCCTTACATCATCCTCTATCGCTTTTTTCAGTGTCGTGTAGTTTTCTGCATATAGGTCCTTTACTTCCTTAGTTAAATTTATTCCTAGGTATCTTAATTTTTTTGGTGCGATGGTAAATGGAATTGCTTTTTTAGTCTCTGTTTCTGTAATTTCACTGTTGGTGTATAGAAATGCCATGGATTTCTTGGCATTAATTTTGTATCCTGCTACATTGCCAAATTCATTTATTAAGTCAATTAGTTTCTTAATGGAGTCTTTTGGGTTCTTTATGTACAATATCATGTCATCTGCAAATAAGGATAACTTTACTTCTTCTTTTCCAATTTGGATGCCTTTTATTTCCTCCTCTTGTCTAATTGCAATGGCTAGTACTTCCAGTACTATGTCAAACAGGAGTGGCGAAAGTGGGCATCCCTGTCTTGTTCCTGTTCTTAGAGAGAATGGTTTTAGTTTTTGCCCATTGAGTATAATATTGGCTGTGGGTTTATCATATATAGATTTTATTATGTTGAGGAATGATCCTTGTACTCCCACCTTGTTAAGAGTTTTTATCAGAAAAGGGTGTTGGATTTTATTGAATGCTTTTTCTGCATCAATTGATATGACTATATGATTTTTATCTTTCAATTTGTTTATGTGATGTATCACGTTTATTGATTTGCGGATATCGTACCAACCTTGCATTCCTGGAATAAATCCTACTTGGTCATGGTGTATGATCTTTGTGATGCTCTGCTGGAGCCGATTTGCTAGGATTTTGTTGAGGATTTTGGCATCTATGTTCATGAGGGATATTGGCCTATAATTCTCTTTCATTGAGTTGTCTTTATCTGGTTTTGGTATTAGGGTGATGCTGGCTTCATAGAAGGAGTTTGGAAGTGTTCCTTCCTCTTGAATTTTTTGGAAAAGTCTGAGGAGGATAGGTTTTAGTTCTTCCTTGAATGTTTGGTAAAACTCTCCTGTGAAGCCATCTGGCCCTGGGCTTTTGTTTGCTGGAAGCTTTCTGATGACTGTTTCAATTTCTTCCCAAGTCACTGGTCTATTGAGATTTTTAGATTCTTCCTGATCGAGTTTTGGAAGTTTGTATTTTTCTAGGAATATGTCCATTTCCTCCAGGTTGTTCAGTTTGTTGGAATAGAGTTGTTCGTAGTATTTTGTAACAATCCGTTGTATTTCGGTGGTGTCTGTTGTTATTTCACCTCTTTCATTTCTGATTTTGTTTATTTGGGTCCTCTCTCTTTGTTTCTTAGTTAGCCTGGCTAGAGGTTCATCTATCTTGTTTATTCTTTCAAAGAACCAGCTCTTGGTTTTGTTGATCTTATGTATTGTTTTTTTTGGTCTCTATGTCGTTTATCTGTGCTCTGATTTTTGTTATTTCCTTCCTTCTGCTTACACTGGGCTTTTCTTGTTGCTCCTTTTCTAACTCTTTGAGTTGTAGAGTTAGATCATCTGTTACCCTTTTTTCTAGTTTTTTGCAATAGGCTTGTAAGGATATGAACTTCCCTCTCAAGACTGCTTTTGCTGTGTCCCATAGATTTTGGATTGTTGTGTTTTCATTGTCATTTGTTTCCAGGATGTTTTTAATTTTTTCCTTGATTTCTCTGGTAACCCAGTCCTTGTTTAATAGCGTGCTGTTTAGTCTCCATGTGTTTGATTTCTTTGGATTATTTTTATTGTAGTTAATTTCCAGTTTTATGCCATTATGGTCTGAGAAGATACTTGATATGATTTCTATCTTCTTGAATTTGAAGAGACTTTGCCTATGACCCAAAAATGTGGTCTATCTTTGAGAATGTTCCATGTGCACTTGAGAAGAATGTATATTCTGTGGCTTTGGGATGGAGTGTTCTGAAGATGTCAATTAATTCCATCTGGTCTAGTGAGTCACTTAGGATTGATATTTCTTTGCTGTTTTTTTGTTTAGATGATTTGTCGAAGGGTGACAGTGGGGTATTAAAATCTCCTACTATGATTGTATTGCTATTAATCTCTCTCTTAATGTCCTCCAGCAGTTTTTTTTTTTTTTTTTAATGTATTTGGTTGCTCCTGTATTGGGTGCATATATATTTACCAGTGTTATTTCTTCTTGTTGGATAGTTCCCTTTAGTATTATGAAGTGGCCTTCATTATCTCTTATTATGTCCTTCACTCTGAGATCTAATTTGTCAGATATAAGTATTGCTACCCCAGCTTTTTTTTCATTTCCATTTGCCTGGAAAACTTTTTTCCATCCCTTCACCCTCAGTCTGTATGCATCTTTTTTTCTGAGGTGGGTTTCTTGTAGACAACAGATGTATGGGTCTTGTTTTCTTATCCAATCTGTTACCCTATGTCTTTTGATTGGAGCATTTAATCCATTTACATTTAAGGTTATTATTGATAGGTACACATTTGACGCCATTTTTATTCTATACCCGTGTTCCTTCTTCACTTCCTATTTCTTTATTTTTACAGTAGACCCTTTAGCATTTCTTGCATTGCTGGTTTGGTGGAGATAAATTCCTTCAGTCTTTTTTTGTCTGTGAAGCTCCTGATTTCCCCTTCAATTTTGATTGATAGCCTTGCTGGGTACAGTATTCTTGGATTCAGACCCTTCCTTTGCATGACTTTGTATATTTCATCCCATTCCCTTCTGGCCTGATAAGTTTCTGTTGAGAAATCAGTTGCTAGTCTGATGGGGGTTCCTTTGTATGTAACTTTCTGTCTCTCTCTGGCTGCTTTTAAGATTCTTACTTTGTCGTTGTTGTTTGACAATTTAATTATAATGTGCCTTGGCGTCTGTCTTCTGGGATTCATTTTGCTTGGGACTCTGCGAGCATCTTGGATTTGTGTGGGGTTTTTCTTCTCTATCTCAGGAAAGTTTTCTGTCATTATTTCTTGAAATACTTTTTCCATGTCTACCTCAGTTTCCTTTCCTTCTGGAACCCCTATTATTCGAATATTATTTTGTTTTGTATTGTCCCAAAGCTCCCGTAGGCTCTCCTCCTGCTTTTTAATCTTTTTTTCTAGAAGCTGCTCTACTGGGTATTTTTTTCCATCTTGTCTTCTAGCTCACTGATGCGGTCCTCCACTTCATCTAGTCTACTCTTGATGCTTTCTATTGAGTTCTTCATGGTAGCGATGTCATTTTTCATTTCTTCTTGGTTCTTCTTCAATTCCTCATGGTTCTTCTTCAATTCCTCATGGTTCTTCCTCATTTCTTCTTGGTTATTGTCAAATTTCTCTTCCATTCTTTTTAGCCATCCTATGATCATTATTCTGAATTCTTGCTCTGGTAGGCTGCTTACCTCGGGCTCGTTTACTTCCTTTTCTGGTGATGCCTGCTTTTCTTTCATGTGCGGACTATGTTTTTGTCTCCCCATGGCCTCTCTTCTCAGGATGTCTGGTTATGTGGTGTTCCTTCTCCTGCGTTGATTTAAAGTTTCAAAATACAACACTACCTGGATGGAGGAGGAGGCGGCGGAAATGGAAACTGAAGCTTGTCCACAAAGCTGGATTTACGAGACGCTGCTAGACCGACCGAGACTGCTTTTGGGCTTTTTATAAACTCTTTCTCTACCTGGAACACCCTCCCCTTTCCTTCTTTTCCCACCCAACGCTCCACAGGACTCAGTCCAGGTGTCCCCTCCACCAGGAAGCCCTCTCTGATCACGCCGAGTGCAGCTTGCCACTTCTGCTCCGCCCCAGCCTTCTCCCCGTCTTGTCTCTCTGGACTGCGCTTGTCCTCCTCTGGCAGGGTGGCCCCGGGTGGGCACAGGGCTGGCACTGTGTGAAAGCCAGCTGGAGGGGGAGGGAGGGGCCGAAAACAGAACAGACCCGCCCACACCTGCTCTGGGCTGCCAGGCCTTACAAGGCTAAGGTAACCAGACATCCGGCTTTTGGCGGGACAGTCCTGATTTTTAACAATTTGTCCCGCGGCCCGAGGCGTTTTTAAAAAAGTCCCGATTTTTTTCCAAAAATCTGGGCACAGGAACCAGAGGAGCAGCATCGCTTTGTCCAAGCTCTTCTGTCACGAGGGAAACCAGTCCCCACAAAAGGCCGGAGCAGAGGGGCAGGGGACAAGGAAGGAAGTCCCTTTGTCAGACCGAGGCTCCCTCCCAGCACAGGGCGTGAGGCTGGGCCCCAGGAGCCTCGTCCACCAAGGTCCCCACTGCTTCTCTCCCTGCCACTTCCTCCCAGGTGCTCTGACCCTGTCCCTGCCTGCATCTGCTGCTCTGACGCTCTGCTGCCCTGACCGCTCTGCAGACTCCCTCCCCCTGTAGACTCCCTCCCCCCTGCAGACTCCCTCCCCCCTGCAGACTCCCTCCCCCCTGCAGACTCCCTCCCCCCTGCAGACTCCCTCCTCTCTGCAAACTCCCTCCCCCTGCAGACTCCCTCCCCTGCAGACCCCCTCCCCCTGCAGACTCTCGCCCACCCTGCAGACTCCCTTCCTCTGCAGACTCCCTCCCCCTGCACACTCCCTCCCCCTGCAGACACCCTTTCCCCCACCCCCCACCCCCCTGCAGACTCCTTCTCTGGCTTTTCTAAGAGGAAGAGGGACACAGCTGGCTCCATGGTGTTCAGCCTGATCTTGGGTTTCAATTCCAAATTCTGGTTGGCTTCCTGTCAGGTATATGTCCTGGGCCAATCAGCACCACTGAGAGCCCTTCACGCCCACCACAGAGGCGAGGCTGTGCAGCAGCTGCTGGTGGGGTAAACGGCTCATCCACTTGGGGAAACTGCTGAGCAGTGAGTGTATCTGCCAAAGCTAAACACGCCTCTGCCCCTCGGCCCGGCAATTCTGCTCCTGAGTACGTGCCCGAGGAAAACGATCGCTATGGCCACTGAAGAGCATAGCAACCCACACTGGGAAACCCTAATGTCCCCCAACAGTCTAACGACTGAACTGCGGAATTTTTTATTTATTTATCTTTATTGTTAAAAGTATTACAGGTGCCCCCTCCCCCCATTGGCCCCCTCGCCCCTGCTCCCGCCCCCGCCCCAGGCCTTCCCGCACATTGTCTGTCTGTCCACGGGCATGCAACATGCATGTCGTTCATTGGTCCGTCTCCCACCCCACCGCCGCCTTCCTCTGAGATATGTTGGCATGTTGCGTGTTTCTTTTTTCTTTTCTTTATAAAGATAGATAGATAGATAGATAGATAGATAGATAGATAGATATTATTGATTTTTTACAGAGAGGAAGGGAGAGAGATAGTTAGAAACATTGATCAGCTGCCTCCTGCACACCACCTTCTGGAGATGTGCCTGCAACCAAGGTACATGCCCTTGACTGGAATCAAACCTGGGACCCTTTAGTCCTCAGGCCGACGCTCTATCCACTGAGTCAAACCGGTTTCGGCATGCTGCGTGTTTCACTGTCTGGATCTTTTTGTTTAACTGGCTTTTCCTACGATGGGCCACTGGGCTGTGGCGAGGAGAGCGGACCGCTCACGGCACAGGTGAGGCACACGGAGGGGACGAGCGTGCACAGGAGCAGCCCTGTCTGGTGCTGTTTACCGGGAGCTAGTTGTGCTGACAGAGACCATAAGGGTTCTCTAGGAGTCTCAGCAGGCAGGCACAGGGCGACGTCTGTTGTGCCTGAATGTCCTCCAACACGTAACAGTGAGCTTTGTGCCCTTGACTCGGCGCTAATTCCTCCACAAAAACAGCCCGTCTGTGTCCCTCACCGGCTCCTGGGAAGCTGCCTGTGAGGTCCGGCCCGGCTCCATCCTCACAGGCGGCCACACACTGGCTGCGCATGCTCCGCGCTTCCTGTCTCCCCACGGTTCCCAGGGAGCAGGCCTCCTGATGCATTTTTTATAAAAGAGCTGGTTTCCTTTGAAGCAAACACCAGAGAACGGAGCCTCTGCTCCCCCCGTGCCTGTTTGGTGCTGATTAGAGGGGCTTTGGGACAGATGTCAACAGCTCGGAGGCACCACAGCCACCAGAGCCTGCAGGGGCAGGAGCAGGGCTGCCCCCAAGGGCGGGACAAGTCTCTCCTCAAATGTGATTCGTTGGCAAACCCCATGGGATCTACCTTCACAGCATATCCAGGTCTCCACTTCTCACCACTCTCCCTGTCACCAGCCTCCCTCACTGGTCAGTGGGTGGTGAATGGAAGGTGGTGACTGAGATGAGCTGAGGATGCTCAGGGGCCTTCACTGGCCCTGCTCCACCTCAGCCACCCCTGCTTTCCCGTCACTGCCCCTCAATGCCTTCCTTCCCTTCACCACCCACTGGACCCTGGAAGCTGCCTTCTGCCACGGTCCAGGTGCAGGCGAAGTGATGGCTCAGGGGGGCGTTGTGGGTGGGGGGGCGTCACTGGAGGTGACCTCAGACACTTGCCAACAGCATCCTCTCAGGGACACTCACAAAAGCATAGAAAACCAATTTGCCAGACGACCCACGTACCAGGTCATTGATTCACTGAATATGTGTTTCTGTTCTACTTGCACAATTTCAGCAGCTGTTGTCACAGGATAGTTGTGCAGCCCCTGAGGACTTGCCAAGTCCCACGTAGCCAGAGGGGCCAGCCCTGCATTGGCGTGCTACAGGCTGCTGGTTGCAGGCTGGGGGCTGCATGCTGCAGGCTGTGGGCTGCAGGCAGCCGGGGCCGGCCTGGGCCTGCTGAGCAGTGCTGGGCAGCTGGACACAGCTGGCCTCACCCCAGCCATGCCCGGGGCCACACCACACACAGGAGCGTAAAAGGCCCCGGGAACCAGGGCCAGGACAGGCTGGGCAGGGAAGCACCGGCTCGGTGAACAGCCTCCGTATTTAGGACCCTCACTAAAACGCAGAAACCAAGATACACATTTTAATGTGATATTTCTAAAAATCAAAATCAACAGACATCCGTGGTGAGCCAAATGAAAGCATTTACGTAGATGAATACGGGGCTAGTGACATGCTGAGGCAGCCATCTCAGAGCAGAAGGTACTAACACTGACCTTGTCTTGACCTCAAACCTGTGGGTTTTGTTCGTCCTGGGTGGTCTGCGTTAGCTTGGACGTTTCAGTACTGCGCTGAGATGTGACCTGTCCGTCGGCTCCCGGAAGAGGCGTGTGCTCTCCGTTCTTCCTGCTTTAGCGCCACCAGGAAGCCCGCCGTCACACAGAGCAGTCCTGAGGTCTGACCGGCGGACAGAGGGGAGCGGTGACTCAGGACAGCAGGGCCCAGTGCACAGCACACCCGGGAGTCTCCGGTGTCCTCCCTGCCTCAGAGAGCCGGACTGGGAGCTGAAGAAGCAGCAGCCCCGAAAAGCCACCAGGCACAGACACAGAGCCTGACCTCCAGGGACAGAGAACAGCCTGATGAGGCAGGGGAAGTGCAGACGAGCCCTCCGCAGTGCCAGGCTCTGCCCCACCTGCCCCCCCCTCTCCCCGTACCCCTCACCCCCAAAACACAGTGGGGAGCCTGGAGCCCACGCTCACCAGGTGAAGAGGCCCGGCTGCCTGCAGAGGGGAGTTAGAAGTTCATCCCTCGGATGCTATCAGTTCCCTGTAACCACATGGAGAACCGGATTTCCATCGGACAGATGGTAACAAAGCGCCTCTCGCGGTCCCAGAGCCAGTCACGTGGAGGCTGGAAGTCCAAGGTCAGGGCTCCTTTCCTCCGAGACCCTCCTGGGCTTGCAGCTGCCATCCTCTCGTGTCCTCACGTGGCCGTCCCCTGTGTCCTCGTCTCCTCTCACAGGGACACCAGGCACATTGCCCGGACCCACCTCCACTGGTGCCCTTTAGCTCAGCCAGCTCTGTGAGGACCTGTCCGCAGAGGCAGCGTGTTCTGAAGGACGGGGGTTGGGGCGTCAGCATTGCCTTTGGGGGTGTGACCCAGCATGCAGGTGCAGGCATTAAGGGTGGCCGCGGGGCTGGTGAGGCTGTTGGTGTTGCTGCCGAGGGGCTGTCCTCAGCCTCCGTGTGGAAGCTGGTAGCAGGTAGAGGAGGCAGGGGGCCGGGTTAGGAGCCAGTCCCTGGCACCCGGGGAGAGAAACCGGGGTCTGTCGGGGCAGAAGAGGAAGGCGAGGGAATTTACATCCGAAGGTGTCCATGTTGGGCTCCCCGGAAACAGAACCTGAGACGAGGCCTCAGGTTCAGCTGGTTCATGGGGAGGTGACTCTGGCAACACCGAGGGGGGCAGGGAGTGGTGGGGAGTGAGCCGGAAACGAGGGCTGGGCCAGTCAGAGTGCACCCAGGAGAACTCACCTGGGCACTGCAGGTTCTGCTGGGACACCTGCAGGACCGAGGAGGGTCCACCGGGGACAGAATGGGCCCTGGAGGCCGGGCGCCCAGACACCCCGTCTCCAGGGGCGGGAGGAAGCCCGGGTGTCAGCGCCTGCACGTCTGGGCAGGATGCCCTCGTAGCCACAGCCTTTGCCGGGTGGGGGCCCAGGCGCCTGGGAGACGGTGCCTGAGTCTGCGCTGCCGTCCGGCAGCCCCTCGCCCACGTGGCCACACAGCATTGGAAGTGTGGCTGGTGCCCCTGCAGAACTGAACTTTTAATTTTATTTAATTTTAATGCACTTTGACTTAAATAATCATAGGTGAGCGTGGTGCCCATGTTGCCCAGCACAGCTCTGGCGAAAGCGAAGCGGAGCCCCGTGGTGCACTCAGAACACGGGGTGCGGGCAGGAGCAGGGGCTGCCCTGCCGTGTGCTGCATCGGACACAGAGAGGAGAGCCGACGGAACCCGGGTTTAACCGGATGAGGGGGGGGGGGGTCACAGGAGGGTGTGCCTGAGGGCTGAGGTTATGCAGGCGATGTTTTCGGGGCTGAGCTAGCCATTGCTGTGGGCACGCTGAGCCGTGACTGCTGCTGGCAGGGTCCAGGCCCAGCAAGCGTCCCCTCTCTGCTCTTCCGAGCGCGACGGGCCACGCAGCTCCCTGCAGAGGGCGCCGAGGGGAGCATGTGAGTGCCCTGCGGCCTCCCGTGGAGAGTCGCGGGTCCTCTGACGTGAACATGACCAAAAGCAGCACTTCCTCCAGAAAACAAACATGGCCCCCCTGAAGGCAGCGGGCCGGTAGGTCTGTTCCGATGGTCACCATAGCAGCCTGCCGGATGGAGCGCCTGGGCTGCACACTGTCATTGTTCTCTTGGCAGTGAGACTGCCACTCAGTCCGACTCCGGAAACTATTGCCCACAGCCCAACTGGACAGCCAGCCGGTGTGTCCATGGCCCGTGCGGTGGGCGTGATTGATGCTGTGCCTGTGGCCCATGCTGTGCCTGTGGCCCATGCTGTGTCTGTGGCCCGTGAGGCCTGTGGGAAAGGCGTTCCCCAGGCCCCAGGCCCCAGGCGGAGGTTGCTGGGGCTCGGCCCAGGCCTGCATCCCTGAGAAAGAACCTCCTTGTGAACCAAGATGCCAAAGAGCTAGGGCACGGAGCTGGGGCACAGAGCTGGGGCGCTGCCTCGGTTTCCCCCAGGGGAAGAATCAGTCTTAGGTCAGCTGCAGCTGCCGGAACAGAACACCTCAGACCGTAGGGCTTTGGCACAGACATGCACTTCCTCACAGCCTGGAAGCTAAAAGTCGAAGGTAAGGGTGCTGGAGAATTTGGTGTCTGGTGAGCGCTCTCTTCCTGGCTTGCAGGTGGTCCCCTCTGGCTGCACCCTCACATGGTCTTTCTTCCGAGGCACATGGCGGAGAGAAAGCCCTGGCTCCTTCCTCTTCCGATCAAACACCAGCCCTACTGGATGAGGGCTCTACCCGTGTAACTTTATTACCTACTCAGAGACCCTGCCTCCAACCACAGCCCATTGGCTTCTGGGGGCACAGCTTGATCCATGACAAGGTGGTTGGAGACAAATACTCGGAGATTCCAGCGACTGGAATAAGCAAGGGAACCAACGGGATCTTGGTCAGCTCTGCACGGCAGGAGCCATCTCACAGGCCTGGCCCTGGGGGGTGAGGGGGCAGTCAGCAATGGAGGCAGAAAGAGGGATGGTCGCTGCAAGCATCCTTTGTAACAGTGAACAGCTGGAAACCACTAAGGGTCTACACATACAGGAGCACCTTAATCAGAATCGCACGGCCACGGTGTGGAATGCATGGGGCAGACAAGGAGAAGGCGGGATTTAGAGGAGTGGCCAGAGGGAAGACCCAGCATAAGTGAAGTGAGCGTGTTGAAAAATAACAAGGGCAGCAGGATCCCATTTGTGTGGGAACAAAGAGAAGGAAACAATGTGTTAGCATTCCTATAGAAATACAGTGTGTGTGTGTGTGTGTGTGTGTGTGTGTGTGTGTGTGTGTTTGTGTGTGTATGTGTGTGTGTGCGCGCGCACACGCAAACACAGGAAAACAGTTGAAGGAAAACACACTGAGCTGACCGTAGCTGCTGCCTCTGGGAGCCAGGGGAAGAGTGGATTTGGGCGCATTGCAAATGGAACTTCAGTTGTTGCCATATTGTTTGAATTTCCTCGAGAATGTATCCATAGCCATAACCAGTTTGGCTCAGTGGATAGAGCGTTGACCTGTGGACTCAAGGGTCCAGGGTTTGATTCCAGTCAAGGGCATGTATGTACCTTGGTTGTGGGCATATCCCCGTAGGGGGTGTGCAGGAGGCAGCCAATTGATGTTTCTGTTTCATCCCTGTCTTTAACTCTCTCTCCTTCTCCTTTCCTCCCTGTAAAAAAAATCAATAAAATATATTTTTTAAAGGAATGTATCCATGGAAGAGAAGATATTTACAGCACACAAAAATAGTCAACAAAGAACTGGACAAAGTCATTAACGTTTTATTAAGAATTCCTATGAATTGGAAAGAAAAGACAAAATCCACAGGAAAAGAAAATGGGTAAGCAATAGGAACAGGCATTTCCCAGAAAAGGCAACTCAAGCAGCCAATGAACCTTTAAAAGACGCTCAACCCTGTTTGTAATTAGGAAAACGGGGATGAAAAGGGAAATCTCCATTCACGCCAAACAGATCTGCAAACACTTCAAAGTAAAACACAAGCAAATAGCACGGATGCTAATGGCGGGAATTCTCACAGGAGACGATGGTCTGAGGAAGCTGGGAGCCATCCCTGTGTCCATCACCAGCAGACTGAAGAAACCTGGAGTCGGTCCATGCAAGGGCCCAGACAGCAGGAAAAGGGAGTGAAACGTGTGCTCACTGCTCAGGATGGCGGTGATTTTCGGAAAGGGGCGGATTAGGGTTGTCACTGGAGGAGAAGAGCTCAGAGTTTCCGAAGTGCTGGGGATGTCCTATTCTGCACGTGGTGTTTCTTTGTTGTTATTGTTAGACTCTGTGAGCGCTTCATACGCTCCTCCCATCTGCCTCATCGGAGCTCTGGGTACGCCCATAACCACACCCTCAGGAGGATTCATCGGCCATGTGGGTCGTGTGCGGCTTGAAACCCACTGTTCTGGGCAGAGCAGCGGTGTGACCTGGTGACAGCCTCTCAGAAACGAATGGTACATCTGTGCCGCCAGCCCAAACCTGCCAGGCCCAGCCCAGCCATGAGGGTGTGCCTGAAGCACAAGGTCTTCCCCCAACACACACACACTCACATACACACACACACACACACACACACTCACACACACACACACTCACACACACACACTCACACACACTCACTGACACACACACTCACACACACACAAACACTCACACACACATACTCACTGACACACACACACTCACATTCACACACTCACATTCACATTCACATTCACACACATACATGCACACACATCGCGCACAGACATATGCACACACATGCATGCACACACTCACATACATATGCACACACTCACACTGACACACACACACAGGGCTTCTGAAGAGCCACAGGGCCCATATTTCAGCTCCTCTGAGAGGCCATTGATTGCAGGGGGCATCTTTATGGGCCACAGCCCTGAGGGTGTGCCTGAAGCATAAGGTCTCCCCCCAACACACACACACTCATACACACACACTCACACACACACTCAGTAACACACACTCACTGACACTCACACGCACACACTCACTGACACACACACTCACACACACACACACTCACACACACACACTGACACACACACTCACACACACTCACACACACTCACACACACACTCAGTAACACACACTCACTGACACACGCACACACTCACTGACACACACACTCACACACACACACTCACACACACACACTGACACACACACTCACACACACTCACACACACTCACACACACTCAGTAACACACACTCACTGACACACGCACACACTCACTGACACACACTCACACACACACTCAGTAACACACACTCACTGACACACACACACACACACTCACACGCACACACTCACTGACACACACACTCACACACACTCACACACACTCACACACACTCACAATCACTGACACACATACACATTCATACACTCACACGCACTCACATTCACACACACACTCACATGCACACGCTCACACACATGTACACTCATACGCGCAGACATATGCACACACGTGCATGCACACGCTCACATGCACACGCTCATACACATGCACATGCATGCACGCGCAGACATATGCACACACTCACACATGCATGCACACACATACATATGCACACACACTCACACACACACACAGGGCTTCTGAAGACCACAGGGCCCATATTTCAGCTCCTCTGCCAGGCCATTGATTGCAGGGGGCATCTTTATGGGCCACTAAGAAAGAAAAAACACCACCAATTAAACAGGACTCGCTGCTTTATTATCAGGGGAGTTTCTATTTTATGCGCACTGGAAGGGCTCTCTTAGACGTGTTAAACAGACTCCTATTCATAGAACTATTGTACATACGTAACACGGAGACCGGCAGCCAGTAAATTGGTCAGGTCGTCCTGCCACATCTCACCTACAGGACCTGACTTCTGTGCGTGTCTTTCCACTCAGCGCCCTGTCGTGGGACCTCCCCAGGGGGTGGCACATGTCCGGGGGGAGGGGCTGCCTCTGCCCCAGGGCTCCTCGGCTCCTCTCCAGGAGACACCTGCTCTCCGGTTTTGATGCTGGCACGTTTTTAAACTCTTGCCAAAAGGTTTCGGGCAGTGACAACTGTGTCACGTGGCCACCAGCCACAAGGACTGGGAGCGGCCACATCACCAGACCATCTGATTCCAGAGACGTTGACATGTGCATGGGGAGCAGGGAGTGAGTATCTTTCAATGAGTTTTATCAGCACCCGCCTTCCCGGGTTCTGCTTCTAATTAATAGTAAGTCTTCGGTGGGAAAGGTGTGGATTCCCCGCCACCCCACTTCCTGGTTGTGGGGTGTTCACCAAGGTGGGTTGGGAGCTGCTGTGGTAACAGAACACCCCCAAACCTCAATGGCTTAACACTGAGTGCTTGTCTTTAGCAAATCTACTCAAGGTCAGGGCGGCTGACAAGGCCTGTCTGGGTGCTGACTGCTCAGCACTGGTCCCTGCACCCCACGGGCCCGCTGGGTGCGTGGGGAGGAGACACGCCATCGTCACAGAAGGGTGTTCCCAGCTCCGGCCCAAAAGGACACCCATCACTGCACCCACTTCCTGGCCTGGGGCTGGTCCTACGCCCTGCCTCGCTCCGAAGCCTGGGAAAGGTGCCTCTGAACTGGAGAGATGGGAGAAGCCGGAATGTCTGCGCCCACAGTCAGGCAGGGCACAGTGACGTCACACTGTGTGCTAAACTCTGCGCCTTCCTTCCCTGTCAGACGAGGGCTGTGAATGTGCTGTTTCTGGGGGGAGGGGGTGTATTTTGTTTTGTTTTGTTTTGTTTTGCTTTGCTTTAATATATGTTTATTGATTTCAGAGAGGAAGAGAGAGCTGGAAGCATCAATGATGGGAGAGAATCATTGATCAGCTGTCTCCTGCACACCCCACACTAGGGATCAAGCCCTTCAGTCCAAAGGCCGATGCTCTATCCACTGAGCCGTCTGGCTAGGGCTGTGCTGTTTCTCTGGATGACAGTGGGGACACACTCCATTGTGCCTGCTGTGGGCAAAAGGGGCCACACGCTGACCTGACAGCTCAGGGGAGGCCTGAGCAGCGGTCTTGCAAACTCAGAGACCTACAGTCACCACAAAGGATGGTCTGAAATGAAACTTCAACTAAAAGCAATTATGGTGGACAGTTATGTCCTAGGCCGGTCTCTTCACTGACAAGGTCAACCTTTACTTTAACTGAGCCTATCTGTCTTTTTGCATCTATGGTAACATACCCTTGAAATGTCTGGGTAACTTCCCTTTTTTCAGACCCCTTGGGGCACAACCTGATGTGCCTGGGCACCAGGACAGAGACCACAAATTCTTCATTGTTATCATGTAATTGTGCCTGCATCCACCTAAGCATGTGTCTATCATTTTACCTTTTATCCAATCCCTGGAGTTCCCCCCTCCCCCAGCCTCTCTAGTCTATCACCAATGGATTTCATGTAACCCACCTACATCCCTTCCTTTGATGGCAATGTGTAAATATAGATGTAACCCGCCGTTCTCTGGAGCATTATCACTATCTGTTGAGATTCTGCTTCCGGGCATTATCGCCAAAATGGCTCAAATAAACTCACAAAAATTCTTTACCGGTTTGAATGTTTTAATGTTGACACTGCCAAATGAGTCCTTGGCTGTGATGCATCATAACCCCAAAAGTTGCACAGAGCACCCTTCCCACCTGGGAACCACTGACCGCAGCCCAGTTCCAGGAAGAAGGGAAGGAGGGAGGGAGAGGGAGGAAAAGCAGTGGATGGGCCTACAGCTCTGGTCCTAGGGCCCAGGGGCAGCTAGAGCAGAGGGCAAGAGGGTAGCGGTGAGGATGGGGGAGGCAGTAGAGGGAGAAGGCCAGGCCATAGACCCCAGCAGCCTGGAGCCCCGCTGGAGTAGCACTCCCATCTCTGCCCCAAGGTAGACGCATCCGCAGGCCCTTACTGCTCTCTAGCGGCAGCATGCAGCACTGCAGCCCGGCCAGGGGAAAAGGCGCGCCCCACCCCGCCTCTCCACAGGCCCCGCCCCTCTACGAGCCCCGCCCCGCCCCCGCGTGTTTCCTAGCAACCGACCCTCCGCACCAGGGCCCTGAATCCTGCTCCGCACGCGCTGCAAACTTAAGCATCTCCTGGGCTGGCATCGCTGCAAGGGAGAGGAACCGGCTCCGTGGCTTGTTCCTGAAGAGATTTTCTCTTCCCTCCACCGTGAAAAAGGATAACGAGGTGGGGTGGGAGAAGGAAATGGTTTAAGTTAATTTAAACCGTGTTTGCCGCAGGCAACAATCCTGGAAAGGTTTCCTCCTTTTTTTAATTATTTTTTTTAAGTCACCTTTGCAGCTCTGAGGGAAGCTCTTTGCTGCAGCCCAGCGGCCGCTGAAGGAACTCGAAAAGTCCTGGCGGAGAGCTGCTTGGAGTGGGTCCCCAAGGCCGGACACCCAGGCCATGCCTCCAGACAGGGAGAGCTGAGGCCCAGAGAGTTAACAGCCCGGGTTTGAGCCGTGAAGGCCCATCCAGAGCTCACAGGCTTAAGAGCTCCGCCATCCTGCAAAAAGTGGGTGCTGCGAGGTCCTCACCTTCAGATAAACACCCCAGTCTCCACGGGCTTACTCAAGACAAGGCCACTTGTCCACAGTCTGCTGCCCACACCCTATATCCCTCCAGGGGCTGAGCTCACACAGCCGCTGGGGCTGGTGGGGAAGTACTGGGAGCCCAAGGCTGCAGGCCGTCCAGCACCCTGACGACAGGTCTTGTGCAAGGCCCTGGGGTCAGGGAGGCCCCCACTGAGGCACCCAACCCTCCACTCCTGTCTCCTACCTCCTGCCGCCACGCAGGAGGCGCAGCACTGACCGGTGAACTTCATTCACCCATCCACTCACTCGTGCGTTCAGCCGGTATCCACTGCGTGCCTACAGATGCCGGGCGCCGTGCTGGCTGTGAGGGGAGCGTGGTGGGAAGGGATGAGTGATGAAGACAGACAACAAGCAAGCCAGCCAATGAGGCACAAGATAACTTTGAATACTAAGCAGTGCTGAGCAATAAATGAAACAAGGTAAGGCAGCCAAAGAGGGTGAGGCAGAGACCACAGTTATAACCGTCACTCTGACAGTGCCTGCTCCATTCTGCTGTGCGGCCCCGTCTGCACCTGCCTCCCCACCGGGTGTCACAGCCTGAGGCAGAGACTGTGCTTCCATCTGTGCCCGCCCAGGGCCTGGGCCGAGCAGCTTCTCGGGAAGGGGAGCAGAGCTGATCTGGGGCTTGCTGATTTCGGAGTAAGGGGGCCCAGGCACGGCTGAGGCATCTGCCCCCCGGGTGCCTGAGCTTGATGCTATTTGGGAGAAAGAGAGATCAAGTGATGCTCAAGTGCTCTGAGCCCTTGCTCAGCCCAGTCATTCTCATGCCTCATCACCATCCCTCAGACAGATGCTATTACTGACCCATTTTACAGACGTGCACATCAGGTCACACTTCCATCGAAGGAGAGCTGAGAACTGACGCCTGGTTTCCACACGATGCTTCTAACCACCGCTCTCTGCAGCCTGCCGCCAGCCAGCGTGCCTTGCACTCATGGGATGTGCCTTGGGGCAGAGGGCAGATGGGTGTGTAACCTTGAGCAAGTCCCTGTCCCTCTCTGAGCCTCCACTTCCTCAGGTCTGCAGCACCAGGCGCTGGCCTTGGCTGGGTTGTTCATTTGGGGGTTAAATAAGACAATACAAGTGCCTGTCCAGCAAGGAGCCTGGCATTCAGGAACAGGCTTTTGAGTTAAAGAAAGAATAAAATCAGAGGTATAAATGTTAGTTTCCTTCCTTGTCCCCAATTCTGTAAAAACTGGGGGGACAGTTGATGGGGAAAATGAGACATTTTGGGGGTTTAGCAATCTGAATCTGTGCCATTAACCTAATGCATTCTTATTAGCCTATAGCCTAGCCACTGCCTCCTTTTAAAAAATATATATTTTATGGACTTTTTATAGAGAGGAAGAGAGAGGGATAGAGAGCTAGAAACATTGATGAGAGAGAATTATCCATCAGCTGCTTCCTGCACGCTCCCCACTGGGGATGTGCCCACAACCAAGGTACATGCCCTTGACCGGAATCGAACCTGGGACCTTTCAGTCCGCAGGCCGACGCTCTATCCACTGAGCCAAACTGGTTTTGGCAAGTCTCTGCCCCTTTAATTGTCTGGTCCTGCAAGACCTGTTCACTCCCTTTTAGAGAGGCCATAAACCATCCCCAGACGGAGTTATCAGTGCTGGTGCCAGGCCAGGCCTTTAGTTGAGTTCACAAGGCTCTTTAAGAACTTGCAAAGGGGACCAGAAAACCCCATATTTGGGAGACAAAGGCCTGGGAAAGCTATAAAAGGGGACAGCTTCCTCCATGTTGCTCAGAATCTGAAACCTTTCTCTGCGCCTGCATGTGTAATAAAGTGTCACTCCATTTCTCCGACGTTGCTTGGTTTTTCTCCGGTCTTCTGTAGCACCTTTTCTTCTGTAGCACAGAGACTGAATCACTTCTGCTGGGGCTGTTGCTCTGCCCACATCCCCACATGGCACAGAAGCCACGGGTTTCCCGCAGGCAGCCCCTGCAGCGGACACGCAGCCTGGCGCACTGGCAGCCTGTCCCGCACCGAGTGCACTGGCAGCACAGCCCCAGCTCATGACTGAAGGACCAGGCAGAGGCCCGGCATGTCTCTGCACAGGGTGTTCCTCAAAGGCAGACCGGAGTCCAGATCCCCATCTGTGCCACGAGCTGTGAGATCCTGGGCAGATCGCTTATCCTCGCTGACCTCTGAACGCCTCACCTGAGAAGACACCTGCCCGTAAGGTTGCCCTGAGGATGTTGTCCCTGAGGAGCAGCGAGGGGGGCCAGGGGGCAAGTCCAGGGGTGAAGGCCACCACAGAGAGCTGTGAGCCCCCTGAGCTTCCAGTGGCCCTAACGTGAGCCTCCGTGTTCCCCTCCTCACCCTGTCTCAGGAGCCTTGACCCCCACCTGCAGGCCTCCCGGGTTCCTGTCAGACCCTGAGCATGAAGCTCCATGTTTTCCTCCGTGTTCCCCTCCTCACCCTGTCTCAGGGGCCTTGACCCCCACCTGCAAGCCTCCCGGGTTCCTGTCAGGGTCAGCTCAGGTCACCCTGAGTCCAGCCCTTCTCTCCACCCTCCCTGGCCCTTCCTGGTCCCAGCGCTGTCATCACCACCTGGTCAACTAGACTGCCCCCAGCTCTCTCCCTGCCCCGCCCCTCTCCTACCCTCCCCCCTACCTGGACAACTGGACTGCCCCCAGCTCTCCCCCTGCCCCATCCCTGCCCTCCCCCCCAACTGGACAACTGGACTGCCCCCAGCTGTTCCCCTTGCCCCCAGTTCTCCCCCTGCCCCTTCCCTGCCCTCCCCCAGGTAAAAGGGGGCGGGGAAGAAGGGGAATGAGGGACCCAGCTGGGAAGGAGGCTGACTCCGGAAGCCCAGTGCTGATGGAGGGCCCCTGGGAGATGATGTTTCCCGAGTGTGGGCACAGCCGAGCCCGGGAGTCACACATCAGCCCCACCTCGGTGCTGAGTTTCTCTCTCATCCCCACGAAGGTGGCCCCGCGGCTGGGACGCTGGGACACGTGGCCTCCAGGCTGCCCGCCAGGAGAGGCCACAGCCTGGGTCAGAGCCGGTCACAGGGCCCACCCGCTGGGATGCGGGAGCGTGAGGGTACGGGGGCACCGGCTCCCGCAGAGCCCGGCGCCCGGGCGCCACACAGGTGGCCTGGGTGCCGGTGGGCAGAGCGTTGACAGCAGCGACCGCTCGGTGGAGAGCGGCGGCCCGACCGTGACCCACGCGTGTGACTGCGAGGAGGCGGCAGGTGTCGGGGTCCTCCCCTGCCCGTCAGGGGCTCCCGCAGCCTGGCTGAAGGGCCTGGCGGATCCCGGCCGGAGGGAAACGGGCTTCCCGCTGAGCTGCCAGAGCAGTGCCCTCCTGGACGGCCACGCGCCTGAGTCTCCACGTGTGGCCTGCGAGGCCGCTTCCCTCTGGGCAGCGTAAACGCTCCTCTCCCACGGCTGTGTCATCTCTTCCATTGAGTCTATTTAAAGAAGAACGTTAATTCTGCTCCCAGTCAAGCCGTGCAGCACACATATTAATGTTTGCTTTAGAAGAGGTAACACACTTCAAAATTCAAAAGGTATTTAAGTCCAGGGAGTGAACACTCCCCCGCCTCCCGGGTGTGCGGTGTCCACACGGCCCACGACCGCTCAGCACCACGGACAGCCCCTGCCGGAAGCCGCTGCGCCCCGCTCCGCCCGCAGGGCAGCTGACAGGTGCCCAGGCCGGGCGGGCGCTGCCATCCATGTGTCTGGTCTGGGGCGTGGCCGCCATGTCAGTGGCCCTGCTCGTGTCAGCAGCGCCCGCCTCAGGCCGCAGACAGTGTCACATGTCCTCAAGACACACCTGTGAGCACCACTCTGAGCGAGGTGCCCGCTGGGCGCTGTGACCGAAGGTGGCTTTGACTGGGTCTGCACCCCAAGTCCCCGTGCAGTGGGCGGACAGGGGCCCAGCTGCCGGGCGGTCTGCTGCGTGGCACCACGATGCTGACGGCGCCTGGGCCCGTGTCTGCTCCCTGGTCCCCGGTGCCCGCGGGATGGGTGAGGGGCTGTCACCGGCGCATTAGCCTGTGGCCCCCCATGTGCTCCCACAGGGGGTCTGACTGCTAGTGGGGCTCGGGGCTCCCAGTGTCCTCGTGAGGAGGCAGAAGCCTGTGGCCCCGTGTGACTCGCCTCGGAAGCCACCCTGGTCCTCTCCACACCAGCAGCCAGGACTCAGCAGAGGGGTCTGAAGGCGCATGGGAGACAGCAGGCCATGAGCCGCTGTGGAGGCCAGTGCCGCGGCCCAGGGAGCCAGAGGGGCTAGAAGGAGAGGCCTTCAGAGGAGCTAGCAAGTGAAGTGGGGGAGTAAAGGGTACGTTACCAAAGGCGAACCCTGGAGCGGGCGGGGTGAGAGCATCCAGGCATGTGTCGCGCGCGGCCTAACGGTGCCTTCAGGAGTGTGCGTGGAGACGGGGGGGAGCGCATGAGGCCAGACTGGGGTAAGGGCCAACGCTGAGGTCTTTGCTCTCCCACCTGCTGTCTGTGCCATAACCAGTGAGCCTCCTTTTTCTCGCTGATAAGAAGCCACAGGGTCTTAGGCCCGTGGGGGTGTTGTGAGGAGTAAGTACAATGAGGCGTGGCCTGGACAAAGCTCTGCAGGCAGCGTTCACTGTTTAAATCATTACCAACATGTGGCTGCAGATCAGACACCAGGGCCTTTAAAAACTGGTACAACCGAGTGCACAACTTCTGCTCTGAAGATGACAAAGCACCGTCCCAGGAAGTTGAGAAAGACCTAAATGAATGAGTTGCCATCTTGGCAGATGCACGAGGAGGTAAGTCAAGTCCAGCACAGCAAAGACAGTCAGTAATATTGTGATAACTACGTGGTGTCAGGAGGTATTGGACTTACCGAGGTGGGGAGAGGGGGGGTCACTTTGTAAGTTATATAAATGTCTAACCACTATGTGTACACCTAATATCATATTGAATGCCAACTGTAATTGAAAATATTTTTACAAATTTCAATGCAATCACTATCCATATCCCAGATGACTCCTTTTCAGAAATTGATCAGTGTATCCTAAAACTCATATAGAAATTCAAGGAGCCCAGAACACAGTCTTACAATGCTGAAAAAGAAGGAAAAGCTGGAGGTATGACACTGCCCAATTTCAAGACTTACCATAAAAACTCAGTGGTCAAGACAGTATGGTACTGGCATATATATCAGTGGGACAGAATTGCGAGTCAAGCAATAAACCCATATTTTTATGGTCATTGGTTTTTAGCAAGGGTCCATTCAACGGAGATGGAATAGTCTTTTCAACAAATGGTGCTGGGACAGCTGGATACCCACATGCACAAGAGTGAAGGAAGCTGAACCCCTACCTCACACCACCCACAAAGGTTACCGAAAATGGATCAAAGTCCTAAAGGTAAAGGCTAAGCTATCAAACCCGGGGGGGGGGGGGGGGGAGCGGGGGACTATAAGAGAACCTCTCTGTGATGACCTTGAATTTGGATCTTAGACGTGATACCAAAATCATAAGCAACAACGACAAAAAAGCTAGATGAGCTGAACTTCATCAAAATTTAAAAGTTTTTGAGATCCAAGATGGCTGCGCCCAGGTGAACACCTAGCCGCAGCCGCACACAACAATTTCAATAAAATACAACTAAAATATAAAACGGACATTGCCCAGAACTACAGGAAGGTTGACTGACTGGAAATTCTACAGTGAGAAGCAAGGAGAAAACCAGAAGGAGGTGCGGAGGAGCTGGAAAAGCCAAGGTACGGAGACGCGGCGCGCGGAGAGGACGGAGCCGGAGAGGAGGGAGGCCGAGTGCCTGGCGGGCGTTCCCTAGCGGGAAGGAGATAAAACTCCGACTGTGCTGGGCCCCCGACTGCTCTAATCCCCAGTTTTAAGCCAGACCCCGGGGACTCAGGCTCAGCCATAGGGAGCCGGGCTGTAAGGCAGAACCCCGGGGAGAGGTGAAAGGAGGTCCTGGAGGCGTGCACATTGCGTGCAGAGAAGGGACGGTCGGCTGTGCCGCAGGATTGCCCTGACGGGAAGGAGACTGGGGCTCCAGACTGCTCTGAACGCCACCTCCAACTCCACTTCCAACTGAACTGAACCCCAATACCGGACTCAATGGGGGAGAGCATAGACTGTTTGGCAGCAGGCGAAAATCGAGGGCACCTTTCTCTCAGAGGTGCTGGCAGCGAGCACTGAAGGACCCGCAGAGGGCGGGGCTGACGGAAGCCAAAGCTGCAGGCTCCACCCTGAAACCCCGTCCCGTCAGTAACTGCGAAATGAGACAACAAAATAGATCACAAACGAAAGAAATGGAGGACAAAAAGCGTCTGGATATAGAGTTCAAATCTACGCTTATAAGGTTTTTCAAGAATTTCCTAGAAAAGATGGATAAGGCCTATGAGGATATGAAAAGAGATCAACTAGAATTAATAAGGAGTCAACAAGAAATGATAAGGGATCAACAAGAAATAAAGAATACATTGTCTGAAATAAAAAATATTTTACAGAGTCCTAAAAACAGAAGGGAAGATCACAAGAATCAAGTCAAAGATTTGGAACATAAAGAGCCAGAAGACACTCCTCCACAGAAGCTAGAAGGCAAGAGAATCCAGAATATTGAAGATAATGTAAGAAACCTCTGGGACAACTTCAAGCGAACCAACATCAGAATTAGTGGGGTCCCAGAAGATGAAAGAGAGCAAGATATCGAAAACATACTGAAAGAAATAGTGACAGAAAACTTCCCCCACCTGGTGAAAGAATTAGACTTACAAGTCCAGAAAGCACACAGAACTCCAAACAAAAGGAATCCAAAGAGGACCACACCGAGACACATCATTATTAAAATTCCAAGAGCAAAAGACAAAGAGAGAATATTAAAAGAAGCAAGAGCAAAAAAGGTAGTAATCTATAAAGGAGCACCTATACGATTGTCAGCTGACTTCTCAACAGAAACCATGCAGGCCAGAAGGGAATGGCAAGAAATATTCAAGGTGATGAACAGCAAGAACCTACAGCCAAAAATAATCTACCCAGCAAAGCTATCACTCAGAATCGAAGGCCAGATAAAGAGCTTCACTAATAAAAAAAAAAGCTAAAGGAGTTCATCACCGCCAAACCAGAATTATATGAATTGCTGAAGGGGGTTCTTTCAGAAGAGAAAGTAAACAAAGATAAAAATTATGAACAACAAATACGTAACTATCAACAAGTGAATCTAAAAACCAAGGAAATTAAAAAAATCTGATGAACAATATTAACTATTGAATATAATAGAATCAGAGGTATGGAAGGGGAGTGAACTGACGATTCTTGGGGAAAAGGGGAGAGGGGGGCGTGGGAAGAGACTGAACATAAACTGTGCACCTATGGATGAGGACAATGGGGAGAGGGGAAAGGGCAGAGGGTGGGGTGGGAACCTGGTGGAGGAGAGCAATGGTGGAGGGGGAAAAAAGGAACATTTGTAATAATATGAACAATAAAAACTTATAAAAAAAATTAAATTAAATTAAATTAAATTAAATTAAAAAAAAAAAGAAAGAAAGAAATAGCATGGGATCTGATGGGGCAAATGGGACTTCTAAACTGGCTAGGTGTGGTAAGCCGCCTAATGTCTTCACTAGAGAGGTATGGACAAGGAGCACAGAGTCCTGGAGACCCCTGAGCCCTTGCAAGGGTCAGAGCTATGCACCAACTGTTTAACTGAGAGTAGCTGAAGCAGCTTCCTGACCAGATAGTCCTGTAAGTCCTTACTGTTAAGATAGTCTGTTACTGGGAATTGCCTGCCTAAGAGCTATAGATGTATCTCAAACTGAATAAAAGGATGGCAAGGCCTGGGCACAAGCAGTCCTTCTTGCGTTGGGCTCCACCTGGCCCCCCAATTTCCAAATTAAAAAAAAAAAAAATTAAAAGTTTTTGCTTCAAAGACCCTGTCAAAAAAGTGAAGCCAACCCACAGAATGGGAGAAAAAAATTGCAAATTATATATCTGACTTGTATCTAGAACACATAGGACTGTTAGAACTCAATAACAACACAAATAACCCAGTTTTAAAATGGGCAACGAATTTCAACGGACATTTTCCCAAAGATACACAAATGGCCAATAAGCACAGGAAATGATGCTCAACAGGGAAATGCAAGCCACAGACGCCATGAGCGATCACTGAGCACCCACTGGGACCTCCATCACCCAGTGACTCCTCTCCTAGGCGTATATACTCAAGAGAAATGGAAACCTGTGCCCAAACCACACCTGGCTCAGGAGTGTCTATAGAGCATCATTCCTAACAACCAAAACGTGGAGACAGCCCATTGTCCCTTAGCTGGCGTGTGGATTAACCAAGCCTGGCACACTTACAGAGCGGTGTGTTACTGAGCAGTAGCAAGGAGTGAGGTACTGATGCGCCCATAGTATGAACGAACCTGGAAGCAGTATGCTCAGGAGAAGAAGCCGGCCCAAAGGACCAGGCATGGCGTGATTCCGTTTTAATCGACGTCCAGAGCAGGCAAACTGGAAAGGCGGAGGCAGGCTGCTGCTGCCCCGGCTCGGGGTGGGGAGGGACAGCCCACGGTGAATGATGTCCTCCTGAGGGACTGAAGAGGCTTTACGTCGATGGTGGCAAGCATTCTCCTTTTTTTTTTATTTTTTTTTTAAGTCTATGTGAGATGACGGATGTTCACTTCCCATAGGTCACCTGCGCAGTGCTGTGTGTCAATGACATCTCAATCGGCCCGAGAAAAATGATGGTGGTGTAGGACACACAACTCTAAATATACTAAAAGGTATTGAATTAAAAAAAAAAAAAAAAAAAAGGAAGGAAGGAAAGAAAGGAAGGAAGGAAGGAAGGAAGGAAGGGAGGGAGGGAGGGAGGGAGGGAGGGAGGGAGGGAGGGAGGGAAGGGAGGGAGGGAGGGAGGGAGGGAGGGAGGGAGGGAGGGAGGGAAGGAAGGAAGGGAGGGAGGGAGGGAGGAAGGAAGGAAGGAAGGAAGGAAGGAAGGAAGGGAAGGAAGGAAGGAAGGAAGGAAGAAGGGAAGGAAGGAAGGAAGGAAGGAAGGAAGGAAGGAAGGAAGGAAGGAAGGAAGGAAGGAAGGAAGGAAGGAAGGAAGGAAGGAAGGAAGGAAGGAAGAAAAGAAATGCTGACGTCTAGACCCCATCCAGAAGCGCCTGCTGTGACGGGTCCGAGGGCAGCGGGGGCATCAGGGTTCAGCCAGGGCCTGGGTTACTCTGCTGAGCAGCTGGCTGGCAGCCACGGGCTAGAGAAATGGGCCCAGGGAGAGAGAGAAGTGAAGAGAGAGAGGTGAGAGGAGCTCAGGCGCGCACTCACTGCCACAGGTGGGCCAGGGTCCATCAGGTGGGCACCTCTGAGAAGGCCAGGCAGGGCCACTGCTGCTCCCACACAGCATCTGCTGGGAGCTCTGCAGACCAGCCCGTGCCCGCCGTCCCGCTGCAAGCTGCAGGCCGGTCCTTTTGGGCCCTGCGGGAGCACACCCCACTCCCCCCACCTCCAGCCCCTGGTCCCCGGGACTCCATGGGGCAGGCCTTCCTGGTCCAGAGACAAGCACATGACCCCAGCCTGGCCAACCAGAGTGCTCCTTCCCCTTGGGCACAGTGACAGGCTCAGAGGAAAGCGTGGGACCTAAAATCATTTGGTAGAATTCTCTCTGGAGATTTGAATCTTGAGTGAAGTGACACACACAGGGTGGAAAGCGTAGCAGCCGTTTGTCCTGGGAGTGCAGCTTGGGGATGGCGCTGCCAGCCCTCCCATGCAGCATGTGATGTCTGAAATGTCGCTTGCTCTGCTGGCAATGGCAGGCCCGCTGCTCCGTCTGACCTGTACAGCCCCCCCTCCTCCGCCAGGCACCCAGCCACCTCCTGAAGCTCCTGTCCAGGCTCCAGGAGCTCCCTGTCCCTGTGTGTCTCCGCTCCACGTCAATAGCAGCTGCTCGGCATCCCCCCATCACTTGGCCAGGAAGGAGGCCTGGCCTTCCTCCCGGGGTCCTGACCTGGTCCTTCAGGGCGCCAGGGAAGAGACCCGCTGGGCACAGACACTAGAGGACCGAGAGACCTGAGACAAGTCATTGCCGTCATGGGTCCTCCGTTTCCAGCTCAGAAAATTGGACTGGGCCAGGGCAGCTTTCAATACGGAGGCGGAGAGGGCGGATGCAGGGTGGCCAGGAGCCTGAGACGGCCTGCCCTCCTCATTGTATGGCCCGGGCCAGCCACTCCCTCCCTCCGCTCCAGCACCCACCTCCCACACGTGCAAACAGAAGCAGGCCCACCTCCCGGGTTGTTCTGAGGATCAAGTGACAGCTTCTGTGCGCTGCTCCGCTCAGTGACGAGCACAGAGAAAGCTTCAGCAAGTCACTGTACTGAGGTGCCTCAGTCCTTCCTCTTCTTTAATCCTCACCCCAGGATATTTTCTTCGACTGACTTTTAGAGAGAGTGGAAAGGAGGGAGGGCGGGGGAGACAGAAACATCGATGTGAGAGAGACCCGCCAATTGGTTTCCTGCCACTCCCACCCCGAGCTGGGCCAGGGATCACAGCTGCCACCCAGGTCCGGGCCCTCCATTGGAGTGGAGCCCATGGCCCTTCCGTGCAGCAGGCTGCCGCTCTAACCATACAGCTACACTGGCCGGGACAAGTCTAACAAGGCTTCTTCTAAACATCACAAGACCCTGGGAGGTCTCTCTCGTTACTATTTTATACAACAGGAACCAGCTCTGAGCGTTAAGAGACTTCCCAAGGCCCCACAGGAACAAAGGGACGGGAGCTAGCCTCTCACCGGGTCTGCCTGCCTCTAAAGCCGTGACTCTGACCCGTGTGCCTGCCGAGTCCTGACATGCCCAGCCTCAGTTTCCCAATGTGTCACCGCTGGCGGGACGTACGATGATTTTAAGTCCCATGGGAACCAACAGCGCTGCTCTTTAATAGTAAGCATGTATTTTCCTGGCCGCCTGCTGCTCATGGCAGATAGAGGCAGGCTTTCCATCTCCTCAAATTTACGTGAGTACAAGCTACACCCGTGTTGTTCCTAAGGAGTGTGGTGGGCATTGTTGTTGGCCATCTTTGCTGGGGCAGGGTGTCTTTCTGCCGTGGACACCAAGCCCGGTTCCACGATGGGCACTAGCCAGCGTGGCCAGCGAAGTGGGAGCAGGGGCATTCAGAGCAGACACCTAGCTCACCAAGTTGCATTTTCTCTGCCCTTCGGCCGGGGTCCCGGAGGGCAGAGGGCAGGCAGCAGGGGCACCACCAGCCCGTGATGGCCACGCAGCCCAGGCAAGAAAGGTCCCCTTTCCTGAGGCGCTGAGATTTGGGGGTTGTTTGTTACTGCAGCATCACCCAGCCTATCCTGACTGATAATAAATAAAGAGACGTGCAGGTGGCAACAAGAGACGATGCCAGCCGAAACCGGTTTGGCTCAGTGGATAGAGTGTTGGTCTGCAAACTGAAGGGTCCCAGGTTCGATTCCGGTCAAGGGCATGTACATTGGTTGCGGGCACATCCCCAGTAGGGGCTGTGCAGGAGGCACCTGGTCGATGTTTCCCTCTCATCAACGTTTCTGGCTCGCTGTCTCTCTCTCCCTTCCTCTCGGTAAAAAAATCAATAAAATATATTAAATAATAATAATAATAATAATAATAATAATAAAGATGGTGCCGGTCGTGAAGATGGCATTGGAATGAGTGATGGGAGTGGGGGCTCTGGACCTACCAAGTAAGGAGAGTGGCGAGGAGCCATCCTGCTCCTGTCCGGCCCCACGGGCCACGGGCTGCGCAGGTCCAGGTTGGAGCAGAGCAAATCGGATCTCACAGGCAGGTCACCCTTTAATGGCCTGAAGCGCTTGGTACTAGCAGAACCTGTCCTGTCCTGACGGATGCGCCCCTCGTCTTTCGGCTGCACTCCACACCCCGTCTGGATGGAGAGCAGGTCCTTTACTCCCTGAAGCAGAGAGGGGAGCCGGCTCTCAGGACAGCTTCCTCACAGTCCTGGGCCCCTCTCCTCCCCGGACCTTTTCCATTTCCGACGTCGGTCCGGGGAATGGGGAGCCGCGGCCCCTGATTCCAACCACTGCACGTGGCAGTCCACAGAAGTCAGGCACCTGGCGCCTCGCTCTGAAGCTGCACGTCTGTCCCATCTCGCCATCTAACTGAAACCTCCGTTTTGACACCCAGTGACGAAGACGGTGCAGATAACAAGATGAAATGCTATGCCAAAACCAGTTTGGCTCGGTGGATAGAGCGTTGGTCTGCGGACTGAGGGGTCCCAGGTTCAATTCCGGTCAAGGGCATGTACACTGGTTGCTGGCACATCCCCGGTAGGGGGCGTGCAGGAGGCAGCTGGTCGATGTTTCTCTCTCATCGACATTTCTAGCTCTCTATCCCTCTCCCTTCCTCTCTGTGGAAAATCAATAAAGTAAATTAAAAAAAAAAAAAGGATGAAATGCTAGTCATCGCTCTCCTGGGAGCAAAGTCCTGCTAAGCAGGCAGCACGACCACACTGAGTCCTTAGAGGTGTTCTTGGGGAGAAGCTAACTGGTTCTGACCCCCTGACAGTGAGGACCCTGAGCGCGGCCACAGCGGGAGGTGGCAGGACCGGGCGAGAATGAAGTCCAGGTGGTGCCAAAGGCCCAGCTGCTAAGACGTGCCTCCCTCCCCACCTTGAAGTCCCTCCCTAACAGGAGACGGAAGCCCCAATGTCATGCATTTACCCGCTGGTCAGCGGTGGTAGTGACACCACCCGTATGGGTGCAGGGTCCCTGTCGCCAAAGCTGGGCCCTCAGTGTCTCCACGTTTGCTCAGCGCCCAGGACGCCGCAGGGACCTGGTATGTCAGCACCCATGTCACCCACAGACCCACTTTCCGGACCTTCCTTCCAGGGAGCCCCTTGCTGGCCAACACAGCAGGTACGTGCCAGGTTCCTGAGGGTGCCCACGCTCCCCCACTGCCCTTGCCATCCCTTAGAAGCACCCGCCGCCCGGCGCCCCAGTCTGGAAAGACCGAACCTTCTCTCCTTCCTCCCAGGGCGCTCACTCCAGACCTATTACTCACAGCGAACTCATTTGTCCCAGACGCACACACAAGACGTAATTCCCCAAGAAGTCAATGCAATTTACAGTTATTTACCAATATCTAATTTGCCTTTTATTTATTCCGGGCAATATTTCAGTGGCAGCCTCCCAGCCCGCCTCAAAGGGAGCCACGGGCCCCGGACAGACGTGTTACCGATTAGAAAAGTAATTACAACATTGAACGCAGCCTTAAATAACAGCGAAAAGGCAGGAGACAAGCAGGGAAGCAAAAACATCTGTTGGGAGCAGTGCTGTCCTCCCCGGGCGTTGTGTAGGATTTGCAGCCCGCCTGGTGCTGGCTCCGTCCAGGCTGCTTCAGGCTCGAGGACAGCATCCCGCAAGGCGGGTGGGCTGGCCCTCCCTGTGAAGAGGTGAGATCACCAGTCTTCCTGTTCGCCTGTCTGTCTTTGTTTAGTGTCTTTCTCTAGTGAGAACCCTCTTATACTGCTTCTCAGGGGATGCATTAATGTGCTATATGATGACAAGTGGCAAAACTGAACCCAACTCAAACCAACTTCATTGGAAAATGGGTAGGTCCTGGCTCATGCAAGTCCATCAGTAGGGTTAGCTTCAGGCACAGTTCGATCCAGGTGCCCAAAACTTTCAAGAATCTCTCCATGTCTGTCTCTTGATCCTGCTCCCAGCAGAGTTTACATCGTTCGCAGTCAGGCTTCCTCCAGCTGGTGACCGAGGCAGAATCCCAGCTGACACCCGGCCAGCTCAGCATGCCCAGCAGGAAGGACGTGCTCTCTTCCCCGATTCTGCCTTTTGTGGGCCCACCGGGTTATAAGTGATCCTTGAACGAATCACTGTCGCTACGGAGTTTCAGTCCTCAGATTGGGAATCTGCCTGAGTCAGATTCCCAATTAATGGCCTGCTTTGGCTAGCAAAGGTTTTCTGAGAAAGGGTGGGAGAATTGAGTTTCGCACAAACCACGTAAGGGGCTGTCAAACCCAAAATCTCCAGTGCCAGCACAGCATTCATTGTTAGCCAGTGGCACTTCAGTCTCAGTAAAACAACATCTTCTCTCACATTAAGTACATAGTATTAATTGAGTTTTATTACTTTCATTTGTATTTAGTTTCTAATTTTTAATCATATAGTTGTTTATGAATTTCTTTTGTTATTGATTCTAAAACAGAATTTTTGTCACATTTTGACTCTGAAATTGGGATGCATCTTAAAATCTATAGCTTCTTATAATTACTTTCAACAGTATGACAGTATTTCCCTCTCCTGGTGCCACAGGAAAAACAATGCATCTAACCATGATGGCATCTTAAACGCACTGAAACAGAGATGCAGAATGAGCTGATACCGAGTCTTGTTTGTAGGTAATTAAGTAGCATTAAAATAAAAAATGTTTAAGTTTTTATTATTAAGTTTTTAATATGGGGCCCATGGAATGTTTGCCATAAAAATCGTTTCCATAGCACTCAAGGTGGAGTATCAGTGGTGAGAATGAGGCGATGAGAAAGAGCCCTCATCGCCGAAGTCAGGTTCCCCTATGAGGAAGATAGCCACGTGCTGCATCGCACAGGAATAAAGAGACCGGTTTGCAGAAGCTCCTCTGAGAAACCATGAGACGCTAAGCGGGGGAACTATAAGGGAAGACGCAGACATAACCTGAAGGGACAGAAGGAAGAGTCCATCGGATTTGGAGATTGACTAGATGTGCCAGGGTGAGGACGCAGGGAGAGGGGAAGGGGGAAAGAGGGTCCGGGGATGGAGGGAGTAGCATCCCGAGGTACAGGAAGGTAGTGAAGGTAGAGACGGTGTGTTTGTGGCCGTCATGATGGTGGTAGTGACAATGGGGTTGAAGGCTGCAGTGATGAGGGGGTGGGATGGGGATGGTAGAAATGGTGAGGGTGGAGATGATGGAAATGGTGGTGACAGGTGGTGGTACAAAGCTGGTCTGAGTAGTGATAACGGTAGTGATGGTGGTGGTGGCGATGTTGGTGGTGGTGATGGTGACGGTGATGTGGTAGAGATGGTGAGAATGGAGGTGGTGGCAGTGGTGGTAGTGAAATGGTGATAAACACTGGTCTAAGTAGTGATAATGGTAATGGTGGTAGTGGTGATGGTAGTTAATGTAGAACTAGAGGCCCAGTGCATGGGGGTAGGGGGGTTCCTTCAATCTGGCCTACACCCTTTTGCAATACAGGACCCCTCGGGAGATGTCCCTGTGGGATTGGGCCTAAACCAGCAGTTAAGCAGCCCTCCCACAATCAGGGACCACTGGCTTCTAACTACCCACCTGCCTGCCTGCCTGATCACCCCTAACCACTCACCTGCCTGCCTGATCACCCCTAACTGCATCGGCCCCCACACCTGGGACCTGGGCTTCACTCCCTCTGGCCAGCCACAGGCACCTGGGACCCGGGCCAGCTTCACCTGGGCAGACATGTCTGGAATGATGTTGGGAGACATCCGGTCTATCCAGTCTAATTAGCATATTACCCTTGAATTAGTATAGATTATAATCATGTATAACCAAGAGGACCAGGAGACCTGCTGGGGAAGATGCATGAAATGAACATCACTCCGCTCTCCATCCCAGCTGTAGGTGTCCCCTCCTTTCTAATTGCTCAATGGGAAACAAATTATAAGTGAATGCAGAACCAAGGGTTCCCTCACAGCAGGGAAACCCATTATTTACCCATAAAATATTTCAAGGTTATTATTATGTAAACTGTGATTAATTAAATTCACAAAAAGTGTTCCCGATGCATGCAAATGAGGGGCCCCCGCCGGGTGGCACGGAGCCCTCCGCTCGCTCTGCGGGAGGACACGCTTGTGCGGAAGCCTCTCCTCTTGTCTCCTGGCAGCCGCTTTGGCAAAGTGACTACCGGCTCCCTCTGCCGCGTGGATGGCCCCGAGCGCTGCCCGCTCCTGCTTCTGTGGCTGGAGATGTGTCCGGCCGCCGGTTTCCCCACTTGGGAATGATTCCCCCCCGGGAGGGCCCTGAAGTCACGGAGCTGAAGGAGGCGGAAGGCAGAAACCAGTCCAGCCTGGCCACTGGCTCCCAGAAAGAGCAAGATGTTCCACCGGCTCCTTCCCGGCTGTCTGGGTGCCACTCGGGATTCTCACCGGCTTCTCCTGGGCCACGGACCTGGGGCCCACAGTCTGTGACACAGAAAAGAGTGAAGGCAGGGGGCGCAGCCAGCGGAGCAGCTCCAGGACCCAAATGGTTTGCCCACTTCTGTCCCTCAGGCCTCCAGAGCGCCCCCTGCTGATGGCGGGCATTGTGTGGGCCATGAGGGTCTCACACCCATGAGCACATGCAGGTCCCTGGGGCCACCCCAGGGCAAAAGTCTTCGCCAAGGACCATTCTCCCTGAGTCCAGTCCGTCCTCCCAAGCCCAGCAGCGCCCACCCCAGCACACACACCGCCCCCCCCCCCACCACCACCACCACCACCCCCCCACCCCCCCCCCCCCCCCTCCCCCGGCTGTGGAGAGAAAAAAGGCTGTTTGTGCCCCAGGGAAGGCCCTGCAAGATCCACACCCTTGAGACACGCCCTCTGTAGTAGGTCCCACCCACCCAGATGCCACTGACACCTGCCGGCAGGAGCCAGACCCCCTCCCCACTGTGCGTTCAGACAGCCCTGGGAGTGACAGCATGGCAGGGATCCAGATGAGAACAGGGAGTCAGCTCATAGGCTGTGGGGTCCCCTGCAGGAGCCGGGCCCCAGGACCTCATTAACAACTGTCAGGTGACCTGGGATCTCACAAACTCAGTGCTGCGTTGACGGGTCAATGCCATGGTGATGGGGAGAGTCCCAAACCTGGGGGCACCCCATCGCCCAGACCTGTCTTTCTGCTGAAAGGTGCACGTCAGAGGCAGATGCGGGACCATCTGAGGCAGCCTCAGGCTGTGTGGAGTAAAAGGCAATTCTCCCGCCTCCCTCAGCCCCGCTCCCCACTCCCTACCCCCCGGTGAAGCTGGGACCATTTGGGGTGTGTCCCTTCTAGAGAGAGTCCTGATGGCCATCCCCGCCTCCTCCCGTCCCTCCGTGAGGACTTCCTCCTTCATGCTTCCTTCACGGGAGATTTATTGGAGAACGTGTCATAACTGCGTGTGTAAATCTGTCCCATAACTTCACTCAGCTCAGGATGCTCACCGTGTACTGAATGGCTGTCCTTCTGATGGGCCTCTAATAAGCCATTAAATAATGCTCCACGTTTAAACCTCACAACCACCTCGGAGACGCCCACGCCTTCCCTGTGGAACAGCTCAGTGCAATGCAAGGGCCAGGTGCTTGCACCCTGGAACGGTTAGAACGAGAGTCCTCATCCTGGCAGCACCCTGGCATTACTGGCCCAGCGCCCTTCCCAGCTCTGGGCCACGTTGCCCTCCTTCCCCACCTCCAGCCCCAGCGAGGGCGCCTGTGCGAGGCCCGCCCAGCTTTGCGGTAATTTGTCCATGGGGTTGGCTCTGTGTCGAAGTTGGTGTTTCTTCTGCTGCCAGTGTCTCCGGCTGTTTCTCAGGACACTAACCCTCATGGCCTCCTCTGCCACTGCTTGGGGGGGAGAGGTGGAGGGGGGCATTTTTTACTCCACCGAGGACCTGGGATGTAGCAGCCGCAGCCGCAGCCCCAGGCAGCAACGCTCCCGGCCCAGGAAGAGCTGCCCTTGGCCGCTGGGAAAGACGAGGGGAGGAGCGGAGAGAAGGGAGAAAGGTCTGGAAAGGCAGCGAGCTGTGCCCTCATCCCACCCGCACACACGTGTAGGATAAGGTGACCGCTTTTGGCGGGACAGTCCCGATTTTTAACAATTTGTCCCGCGTCCCACGGCATTTTTGGCAAAAATCGGGACTTTTTTTAAAACGCCTTGGGAGGGACACGGGACAAATTGTTAAAAACTGGGACTGTCCCGCCAAAAGCGGGATGTCTGGTCACCTTAGTGTAGGACGTAGCTCTAGGCATGTGCACTCACAGTGTAAATAAGTCCCAATGAAGAGGCTGCTCTCAGCAAAAAGAGTTGCTGTCACTGAATGCCACCTGGAGGCCAGAGGTAGCAAACAGATCACGCCTGGTTATCTCCGAAGCACACAGGAGGTGGTATTGTAGGGAAACTACAGCCCAGAGGACCAATTTCTTTTGCTCACGTGTACCAGTCAGCACAGCCTCGGTAGTGCTGTGTGACAAACAGCCCCATAGGGCCAGGGAGGGGAGCAGCAGAGAGCAGAGGAGTAGTTCTTGCTCACCTTACATGTCCATCGAGGGTTGGCAGTGACTCTGCTCCAGGTCTCCGTCCCTCACGGACACTCGGCTCCGTCATCAAGGTGGCCCTGCAGGAGGCCCAGGATGGCAGTGGTGAAGGAGGATGCTGGCCTCGGCCTTCCCAGAAGCAAAATCAGATACACACGTCTGTAGGCAGCAGTCACTCCTTTTTTTTTTTTTTTTTTTTTTTCTTCTTTTTTTAAAATATATTTTATTCATTTTTTTACAGAGAGGAAGAGAGAGGGATAGAGAGTTAGAAACATCAATGAGAGAGAATCATCGATCAGCTGCCTCCTGCACAACCCCCACTGGGGATGTGCCCGCAACCAAGGTACATGCCCTTGACCGGAATCGAACCCCGGACCTTTCAGTCCCCAAGCCGACGCTCTATCCATTGAGCCAAACTGGTCTCGGCAGCAGTCACTCCTGCGAGACAGACAAGCACTGAGTGAGCAGCTCCCGACAATAAACAAGAGAAAGAGACCAAACAGGGAGGCTCGGAGGCCACAGGAGCCCTCAGCCCAGAGGAGCTGGTGGCACGTTGCCTTCCCCTCCACCAGACGGGGCCGGTGGGGCTCTGGTGGGTCTGCAGGATCCCGGCCGCCTGCCCAGGGTCACATCACCTGAGCCCCTGCCTCTGAGCGAGAGGCAGGAACCACATGGCACCGCCACGCCCCCTGTTCCACCTGCTGGGAGGCGCCCCAGCCTGCAGGGTGGAGCCCCAGGCACCAGAAGTGCCCACTCCTCGCCCAGGAGCAGGAAGTGCCTGCCCTCACCTCTACGGGCCAGAGCGGGCGGCAGTACATCTGTACAGAGCTGTCAGGAAGGAGCCTACCCTGCAGGTTACCCCTCAGAACTGAGGAGAGCTGGTTTCCCAGACAAGCATCTATATGGTGCCTGCAAGAGACTCCCTTCAGGTCGGAAGACACACAGACTGGAAGTGAGGGGTGGAAAAAATATTCTATGCAAATAGAAACAGAAAGAAAGCTGGGGTAGCAATATTCATATCAGACAAAATAGACTTGAAAACAAAATATGGGGGCTTTTAAATATATTTTATTGATTTTTTTACAGAGAGGAAGGGAGAGGGATAGAGTTAGAAACATCAATGAGAGAAAAACATCTATCAGCTGCCTCCTGCACACCCCCCACTGGGGATGTGCCCACAACCAATGTACATGCCCTTGACCGGAATCGAACCTGGGACCTTTCAGTCCACAGACCGATGCTCTATCCAGTTTTGGCCAAAATGAGGTTTTTTTTTTAAATGACAAAGAAGGACATTACAAATTATAAAGGGGTCAATCTGAGAAGGGGATGTAACGATTGTAGATATATATGCACCCAGCGTGGGGCACCTAAAGCAATTGTTAATGGACATACGGGAGAAATTCACACAATGCAAGAATAGCGGGGGATTTTATTAGCCACTTATATCAAGAAACAGGTGATCCAGACAGAAAATAAGGAAATAATGGTCTTGCATGGCACAATAGATGAGGCAGACTTAATAGGCATTTTTATGACATGTCTCCAAAACTGCAGAGCACACATTTCTCCCGAGTACACACGGAGAAGTGGCTTCACGTGCTAATGAGAGAAGCACACTGCAGAGGGCCCTGCACACCGAACAGGACGGCTCTGGGCCGCTGGGTTGTAGCCAAACACAGCGGCTGCATACATGAGGAGGTGCCTGGATACAAAGGTGGAAAGGGGCTGACAAAGGTTATGTCCAGGTCCAGGTCCTGAACACGGGGGGGGGGGGGGGGGGGGGGGGGGCGGGCAGAGGGCGAGGGGGCGAGGGGAGGAGCAGGGGCGGAGGAAGCCGGCAGTGGCCGGGACGAGAGCAGCAGAAGCTCAGCGCTGGTTTGGCCCTGTGCTCCCCTGAAGCTGGGCTCTGACAAACCCTCCTCCCCATGGCCTGCGGCCCAGGCAGCCCCAAGGAGGAACATGCTTGTGGGGTCTTGCTGTCCCTGCCACCCTGTGTCCCCCTCCCCCAAATCAGCCTGCCTGCCTCTTGCCCAAGTCCCCGCCATGCCCCTGTGAGGCCCGTAGTTCCGGGTGTGTGATTGCTGTAGTGATTACTTACAGCCATTACATTAAGTTTTTAAACGCTCCCTTCAAATTGAACAATGTTTTTTCAAAGTCAACAGCTGGTTCACAGCTTGAATGCAACCGTTAGGATAAATTAAATAAAAAGGGTAATAAAAATCACAGTCTAAATTTAATTTCTGAAGAGCGCATAGACTCCAAAAAAAAAAAAAAAATAAGCATTTAGAAAATGCCTTTAAAATACAGCCAGAAAAGCAGAAGCTAATTCACTCCCTGATTATGTCCGCTAACGGGCACACTGGGGCGATTAGCCACATAATTGCCCTGGCATGGCAAAGCCCCGAGCTCACTCCCAGGGCTCCACTGCACAGCCACAGGGTCAGCGGGGAGGGGGCACGTGTACATGCAGATCCCACCGCAGGCTCCCACAAAGACCCCTGTGCCCTGGCGCAGAATGACAATAAAGTGATGTCCAAGGCAGGCCTCCCTCCCAGCCCATTCTCCCATTGCCCACAGCCCCTGCCCTGCCTGGCAGGTGTGAGCTGCCGAAGGGCTGGAGATTCTTTGCACTTGCTTGTGTGCAGTTGGCAAATTCAGTGCCTGAAGCCCTGTGCCTCTGAGGGGTTAGCAGGATGTGCCACTCAGAAGCACGCCACTTTGGTGTAGGATTCATTTTGAGCTCAAGGCAGTTGAGGAAAAGCCAGGTACAAGGAAAGCTCTCTGGCCTCCCCCCACTTGTCCAAAGGCTGGACATAAATTTGTAAAGGTGTCTCCCCTCCCCGCTCTCCCCTCTAATCATTGAAGATTAACCTCCCAAACAATGTATTGCTCTTTTGTTAAGCTGCTATGTAAGCCCAAGTTCTAACCACTCCTTTGAGTTATTCAGCACGGGTACTCCTGTGTATGGTTGATGCACAGTAATAAACTTTTTCTCTTGCTTTTCTCCTGTTAATCTGTCTCTTGTCCATCTATTCACATGACCCTAGCCAATGGGTGTTGTGGAGCGAAGGCGAGTGAACGACCACTGGAGCCCAGACCAAATTAAAATTTAGGAAGCCTTTATTAGCTAGCTGGGCGGCCAGGCGACTGCTCTGCCATTCTCCACGCAGGGAGTCTGGAGAGCAGCAGCAACCCTTTGGGCAAGACCACTTTTAAGCACATTAACCACATCCTGTTTTTGCAGAGCAAGCAACCCTAGACAAAAGTTTTTCCTAAGCTACGTCAGGATCATGCCATTGACGACCATGTTGTTCACAGGGTCGTCCTGTTCTTCAGAAAGCTGACAGTGATCTATGAAAGAAGGACTACGTGCTGGCAAGGGGCCATGAGTCCCTATCTCAAGGCCTGGCCTGGTGTCAGCACTGACAACTCTATCTGGGGCATAGTCCATGGCCTGAGTAGTGCTCAAAAATTCCCACTCTCCAATACAGGTAGAGGGAGAAAGAGTCTTTTTCCCTCCTCTACCCCTGAAAAGCAACTTACCTTGGGACCCACCTAAAAAGACCCCCCTAACATGTTATAAAAATGCCTGCTTCAGAGCCAGCTGGGGCCTGAACCCCACCTGCCACCTGGATCGTGCCACCTTTAGGGTGGAACCTGGCAAAGGCAGGGCCGTTGCTGGGGCGAAGTAAGTGTCAGTACTGCAGAGAGTGGGCCCTGCGTCCTGGCAGGGGACGCCTGCGCACTGGCTCTGCTTTCTGCACTGGGGGGAGGATGCTGGCTCCACACCCACAAATGCCAGGTGGAAAGTGCCCTTTGACGGAGTGTCCAGGTGGCAAGGGCCACTTCTTCCCAGATGTCGGTCCAGACGCAGGTCTGTGTCACGGCAGGAGCTGTCCAGTTGTCTCTCAAAGGCTGGCAGCTGTGTGGAGGCGGGAACTGGTTGCTGTGGGGGGACAGCGGGAGGCATGGCACACTGCAGGTGTTCCTGCTCTGGGAGCCACTGGCTAAAGTCATTGGTCATCTGGGGCAGGTGTGTGCGCACACAAGCCTCTGTGTGTGCGTGTGTGTGTGTGTGTGTGCTTGTGTGTGCAGTCTCTTCCCTCCAAATCTGTAGGCCACCCTCCATACTGCAATCATTTTGTTTTTCTCCTTGTTACCACCCAGCTTGGACACCCTTTCCATCTATTTCCCAGGTCAGACACTGAGGGTGTGCAGTGCGTCCCTTTGCCCTCCTCCGACAAAGCCCAGGTCCCATCTACACAGACACACACACACACACACACACACACACACACACACACACACGCATTGCTGTACCTGCATAAAGAACTCCTGGAAGAAGACACACAAAAGTGATAAACTTGGCCCCCTAACGGGAGAGAGCACACAATGGACAAGAAAAGGACTGATGCTTCTTTGTAAATATCTTTTTATATTGTTTTTTTCTTTTATATTGCTTTGATTTCTGAACCATGTAATACAATGAACTATCTATTCAAAAAATTAAATTAAGAAAGGAAGCATATCAACAGTGCAAGCGACTTTGTCATTCTTCCTGGAACTGCTCCACAATCCCTGGGCTTAAGATACTGGTGTGTCCCATTTCTTTCCATTTCTAAATCAAGTCAGACCCCATCAGTAAGTGCATAACAGATCAGTTTCATTCCATTTCTGGGGTCTTCTTTTCTCCGTTGGTCTTACAAGCATCCAAGGGTTTGGTCCAAAATAATTCAGAGAGGTTCTGTCGTCTGTTAGTGTGGCCACCGTTCCATAGGCCCTGCCCGTGGCTGCAGGGCCCAGGGACCAAACACAGACATTCCAGCGACAGCCACGTTTAACTGCGAGCTCCCCGTGGACAGTGTGCCCACCCTGAACTGTGGCTCCTGTGGACAGTGTGCCCACCCTGCACTGTGGCTCCCCGTGGACGATGTGCCCACCCTGCACCGTGGCTCCCCGTGGACAGTGTGCCCACCCTGCACTGTGGCTCCCGTGGACAGTGTGCCCACCCTGCACTGTGGCTCCCATGGACGGTGTGCCCACCCTGCACCGTGGCTCCCCGTGGATGGTGTGCCCACCCTGCATTGTGGCTCCCTTGGACGGTGTGCCCACCCTGCACCGTGGCTCCCCGTGGACGATGTGCCCACCCTGCACTGTGGCTCCCAGTGGACGGTGTGCCCACCCTGCACTGTGGCTCCCATGGACGGTGTGCCCACCCTGCACTGTGGCTCCCCATGGACGATGTGCCCACCCTGCACTGTGGCTCCCCGTGGACAGTGTGCCCACCCTGCACTGTGGCTCCTGTGGACAGTGTGCCCACCCTGCACCGTGGCTCCTGTGGACAGTGTGTCCACCCTGCACTGTGGCTCCCGATGGACAGATGTGCCCACCCTGCACTGTGGCTCCCGTGGACGGTGGTGCCCACCTGCCACTGTGGCTCCGTGATCTGTGGCTCCTGTGGACAGTGTGCCTACCCTGCACCGTGGCTCCCGTGGACGGTGTGCCCACCCTGCACTGTGGCTCCTGTCGACAGTGTGCCCACCCTGCACTGTGGCTCCTGTGGACAGTGTGCCTACCCTGCACCGTGGCTCCCGTGGACGGTGTGCCCACCCTGCACTGTGGCTCCTGTCGACAGTGTGCCCACCCTGCACTGTGGCTCTCGTGGACGGTGTGCCCACCCTGCACTGTGGCTCCTATGGACGGTGTGCCCACCCTGCACCATGGCTCCCCGTGGACGGTGTGCCCACCCTGCACTGTGGCTCCCATGGACGGTGTGCCCACCCTGCACTGTGGCTCCCCGTGGACGGTGTGCCCACCCTGCACCGTGGCTCTCGTGGATGGTGTGCCCACCCTGCACTGTGGCTCCCCGTGAATGATGCCCTTGGTTATGGTTGACACACACACACACACACACCCCAGGCACATGTGCCCATCCCACAGGGAGCACTCCTCCTGAAAACTGCCAGGGAGGGTGCGCTTGCCTCAGGACACCCCACGCCACCTCAATTCCCACAGCCTCCAAGTTCTACGAGAAGAAAGAATCCATGTCTCCCTTGCCTTCTGCCGTATCCCTCCTCTGAGGCGACAGCTGCCCGCTTTGATGAGAAGGAAGGCGGGGCTGGAGGAAGGAGGGACAACAGAAAGCATAAATTCACGCACCGCTTCACCAGGGGAACACATCCTGAGAAATGTGTTTTTGGTGATTCTGTGGTTGTGAGAAGTCCAGAGTGTGCTTACACACCGGGTGCACAGCCTGCTGCACACCCCGACCTTCCCATAGATGCTCCATCACTGACTGAGTCCGCCATGGCTGTGTATGAAATATAATGCTGCCTCGTGCACAGAAGCAGATGGGAGATGGAGCAGAGCAGACAGAGGGCACTGGGACTGACCTGGGATTGGGCCAGTCCTCTCAGGCAGGGGGAGGTCAGGGGAGGCCTCTCCGAGGGTAAGGCATCAGCTGGAAACTCACCGGGAGCAGGCCCTCCAGGCAGAGGGAACGGCAAGTGCACCGGCTCTGAGGGATGCTCAGAGAAAGCAGCACAGTGAGGGAGGGCGGACCAGCCATGCACATGGAACCAGGAGTGCGGGTGCTGGTGTAAGCCCCTTGTGGAGGGTGATGAGAACAGCACGGTCTGATTTTATTAGTGCCCCTGGCGGCTGTGTGGATAACACACTGTCTGGGAAGGTAAACACAGTAGCCAGAGCAGTTAGGAGCCATTGTAGCCTGGCTGGGAGGTGATGGGGCTCAGGCCAGGGTACAGATGGAGGCCTGGAGCCTGGAGCTTGCATGAAGGCATGTTTGAGAGGTGCGGGCACTGTGTTGGTCCAAGAATAAAAGCAGGATTCTGCATGCCAGCTTGTTTTTGCCCTGAGCGTGTTGGGTGTCATCTTGGGTCATTCTGTCATCTCTTTGTTCAACAACTATTTATTGAACACCTACTGTGTGCAGGCTACCCTGGGAAGCTACAGAGATCAAGAATATAGGACTGGTGTCCACAGGGAGTAGCCCCCAGTGACCAGGGCTTTCTGTAACACACATGGACAACGTGTTCCCCAAACGGAAAATCCTTCCCATGAGCCAGCAGCCCTGACTCTGTGCCAAGCACAGGGCAGCAGGAAGCCAGTAAGACGAGGTCCCGGTCATCGCGAAGCGTCTGTGGAGCAGCAGGAATAAAGTTTCAGTGCGTGTTGTGTTAGAAAGGTTGTGTTACAACCTGAAACAAGGGGAGCAGGAGGCGTGCTAGAGCTGCGACATTATCTGGGAGCTCGGAGAAGTGTCACTGGACACAGATTTGAAAGAAGAGTGAGCCCCACAGACAGCAGCTGGGAGGAGAGCTCCCAACAGAAGCCGGGGCCCAGCAACCCCGAGGGGAGCACCAGCACACGGAGGCGGATGGCAGACCCAGGGACGCGGGCGGAGAGCAGAGGGGAGAGGGCAGAGGATACAGGGCCCGGTCATCGGCGCGGCCTGTGCACCCGGGAAGGGCTTCATGTTTCACCCCGAGTGAAATGGGGACACATCAGAGGGTCCAGCTTGCTGAGGTCCACTCCCTTCAGCTACTCCTCCTTCTCCTCCCCGCTCCCCATGTTGGCTCCCCCAGTGTGGCGTGGTCTCTCCAGGGCTGGCAGTGGGATTTACAAATCCCTTCCCGGGGTTCTGTATTCAGGGGCATCTGTTCCGTTTTTACGGCTTCTGGCTAGGGCTTGGTACTCCTTCACAGATCAGATCACTGCCTCCCGCCCGCTCCCCATCCAAACAGCTGGCTACTCTTCCCCAACCCCCTGCTCCAATTGCCAAGGGAAGAATTAGAAATCAATGTGTACAAGCAAACAGATGCTGTCATTTAAAAAATAGACCCATCCAGCAAAAGTGCCCACTTAGGACTGAAGTGGCATCCTGCAGAGCGTGTGTCTTGGTGACATTTTTGATGGAAGCAGAAAAACATGATGGAGATCACTAATAACCCCCCCAAGGAGAAAGGGGCCAAGGGTGGAGGGTGGGCAGGGTATGGGCCACTTTACAGTTCCAACATCTGGGACCCAGAGCCACAGAAGAGACCAAGGGCTCCATGGCTTCCAGCCACGCCTCTCCTTTCTGCTTCTTCCGACCGCCCCTGCCCTTCAATCTGTTAGGACATCAAGTCAGACCCCTCACTGTAATCTTGAGAGTCCCAGAAGCAGTTGGGACCTCACTTTGTGTCTCTGAAGACCACAGCGGCTGAGGGGCATCCTCTGTGCTGTCCCAGGAGCACAGACAGGCCGTCTCCCAGCTTCTCTTGTGGCCAGGTTTGTGTGAGGGGCCAGTGGAGCCAGAACAGGAGTGCCCACTGTCAGGGCCAGCCCATAAAAATCTCACACACAAGCCCTAGCCAGTTTGGCTCAGTGGAGAGAGCTTTGGCCCCAGGAATGAAGGATCCTGGGTTCAATTCCAGTCCAGGATACCTCGTTTGCAGGCTCAATCCTGGTTGGGGCATGTGTGGGAGGCAATCAATTGATGTGTCTCTTTCATATCGATGTTTCTCTCTGTGTGTCTCTCCCCATGCCCTCTACTATCTATCTCTAAAAATCAATGGAAAAATATATTGGGGTAAGGATTAACAAAAAAAAACAAAAACAAAATTCACACATGAGATCCGTCTGCCACCATCTTTCCCGGCCCACTGGCCACATAAGGCCCTCGAAATCATTTGGCCTGGCCCACCAAGGCAACCACAGACAGGACTAGAAAGTCAATAAATCTAGGAGCTTCTTTCACAGCAACATAAATTTATATTAAGTGAATTATATTGAGCGAATGATGGTGTAAATATCCAAATGGCCCCTGGGCTAAAGGAAGAGGATCCTGTGGCCCCTACAGAGGGTGGAGCCTCAGGGGGAAGGAGTGAGGGTCCCTGACTGATTGCTCAGGGCAGAGCTTCCTGACCATCAGGGATGGTCTCCGAGAGAAATAAACTTATCCCATCAGCCAAATTGGGGGTCGTTTGTTATGGTAGGGATCCTACCCTGGTAACACACAAGTCATTCACTGAGCTCATAATAAAATAACACCTAAGTATCTCTTTCAGACATCACAACTATGTTGTGTAATAAATGGCATGAGCCCATTTTCAGATGGAGAAACTGAGGTTCAGAAAGATTACACAACCCGGTAACAGCCATCACTTACTGAACTCTTAGTATGTGCCAAGCACTGTGCTAAGGCCTCAAACATGGTATCTTTTGTATTTCTTATAAAAATTCCCATTGGTGTTGCTATTATTTCTATTTTACAGATGAGGAAACTGAGGCTGAGAGAGATTACTCAACTTACTCAAGAAAGGGAGACAGGAAGTGAGAAAAGAGGAAAAAGGGAGGAGAAGGGAGGGTGGAGAGAGAAGTGAAGAGAAGGGAAAGAGGGAATAAATGAGAGCAGTAGGTTTCAAACTATAAAGCTAATATGCCTATTCTTTCAATCCCAAGGAGTCTCTAACAATAATCGCATTGCATCTCCAAATTCCAGTTAACTTCTAATCTGGCAGAGAACTGGAGAGCTACATGCACCAGAAAGGTTAAAACCATTACGTCAAAACAAAACATATGGCCGTTCAAAGCTGCATTTATTACATCTAATTGGAAGAGACACGGTCAAGTACATGAATATTTTAGCAGTCTCCAGTATGCAAAGCTCTGTGCCAAGACCCAATTGCTCGCTAATGGGCACATACCGGCTCTGGGGGTGCGGACTGGAATGACACTCCACCCTCCCCTCTTGGCGCGCAGGCCCGGTGGTCTCTCATTCTGCCAGTTACCATTGGCCTCCGCCTCTGAGGAGCCCCTGTGCACAGGGAGACTGGAAAGCTCTCTCCTACCGGGTTCACACTCTTGATTCGTGTCTGGGGAACATGATGGGCAAAGGCAAGCTATTTGGCTGTAAAATCAAATAGAAAATTCAGATCTTTTCATGTAATCCCTGACTAATCAGCTTTAATGAAGAGATTCTGGTGATGCTTATTTACACCTCGGGATGTACAGGGAACGCCTGGGAATTATCAGAAATTTATGCTCTGGGCAAGTCCGCTACAGGCCAGAGTTCCCCTGCAGAGAACACGGTGAGAACACAGTGCAGTGATGTCCCCAAATGTCAGTCATTCCAGCCCTTGCCCTGAGGAATTTCCCAGGTCTGGGTGTCACCTGGCAAATTATTCATCTAGTTTTCTTTGAACCAGCTCACTTTTTATTAGTAAGTTTTGCATCATTATGTATGTGAAAACCCAGTATCACTCACCCTATTTAAAAGGTGTATTAGTCAGGAAAGGTCAAGCAATACAGCAGTAACAGTTCAGGAGTTCAAAGGTTTAACAGGACAGGTGCTGCTTGTGCAATGTGGGCTGGCAGCGGGTCCCCCCTCAGTGACGGTCTCAGGCCTGGGGAGGGCATACCAGCTCAGAACAGGAGATGAATACCTGGAGGGTGACTCCTGATTTTATTTATTTTAATAATAGAGGCCCAGTGCACGAAATTTGTCCACTAGGGGGAGGGGGTCCCCTCAGCCCAAACTGCACCCACTCTCAGTCCAGGAGCTCTCAGGGATGTCTTACTGATGGCTTCAGCCCGCTCTCCATGGAGTGGGCCTAACCCATCAGTCAACATCCTTAGCACTGCCACGGTGGCGGGAGAGGATCCCACCACCGCTGCTGCACTAGCCAGCCATGAGCCCAGCTTCTGGCTGAGCAGTGCTCCCCCTGTGGGAGCACACTGACCACCAGCTCCTGCATTGAGCATCTTCCCCCCGGTGGTCAGTGAGTGTCATAGTGACCAGTTGTTCTGCTGTTTGGTTGATTTGCATATTCACCTTTTATTATATAGGATTGTTTTATTGATTTCAGAGAGGGAGGGAAGGAGAGAAAGATAGAAATATCAATATGACAGAGAATCATTGATCAGCTGCCTCTTGCACAACTCACACCAGGGATTAAGCCCAGCAACCCAGGCATCAAACTGTGACCTCCTGGTTCATAGGTCACCACTCAATCACTGAGCCAAGGTGGCCAGCACTCTCACGATTTTAAATCTTCCACACACAGCCCACTGGCCACATACAGCCACATGGCCTGGCCTAGCCGCAAGGGGAATGGGACATATGAGTGCACATGCCTTCTGGTAAGCAGCAAACATCTCTGCTGCAAAGGGTAACGGCCCAAGTAATAAAACAACAACAAAACACTATAAATTCTACCTCTGAGGCTGTACTGTAAGCAAGCTCTGAGCCAGAACATTAACAAAGGAAAGCAATTCGCAAGTGTTATACATGTGTTAGACATTTCTAGACCAGCTGAGACGGGTGCCAACAAAAGGACTACAGAGATCCAATGCCTTCGTGTTAGTAATGTGGCCCTGTATCAACTGAAACCATCTTCAAGAAGAGCCAAACTTGGTGGGGTGGGGTGGGAGCCGGGCGTGGGGGAAAGAATGACCAAACTTCAGAAAGACTTTCTTTGAAGCAAAACAGAAAGCAGACAGGGATGAAAGGTGTTTTAAGTCACATAGAGCCCTTGGTGACTTAAAACCAGCATCACTGATGTGACAGATGGTATTTTCCAAAGATGATGGCACTGATATATCCCACCTCATTAGCTCTCATGTGTGACAATGACAGACCCGCAAGGGGACGAGTCTGTGTTCCCCTTGATTCTGAGCGGGCCTGTGATTGCAGCAGAGGTGAAATCCATGACTTCCAGGGCTTATTTTAAAAAGGCGACAACGCCAGTAGCAAACCACTCCTGGTGCCCAGGTCTTAGTTTCCAGTACCACTCTCCAATAAAAGGAACCAGAGTCCCTTGGAGAAATGACTGATTCTAGATGGGGCAGGAGGTAAACATGAGTCTGGAGCATCTCCTAATGGCAAAAGGTAAGGCTGTGTGCAGACACACACACACACACACACACACACACACACCGCAATGGGAGAAGAAAAGAGACATGGAGCCAACCTGAAAGAGCTCCCAAAGGTCAAAGCTGGACCAATTCAAGCAACAAAATATATCGTGTACTATTGGACTATAATCCAAAGTATAAAATAAAAAACCACGAGTAAATACTGATATAAATCAATGATTGCATAAAAAGAAATAGGTAGAATAGGCAAATGTCCTGTGCAGAAGTTCACATAATTTATGTGGGTTCCTGCCTCAGGAAGGGGAGCCTAATGCCCCACTCCTGAAGTGTGAACTGTGCATAATTAGTGACTTGCTTCCAAGGAAATACAGCACGGAAAAAAGGGAGACCTCACAAACACCACCTCAGCCACGTGATCAAGGCTAATGTCAAGTGACCAGTCAGGGTGGTGGTTGTGCCCCAGATAGGACCTGATGATAAGGGCTCTTTCCCTCTGGGGTCTTATCCCCTCATCCCCCAACCCCAGCCCCGTCATGAGGAAAACACCAGAAAAATCCCAATATGAGACATCCTACAAAATGCCTCACTACTCCTCATAATTGTCAAGGTCATCAACAGGAAAGCATGAGAAACTATCATAGCCATGGGGCACTCAGGTGACAAGACAACTGCATGTAATCCTGGATGGACTCCTAAGAGAGAAAAGGGACATTAGGTAAAAGCTAAGGAGCTCTGAATAAAGTATGGGCTTTAGTTATAAAAATCTATCAGCATTGGCTCATTAATTGTGACAAATGTACCACTCTAACCTAAGATGACAGGGAAACTGTGTGTATGGGGGGGTAGGTATATATTGGAACTCTGTTATCTAGACAAATTTTCTGTAAATCTAAAACTATTCTAAAATTCAGGAAGGTGGGAATTTAAGCAAAAACTACAATTTGATTATAGGTTTAACAAATACATTAAATGCAATAAGCTTTCTGAGCAAACAAAAATTCTGAATTATAATTCACAAAAATAAATTCATATATATTTTAAAAATTATTTTAGATGTCATATATTAGAAATCTTATGTCTTTCTTAAATTTTATAAAAATCAAGTCACTAACTTTATGCCTCTTGCCTCTTCTTTAATGTATCCTTTCTAATACAGAGTTAATATGTAAATTGACTGTCACTTCAACACAAAAAATTGCTGCCCCCATGTAGACACAAGATGGCAGGCAGGGGAGGGCATTTGTAGGGGATCAGGCCAGCAGGGGAGGGAAGTTGGGAAGGACCAAGCCTAAAAAAGAGGGCAATTGAAGGCCATCAGGCCTGCAAGGGAGGACAGTTAGGAGTGACCGTGCCAACGAGGGAGGGCAGTTGGGGAGGACCCAGGCATGCAGGGTAAGGTAGTTGGGGGGAATCAGGACAGCAGGGGAGGGCAGTTGGGGACAACCAGCCCTGCAGGGGAGGGCAATTAGGGGGAACCAGGCCAGCAGGGGAGGGCAGTTGGTGGCAATCAGGCTGGCATGGGAGGGCAGTTAGGGGCAACCAGACTGGCAAGGAAGGGAAGTTAGGGGTGACTGGGCCAATAGGGGAGGGCAGTTGGGGGCAACCAGATGGGGCAGGAGAGGACAGTTAGGGGAAATCAGGCTGGTAGGGGAGCAGTTAGGCATCAATCAAGCTGTCAGGGAGTGTTTAGGGGGTGATCAGGCTGGCAGGCAGAAGAGGTTGGGACAATCAGGCAGGTGAGTGGTTGGGAGCCAGCAGTCCCAGATTGTGAGAGGGATGTCTGACAGCCCGTTAGGCCCAATCCTAGCGGACATCCCTCAAGGGGTCCCAGATTAGAGAGGGTGCAGGCTGGGCTGAAGGACACCCAGCCCCCCCCCCCCCTCCTCCCCACCCGTGCATGAATTTCATGCACCAGGCCTCTAGTAGTTTTATAATGGTAATCAGCCTCACTTCTTTTCTGGATGTAGAAGTGGTATAAATAATGCATGATAAGTGTAATGTTGTCTCAATATTTAGAAACATGTTGAAGATGAGGTGGTTGCATGGTAATGCCACCACTTTTGCAAATCAAAGTATCTGTCAGCTAATGGCCAATTCCAAGGCTGCTGGGAATGGGAGTGTGGGAAGTGGCGGGGGGGGTGGGGGGGGGAGGGGAGGGAGGGCAGGTGGCAATGACACTACAGGAAGTGAAGCCCTGGTGAAAGGTTGTGGTTCTTCTCTTGTATGAAACACTTCATCTGTACCTGTAACACATTTCAACAAGCCAGTTTTGAAAACACAAACAAGCTGGCAAAGAAGTGTCTCTGCCTGGCGGGCAGCACCCTTACTCACTGCTGACCACTGTGGAAGAGAATCAGGGGTCCTGAGTTTGGCCCCTTCTATGGGCCTGTCTGGGGTCCTAGAGGCCAAATGGCCACCCAACTAGTCTCTGCCACCCACTGTCAAGTAAAAATAAAACTGGCCAAAACCGGTTTGGCTCAGTGGATAGAGCATCGGCCTGCGGACTGAAAGGTTTCAGGTTCGAGTTGGTCTGAAGGTTGTGGGTTATTATTAAGCTGAAAGGTTTCAAGTTTGATCCCGGTCAAGGGCATGTACCTTGGTTGCGGGTACATCCCCAGTGGGGGTGAGGGGGGTGCAGGAGGCAGCTGATCGATGTTTCTCTCTTATTGATGTTTCTATCTCTCCATCTATCTCCCTTCCTCTCTGTAAAAAGTCAATAAAATATATATATTTTTAAAAAGAATTCTGTGTTGCCAAAACTGGTTTGGCTCAGTGGATAGAGTGTCAGCCTATGGACTGAAAGGTCCCAAGTTCGATTCCGGTCAAGGGCATGTACCTTGATTGCAGGCACATCCCCAGTAGGGGGTGTGCAAGAGGCAGCTGATCGATGATTCTCTCTCATCAATGTTTCTAACTCTCTATCCCTCACTCTTCCTCTCTGTAAAAAATCAATAAAATATATATTTTTAAATAATAATAACAAAATAAAAAGAATTCTGTGAAGTTGATTTAGCAGAATCCCCTTTAACCAATATTTCAATCCACGGACTGGAACCTGCTCCTTGGTGACAGATCTGCACTTGTGTCCCAAGTCGTGTCGCGAATGCAGCACCTGGAGCTCCAAGTCTGCACCTGTCACTTTCCAAAGATACAGGGTTTGGCCACTTTATTTCACCGACCTCGGTCTACCCCGCAGTGAAATCGAAAGCTCATGACCTTAGTTGTAAAGATTAGATAAAAATGATGGCGGTGAAGCTGTCATCGCAGAGGAAACGCAGGCAGGACCCACGTGGAAGAAAATTGAAGCAGCCCAGCTGTGCGCGGCCTGCGACCTCAGGCCTTTACCCCGGGAAGGCCCGCAGCCCCCACCGCTCCTCCAGGCACTCCTTCCGACCCGAGGAGCTGTGAGAGGGGACACTCACACATCCCCGGGGAAATCTGACATCTCGGGGCGGGGGCGGTACGGACCAATAGGAACGAGTCCCCGCTGGAATTACTCGAGAGGGCGGAGTGACTCCTCCCACGAGGAGGGGAGAGCTGCGCAGGCGTTGGGTTAAGGAACCAATCCAGAGAAGATAGCTTCGCGCACGCGCCTTGGAAGGCTCCTCGGAGACGCGACAGAACCAGCGCATGCGCTCTGAGAATGTCGGGTCGCAGCGCTCCAAGTCTCCAGAGCAACAGGGGGTAGAAAGGCCCTGCGCATGGGCAGTGGTTTTATTTCAGAATTTTGCGCAGGCTTGCAAGCCAGGGTGTTGTGCGCCTGCGCAGTTCTTGTGCCGCCTCGGTTTGACTCTAGTGCGCCTGCGCGGTCTTTTGTTTCTTCCGGTAGCTGCCGAGCCAATCGGCGTTGTCTCCGGCCGGAACTGGGCGGACTGGGAAGGTTTGGACCGCAGGGTTCTGAATGGCCCTCCAGAGAGGAGCCCCGGGAGCGGCGCCGGGAAGGGAAAGGGTGTGAGGCCCGGGGTGGAGGCAGGGTGTGGGCAGGGGCCGCGCCCGCGCGCTGGGCGCCTTAAGGACCGGGCTTTCCCACTCGGTAGGAGCTAACTCGGCCTCAGTACCGCGTCGTGTCCCTCAGGGTGCAAAAACTGGTAAGTCACTTTAGGCGTAGCCGTCTGGGGGCAGAGGAGTTGGGGTCACAGCGACAGAAAGAGCCCGTCCACCCAGTGCAGGCAGAGCCAAACACCAAACACGAGAGTCGAAGTGGAGAAATATTGGCTACTTATTGATGAAGGGCACCATCTGGGAGAAGGGAGCTAATGCTCAAAAGTAGGAACTTGGTTATAGATTAGTCCGGCAAAGGCACGAGACACCGTGGGTTAGGGGTTCCAGTTGTGCCGGGTGCTGATGATGAGAAGGTGAGGTGAGGGGAAAGAAGCTTTTCTTCAGATCTTGAGAGCTTTGAGGTCTTTTCCGGGTCTCTCTGTCCGGTCTCGTGGGAAAATAGCCAGGGGGTCATTCCACCTTAGGGCTCAGAACTAAGCCGGCCAGAGGTGGGCACTGACACACCATTAGTCAGGCCCAGACTACTGCCTTCTGAGGCGGGTCCTGATTTATCCAAGGGAAAGGCTAGGTCTCCGAGGAGTATAGCGAGAGAAAGGGATAGGGTTTCTAGAGCGAGGATTTAAAACTAAGTCAGTCATAAGGACCTCAGTTCCAAATGGTACTCTGTCGTCAGGTTTCTTCCTGAGAAGTTAAGATCTCACTTTTTCAGTAGCCTTCGTTGAGTGCCTGCTGCAAGCCGGACGGCTTATAGGTTCCAGGGAAATGTAGAGCGATGTTTTTGCCCTTGAAGAGCTCACAAGCTAGTGTTAGAGAGAGAGGTGTAAGCAGGTGTTAGTGCTACCTGTGACAGCTGCTGTAGAAGACACTCCAGGGCTTTCAAACACAAAACACTGCCTCGGGTCTTGGCGGGCCCCTTCAGTGGTCACTGCAGGTGGCAGACGGTTGGATAGGTCTGCCAGAGAGAAGAGGGATAAATATTCTTCCCGAGCACATATTTATCCTGTGCCCACTGCATGCCTGGTATTGTGCCAGGCCCTGCAGATACAGTGGTGACCCCAGACAGACCGGGCCCTGCCCTCAGAGTTTATGCCTAGCAGAGGAATCCACTGTTGAAGAACCCTCCCACATGCACATGAGATGTGTTTTGTAAAGGAGAAGTGTAGGAACCTACAGGGGACCAGGTCTGCATGTGGTCTCCCTCTATATATACATATATATTTTCTAAGTCTCAGTGGTTGACATGTTGGCTACTGGATATCATCAGTTTTATTTTATAAAACGAGAATTGTATGGATTCAAGTGTCCTTCATGGTGTTTGCTGCAGCTTTCATTTCTTCCTCCACTAGCACTCGGCCTGAGCTGGCAGTGGGCCTGATGGCAGAAGATGGCAACCGAGACGCGCCCGCGGCAGGGCTGGGGGCCCTTTGGGGGGCCCTCCGGGCGCTGCTGCCCCGCACGAAAGAGGAGCTGCGGTTGGACCTCGGGGAGAGCGTGGAGAGGAGTGTGGTGCTGCTGCTGCAGCAGGCTGCCGACCTCTTCTACGGGGGCCGGAGGAGCGAGTGTCTGCAGACGAGTGAGGTGGTCCTGGACTACTCCTGGGAGAAACTCAACACCGGGCTGTGGCAGGACGTGGACAAAGACTGGCGTCGGGTGTACGCCTTCGGCTGCCTCCTGAAAGCCGTGTGTCTGTGTGAAGCGCCCGGGGACGCGACCACCGTGGCCGCAGCCCTCAGAGTCTGCGACATGGGCCTGCTGATGGGAGCGGCCATCTTCGACGACATCCTCATTAAAGTCGCCGCTGTCCTTCAGGCGCACCTCCTCCCCGGGAAGAGGCCCGCCCACATTCCGGCCCCGGAGCAGCCCTGCTTAAAGGTATCATGGCGGGATTGTCCTCGACCACACCTAACAGCTCAGCAGCCCTGTTTTCTGGAAGTGACAGGTCACCTCTCTGGCTGAAAATAGCATCTCCATCGACTGGGAAATAGAACAGCTCCATCTCGGTTCTCAATTTCTTCTTCCGGTTTCTGCAGCCCCAGGGTCCTTTAGGGAGGGGGAGGGTGGCAGTTTTGTCGTTCCCGAGAGAAACGGCTCAGGGGTGGTGTGGGTGAGAGGGCAGCCAGCCAGCCCATCTCCTTCAGCTTCTTGGTCAGCTGGTTGAAGTACTGCCCACTTTCTTGGCTGCCTCTGTCTGTGCTGCTGAGTTTGGGAGACACCACAGTTAGCTCTCTGCTGGTCAGGTGGCTGGTCAGTCCCGCCCTGTAGATCCTTGCACGTGTCTCCTCTGGTATTTAAGTGCACGTGGCAAAAGATGGTTCACTGAGACGGCCTCGGAGCCCAGCGCTGACACAGACCTCTGGGAAAGTCTGCTTACAAGGAGGAAACAGATCTATAAAAAGTATCTTGGTTTTAAAAAATGCAAAAGCAGGCAGTCATTTTTAGCTGTGAAATAATTATTAAACGAGCTTTTATTCAGTACCCAGTGTTGTCAAGGGTGCCTTAGAGCTACATACATGGTGTGACACTGACCTTGGAGAGGGCAGGGCAGACATGTAGATCAAGGGACAAAAACCTGTGCCCTTGACCCATGTGTTACAGTGTCCTTTCCCATGCTAAGTCTGTCCCAAGGGCATGTGGAGGTGGCTTCGTGGCCAAGGTGGTGCTCATGGTGCGGGAGGTGTTGGCCAGTGGATATGCTAATAGGTAAAGGCCTGATAGCTCAGGCCCGGAGCCAGCCTGCCAGGGCTCAAGCTCCCACACTGCCATTCACTGCCTGTGAGTCAGGCAAGTGTCATAGCCCCTCTGGGCCCCCTCTGCTCCCTTGCCTGTAAGAGGGGTTTCTCAGCAGCTTTACTGAGCACCAACAGTGGCCCAGATGAGCCAGCCGCGCGGTGATGGCACAGAAGGGCCCAGGCCCTGTCCTCCCAGCTCTGACAGTCTAGTGAGGCTGTAAAAGGTGGGGGGAGGCAGCTTCGGGGAGGTGTTGAGGGAAGGCCTCTTTGACAAGGGACATCTATATATATATAAAAGCCTAATATGCAGAGTGCCCCCTTGGGAGTTTGACCGGCCGGGAATTCGATCACTAGGTATGACGTGCGCTGACCACCAGGGGGTGGTACAGACGAAAGAAGGCCCCAGCCAGCAGCCGGGAGGGACCCTACCCGTGTATGAATTCCGTGCACTGGGCCTCTAGTGTAAACATAAAGCCTGCTGTGACAGCGAAGAGAACAGGCAGGTGCAGGTCCTACCGCTGCATGTAAGGATGTCAGCTGCACTGCAGCCACTGCTGCCAATGTGTTGAACTGGCTGGGGTCCAGCGATGGGGCCAGAGGACGCTGCCACACGCCAGGCGCTCATCCTGGGTCCTTCACACGCACAGCTCGTCTCCCAGTAGTTTAACAGAAGGAAACTGAAGCTCAGGGTCAGTAACTCATTCAGGTCAGTCAGTTGGGAAATGATTAAGTAAATTATGATGCAAACACTCCTGGGACATTGCAAGGACTGGTGGTATCAGGGAAACTGTTTTCGATAAATTATTGGACAGGAGGGGCAGAGTTGCTTGTTCATCATGAGTATGTTACCCGTGGATCAGCGGTGCATCTGTGAGATGGTCGGGAAGGAACTAGAGAGTGAGAAAGAGTGCTCCTATGTTAGATGTTGGAGTGTGGGACAGGAAGTTTTCCTTTGTTGCAGAATTTCTGTGAAAGCAACATATTACTTTTATAATTGAACAAACATTGGAAATGACCTGGTAAAGAAAAAAATAGCTTGTTCTTAGAAGTGAACAGCAGCAGCTGCAGTAATGATAATAAATGTTGGCTATTATTGTTACCAATGACCCCAAAGCTCTCCTACCACTGATGCCAATTCCTGGGTGGTTGCCACCTGCTTGTTTTATCTTAAACAGAAGGCCAGGAACAGCCATGTTTCGATCCCCGATCTGCGGTCAGAGAGAGCAGTCCCCCGGCTTCGCTGTCCGTCGCTGCAGCATTTCCGGAAGCATCATTTGGTCCCACAGACGCCGGTGATCTTGGAAGGCGTGGCTGACCACTGGCCGTGCATGAAGAAGTGGAGGTGGGTGGCTGCTGGGGGCCGGAGGTCCTCCCCCATTTCAGCATTCCCAGGTCCCTGCACTCTTCCCCAGCACCCCCAAGTAGCACAGCCCCTGGACACGGCACCACCAGGCCCTGGGGAGGGGCTGAGGGCTAAACAAGAGCTGACAGCCTGGCCTGGTGGCTCAGCTGGTTGGCACGTTGTCCCTTACACCAAAAGGTGGTGAGTTCAGCCCTGGCCAGTGGGTTCAGTGGTTAGAGCACCAGCCTCCAGACTGTAGGCTGCAGGGCAAGGGCACATACCTGGGTTGCAGGTTCGGTCCCCAGTCTTGGTCAGAGCGCATTCAGGAAGCAACTAGTTGATGTGTCTCTCTCATAACGTTGTTTCTCTCACTCTCTTCTCTCCCCATCCCTCCCATCCACTCTCTCTAAAAATCGATGGAAAAATTACCCTCAGGTGAGGATTAACAACAAAAAAGTTGTGGATTCGATTCTTGGTCAGGGCGCACACCTAGGTTGCGGGTTCAGTCCCTGGTCAGGGTGCATACAGGAAGCAACCGATTGGTGTGTCTCTCTCACGTCAGTGTTTCTCCCCCTTCATCTCTGAAATTAAAAAAATTAAAATGGGGAAAGGAGACATGTGTAATACTATTAATATAAACAATAAATTAAAAAATCCTTGAGTGAGGATTAAAAACAATAAATAAATCCTCGAGTGAGGATTAAAAACAAACAGTAACAGTCAGAGCTCTGGACTAAGATCTAAGACTCTCGCCCCCCCCCCCCAAATGCTTGCCAGAAGCTGTTTTTAGTGCGGGCTTCAGGGACAGTCCAGGGTTAAGTCTCCTACGCAGTTTTGTAGGATCTTGGGAATTTTGTGCACTTCCTCGAGGGCCCTGAGGTTTGGGAGGAGAAATAAGAGCCCCAGACACAGCCTGTCCCCTTCTCTGGGCACCTTGGCTCTTAATTTGCTTCCTCCTCACATCGGCCGGCAGTCCCGCCTCAGCCTCAGGCTCAGGCTCAGGCTCAGGCTCGGGGACAGGCAGCTGGAGGTGGTGGTATTGCCATAGCTGTGCATCTTTTTGGAAATGAGGAGGATCTCGAGAGAAGGGTGAGTGACTCAGCCTGTCATGGTGGTAGCCATGCGGAGGGAGTGGCTCCCCTGAGACAGAGGAGCAGCTCACGTCCCAGCAAGCGTGCAGCATACGTACCCAGAATGTTTCACTGTGTGCCAGGCATGTTACATGTTTCACTGCATGCCAATAGTGTTGCATGTTTGCAGTGTGTCGGCATGGTACATGTTTCACTGCATACCAGGCGCCAAGACAGGCCCTTGCCATGTTCACCCTCTTTATCCCAGTTCCTGCGGGACAGGCACAGTTGTCACCAGCATTTTGCAGTGATGAACAGAGGCTCAGCGAGGTTAGGTAACTTCAGGTCTGTTGCCGCAGGGTCTGGAGTCAATGCCGGGCCACCAGGGCTGAGACCAGGCACGTCTCCACCCCGTACTGCCGGCCATTTACTCAGCTGAGTGACAAGGCGTGCAGAGAGAAGGCTCCTGGCCAGCCGTAAGCAGAGCGGCCTGGGAGAACTGAGGCAGATGAGGTTTACTGGGTCTGTCTGCCAAGCCACCAGCGCCCGGTGGGCGGAGCCTCACCCTGCCCGTGGTCTGGTCGGTCCAGTGGGGTGGCAGCTTCCACTTCGCAAGCGGTGATGCTGAGAGGAGGCCAGCGTCCCGCGGGCTCAGCAGCGGGCCCTGGCAGCATGAGCAGCAGTGACGGAGTGACGTGTCTGTTTTCTAATAGCTTGGAGTACATACAAGAGGTTGCCGGCTGCCGGACTGTCCCGGTGGAAGTGGGCTCCAGGTACACGGACGAGGAATGGTCCCAGAGGCTCATGACGGTCAGTGAGTTCATCGACAGCTACGTCCTGAACGAGGTGTGCATTCTGACTCCTTCCTAATACTTTGGGGGGGCACGTTACATTTGGGCACATAACCTCCGTGCACTGCCCGGAGGTTGGGAGTAGCCAGTCTCTAAGAGTCTTATCCAGAGGGTAGGATCCCTGGCGGCTTATCTAGAGGTGGCCACAGCCAGGAAGGCAGGCTGCTGGGTAGGCAGGTGGGCCACGTGACATGACATGAGGGGCTTGTTTCAAAAACTTTGTTGTACGTTTCAGTGTTTTGAGTATATTCTAAGATTGCGTAGCCATCCCTACTATGTAATTCCAGAACATTTTTATCACTCCCCAAAGAAACCCCAAACTAAGTAATAGTCGCTCCCACTCCTTTTCCGCCATCTCCAGGCACCTGCTAGCCTGCTACCGTTTCTGTGGGTTTGTCAGTTCTGGGTATTTCCTGTAGGTGAAGTCAGGCAGCATGTGGCTCTCTGTGCCTGGCTTCTGTCACGGAGCCTCATGTCCAAGCTCTTCCAGGTTGTAGCATCCGTCAGTGCTGCCCTTCATTGTATGGCTGATCATATTCCATTGTGTGCAGACCACGTGTTTATCCATCCATCAGTTGTTGGGCATTTGAGTTGTGTGTACTTTTCGTCAGTATCAAAAATGCTGCTGGAGCCCTGGCCGGGTGGCTCAGTCGGTTGGAGCATCGTCCATACACCAGAAAGGCTGTGGGTTCAATTCCCTGTCGGCACAAAGCTAGGTTGCAGGTTCAATCTCCAGTCGGAGTGCATGGGGGAGGCAACCAATTGATGTTTCACTCTCTCTAAAAATCAATGAAAGCATATCCCCGGGTGAGGATTTAGGAAAGCAGTGCTGCTGTGAGCATTCGTGTAGTTTTGTGCGGACATTGTTTGGTTTCCGTTAGGAATACTCAGTGGAATTGTTGGTGACACCACGCTGCAGCTCTGTGTTCACCCCTCTGAGGAGCTAACTGCCACACTGTTTTCCCGAGCCGCTGCACCTGGTGTCCTTCAGATTCTTACTGGTCGGGCCGGTGCCAGAGGACGCAGCCTGTCTGCCCAGGGCCTGAGCCATCCCTGTTGGCCGTGGTGGGCAAGGTCTTCACAAGATGCACGCAGTTAGCATCAGTGCTTTGCAGCTCTTCCGCCGCCCCTGGCAGCCCACCCCCAGCCCGCGGGCTCTGTAAACTCTCTCTGATTTGGTCATGGGTCTGCTGCACCTGGCGGTCCAGGCCGGTGACCGTGGGGCTAAGGTTTCCTCTCTGGCCTTCTCACCCTGTGACTGAACTCCTGACAGACCACCCGGGACCCTTCGTGACCCCATCTCTGCGCTCCTACATTTCCCCCTCCATGGCACTCGGCTCACAGAGGTCCTTCCATTCCTGTGTCTGCGTTCCTCCCGACCCATCCCTGCTCATTCACTGTCACCGGGAGGCCTGGGAAGGGAGCTGTGGGCTAGAGACACGCTGAGCGCTCGTCCACCTCTGCTCAGACATGCCCCCCGCAGGGGCGGAACCAGAGGGGGTGTGGGGTCAGGATATGCACTTGGGGTTCAGGCAAACAGCATTGCATCCAGCACAGCCCTGGCTGCTGTGTGTCGTTGGTTGGTTACTTAACCTCTCAGATCGCCAGTGCGCCTTGTTAGCTGGGGTCGGTGGGGTTAGTGAGAGGTTACGGCACTTCCCAGGTGCTTGTGAGAGTAGCATGCGGAGCTCCAAGCACTGCCTGGTGCTCAGTTACCGTGGCCTCCGGTGTCCTCTGCGCAAGGGGGCGGAGGTCACCTCACCTCTGGCTCTGCCCAGCGCTTAGCGCAGGGTCTGGCATTTTGTGAACTGTTTGTGGGAAGGAAGAGAGGATGAAGGAGAGAGACAGAAAGACAGATCTTTGAGGAATCCTGGAGGAACTTCTTTATTTCAGCACCGTTTCAGCCTCAGAGCTTGAGGCCAAGCCAGCTCCGCCCTGGAGCCTGAGGGTGTGCCTGGCGTTCCTCCCATCCTCCAGTGGATCCTCACCGAGGCCCAGGCGCCTGCAGAGAAGCCCTCCGTGTGTAAAACTGACCTTTTCACACAATGATAATCCCCAAAGATGTAGGAAAATGGGTGCTCACATTACCGTATTTTTCGGACCGTAAGACGCTCTGGACCATAAGACGCACCAGTTTTTAGAGAAGGGAAATGAAGAAAAAAAGATTCTGAAACAAATAGTGTCCTAAAATATTTTATGTGCATTAAAACCCAACATCACAGTCATAAACACATGTAATCAACCCTGTAAAGTAAACAGCAGCATTTAGAACCATTTTAGAGCCGGGCAAGCACACAGAGACCACACAGAGCCGGGCAAGTAAAAAAACTTTTTTTTTAAAGTATATGTGTAGGCTATATTTGGACCATAAGACGCAGGGACTTTTCCCCCCCACTTCTGGGAGGAAAAAAGTGCGTCTTATGGTCCGAAAAATACGGTAATTGCGAGAGAGGCTAAATCATTTAACTTTGGGGCAAATAACCTGGCAGAAGCTATGCACATACTCCTTGACTCAGTTCTGCTTTTGGACATAGTATCCTCCTACATAGTAAAGAGGTAATATGCAAATTAACCCCCCACCCTCACAAGATGGCTGCCTACAACCAGGACGGCAGCGGGGTTAGTGAGGAGCAACTAAATGGCTGAACAGCAGTCTGTGTAGGGTGACCAGGCTGGGGGGAGAGGGGGCGGACATTTGGGCCAGCAGGGGGCATGGGGGGGGGGGGCAGTTAGGGATGACCAGGCTGGCAGTGGGGGTGCAGTTGGGGGCGACCAGACCAGCAGGGGGTGCAGTTGGGGGCGACCAGGCTAGCAGGGGGTGCAGTTGGGGGCAACCAGGCCGGCAAAGGGGGGCAGTTGGGGATGACCAGGTCAGCAGAGGTGGACAGTAAGGGGTGACCAGGTCAGCGGAGGCGGGAGGCAGTTAGAAGCCACCCGGCCAGCAGGGAGGGGGCAGTTGGGTGCAACCTGGCTAGCAGCAGGGGGCAGTGAGAGGCGATCAGGCCAGCACGGGGAGTGGGGGCAGTTAGAGGTGACCAGGCAGGCAGGCAGTTGATCAATTAGGAGCCAGCAGTCCAGGATTGTGAGAGGGATGTCCCAGATTGGAGAGGGTGCAGGCTGCACTGAGAGGGAGCCCTCCCTCTGCACCCCATGCATGAATTTCATGCACTGGGCCTCTAGTATGAATATAAGGACCAGATTACTAGGCTGTTGATTGAAACACTAGCAAACAACCTACCGGTAAATGGGCAGAACAACCACAATGTCGACCAGTAGGGGGAGAGCTGAGTTAATAATGGTGTATCTGTCAATAAAGCATGTATCCATCAAAAGAATGAGTCAGACACGTCTGTATTGACTTGAAGAGAGATTCGTGGTGTATTAAATGAAAAAAGATTTCTAAGTAATACATATAATATGATTCCATTTTTATACTTTTAAATCATCCCCCTCATTCTTTTCTCCAAGAGGATATTAAGTTGTTTATTGATTACACATGGTAATGGATGCTACACAGGTTTGACTACATCTGTAATTTTATCTGGTGCCGTAATTCAGTGTTTCTGTATCGCACAGGACATGCCAATAATCGTTAGTAACCAAGTAGACTCCATGACTGCTTGGTGGCCCTTTTAACGGTGAACTCCAGGCCACGACGCAGTAGCTGTGAGTTCAGCACGCCAGGGCTTCTGCAGACACTGGCTTCTGTGCCCAGCAGGTTGTAAACACGCTTCAGGTGGAACCTGACACCACTCTGAAGTGATTCCCTGTCGCAGTTGGGGTAATTTACCAAGATGGCTTCAGAGCAGACTAGCTCACACGCACGTGTAATGGAAGACACATCCACTCGGTGTCACGATCCCACTATTCCATTTCGCAATCAGTAGCACGGCGCCAAAACCTTTGTCGGAATGCTTTCCACTTTCCGCAGAACAGAAGCTAAGATAACCTGTTACACAATTAGTCACAAGCACAGCCCTCGAGGTTTCTGCCCTTCCACATGAGTGTTGTCTAAACCAGCGGTCGCCAACCTCTCAGACCTCAGGGACCACCAGTGGTCTGCGGCCCTCGGTTGGCGGCCGCTGGTCTGAACCACGTCGTGGTGGCAGTGAGGCCCTGCCACCACGGAGCGGGCTGAGTTCCTGAGCCGCCGTGACCCGCAGCTCCCTGGCCCTCTGCCCTCCTCCCTGCTGAGCGCTGCTTCCTGCAGTAACTGACCCTGCGCTGCTGGAGCCGCCACGGCCGCCTTGGTTTCGTGGTTCGGCTCCCACCAGCACAGGGGCCCGAGCTTCTGCCCCCACAGCTTCCTCCTCTCCTGGGGACAGTGTTGGAATTGCCCAAATCACTGTAGCTTCCGCCACCCCCAAAACTGCTTCCATCATTACCAAAGCCGTGACAGCTACTACCCCTACTGCCACCAGAGCCACTCAGCCACAGCGTCCCCTCCACGACCAGTCGTCCTTCCCAGCAAACACCTCACAGCCGCCTCCGAACTGTCCATGGCCCTTCGACTTCTTTGTCCATCTCTTCTCAGTGTGGCCGTTCGCAGGATGGCATTTCCAAATGATAGTCTCGTCTGTGGAGTCCGGCCACCAAAGGTTACCGAAGCAGCCTCTCACCACTGCCGGGCTCAGCCATGGCTTCACTCACTCCATTCCCACAGTTGAGAAGAGCCCCTTAGGTAGTTCTCCATGCCTTCTTCAATGCCTCGGCAGAAATCTTCCTCGCAGGGCGTGGACACCAGGTCTTGAGATCCCTGTGGACACCGCCCTCCAGTTCCACTCCCTTCCACCCTCGCAGGCCTGGCATCCGTGGCTGCATCCACCTGCTCCCAGTGGCATCGTGACGAACCCAGAGCCTCGGGGTGCTGGGTGGTGGATCTCATGACAGCCTGTGTCCCCTGGCTCAGAAGGGCTCCTCCGACTCACCTCGTTTGTTTCAAAGCTCAGACCTCCGCGGAAGAGCCTTGGCCGCGCTTGGCTCTGTGCGAGACTCGGACTTGGCAGGCTTGACGACTGCGCGAGGGGAGACCAGCGATGCTGACTCCGCGGCTCCCCGGCAGGAAGGGGTGATCGAACCAACGTATCTGCCCTTTTTTCATTGATTTTAGAGAGAGGAAGCTAGAGAAACAGCAATTGGTTCCACTTATTTCTGCATTCATTGGTTGATTCTTGTATGTGCCCTGAATAGGGATCCAGCCCACAATCATGGTGTATGGGGACAATGCTCTAACCAGCTCAGCTACCCGGCAGGGCCCGCCCCTTCTTTTGTAATTTGAATTAACTGAGCCGTGGGCACAGGCTGACAAACTCCAGCAACCTCTGGCAAAGGCAGCACCGGTCCTGAGTTCACATCAGCCAGTGGGAGGGAGGAGGGGACCAGCAGGACCGAGGAGGGCCCTCTGGGTGGCGGCCGGGGCGGGCAGGCGCACGCGGTGCTGAGAGCCAGCCAAACAGCCAGCCAAACCCAGCACCACTAACCCGCTCTCTGTGTCGCCTCTGGTTTTCCTCCCACGGACCAGCCGAGGGACGTCGGGTACCTGGCCCAGCACCAGCTCTTCGACCAGGTAAGTCTGAGACTGTGCTCCTCTGCCCTTGGCTCAGCTCCCCTGCTCCCTTCCTGGGCTCTGGCTCCAGAGGGCAGCAAAGGGTAGCAGCTCATTTGCCACCCACTGGTGCTGCTCCCTGCAGAGCAGACTGGCACCCTGTGCATCGCCCTCCTCACCAGCAGGTGGCAGGGGAGCAGGCAAGGCCACCAGGCCTGAGGGGCCAGGTGTGCTGAGCCCAGGGCCCAGGGGGAGGCGGGGGAGAGGGCGGCGTCCACAAGCATCAGATGTGGTCAGACCTGGAAAAGGAGTCCCGGGCAGCAGGCAAAGGTGGCAGACTGACCTGGCCCAGGAAGAGCGAGTCGCTGCCTTCCCTGCTGCAGTTTTCTGGGCAGGTCCTGGCACCGCCCTCACCACGTCTCAGACATCCCCCGGCAAGGCCCCCCACCCTGGGCCTGCGGCTGGCTCGTGGCAGGGCGGGGTTTGATTCCCCGGGTACCCAGCCCTGGGGGCCGGTTTAAGGCCCCAGGACACACGTGCTGAGACTGGATGAGGAGGGGAGCGCAGGCTGCAGCTGGGAGAAGGGGCTCAGTGAGGCCAGAGGCAGGAGGCGCTCCCAGCGAGCAGTGCCTCTCAGGCCAGAGGGCACATCAGCCATCCTGGGCGGGTTTGTCCGGGATTGCAGAGCAGGGAGCAGGTGAGGAGGGAGGCTGGGCCGAACGGGAGGGCCTTGAATGAGGCCAGGAACTCAGATTTATCTGGAAAACAGAAGGAGCCTGTGAGGTTTTTAACAGGAGGGTTCCTAGTAAGAGGCGGTGTTTCCAACGGAACCCAGCAGGGAGCCAGGGAGCCGGGTGCTTGTGAGGGGCGGTGAGGGGGCGGTGAGGGTGAGGGGGGCTCTGCGTAGGGAGCAGAGGTGCCGCTGTCACAGCTCAGCGCCTGTGAGCAGACAGCAGAGGCGGCCCGGCCAGCATGGGCATCGCCGGGAGCCCCAGCACTGTGGCCGCCCTCCCGGGGCTCCAGAGCCGCCACACGAGCTCATGAAGCCGTCCTGGGAGCTCGGGACCTGCTGGCTGTGGGCCGTGAGAAAACCAGGTGCAGGGCTGGGTAAAGGAGGCTCCTACTGTGCTGAGGACGGGAAGTGCCACAGAAGATAGCAGTGATTGTCTGTGGGCGCTGGGCGGTCTTTCCTTCTCATTTCTGTAGTTTCCACATCTTCTAGGATGAGTGTGTATGCTCGTCATAATGAGAAAAGGCAGACTTGTTTTTAAATGCAAATCACACAAGAACCAAGGGAAGGGGCAGGAGTGAGGGTGTGCTCCGCTGCCAGCGCCGTCCGCTGTCCGGGGAAGGGAGAGGGCTTCTCCGCAGGCCCCTGTGCGCCAAGCATGGGCTCTGCCCTGGATTCGGGGCTAAGATGTCAGAGTCCCTCCCGCCCCGGGGGCCTGAGCCCATCCCCTCAGACGGTGATGAGGCCCCAGAGAAGGAAGGGCCCCCCAGGAGGAGGCTGGCGGCAGAGCGGGCTCTGGGGGGTGGGGTGGGCCGCCGGGAGGGTGTCTGGGGGTGACATTAGAGCAGGGACCAGTGAGCCATGTGAGGAGGTACGAGAAGGGCGGCAGGAGGAGAGCAACAGGAGTGACTTTCACCTTCAGGGGAACAGCGGTGGGGGCGGGGGGGGAAGAAGGGGGGGCTGGGTGAGGAAGGACAGTCTTCTGAGTGTGATGGGGGACTGGAGGGCGGTGTTTCCAGCATGTTGGGCGCTGGCGCCTGGACACTGGTGGGTGGCCGAGGCTGAGGGGAAGGGAGCAATCAAGGGAGATGCCTAGATTTGGGAGCCAACTGTCCTGCCTGTATGACGGGGCGGGGTGAGGGGTCCCGGGTTCAGTAGGGGCTGCGCCAGCCTCCTGAAACCTCCCCACAAAGTTACAGGGGGCTGGGCAGGCTGTCTTCCCCAGGCCTCCCATCCTAGGGCTCATGGGTCCTGCCTCCTGAGCTCTCCTGCTGAGAGGGGAAGGGGGCTCTGATTGATCGGATGGGTGCACAGAGCAGGCTGCCCCTGCCCCCTACGGTGTGATCTGAATCTCAGCTCCCTGCCCCAAAGCAGCCATCGGGCTAGAACACGAGGAGGCTGTTTTTTGTTTGTTGTTTTTAAATATATTTTATTGACTTTTTAGAGAGGAAGAGGGAGTGATAGAGAGTTAGAAACATCAGTGAGAGAGAATTATCGATCAGCTGCCTCTTGCACACCCCCTACTGGGGATGTGCCCGCAACCAAGGTACATGCCCTGGACCGGAATTTAACCTGAGACCTTTCAGTCCGCAGGCCGACGCTCTTCACTGAGCCAAACCAGTTTTGGCAAGAGGAGACTGTTTTCAGAGAAGGCAGCTTGTGATTATTTTGAAGATGTTTTGGCCTTGCCCAGGGTCTTTATCTGGGGTCCCCAGGGGTGTTCTCACCTCTGTGTTCGGAGCGGGTGGGAAGTGTGGGCGGCACGCAGGCAGAGGGGCTGGTGGTCTCTGCGCTGCCCCCCGCACCTTCTCTGCCCACGTGAGGCTCAGGGCCTCCCACTCAGACCTCTTGCTCCAGTATCTCTCCCTGACTTCCTCCCAGAGACCCCGGGCTTAGGGTACATTGGCCACTGCACTGGGCCTGCTTTTAACTATAATTCATATTACCGGGACGGGGTGCGGGGTGGAGGGGGGGGGTGTTCCTTCTCTTGAGGTTTCTGAATCCTGGGCCAGTGCTCTGATAACATCACCCAGTCACCTTTCGGAAATCCTGATGATGTCATCAGGAACCAGTGAGCTTCGCAGCATTCCATGGGCCTGGTATGGGGCGATCCCCGAAAACTTCACCTCGAACAGGCCTTCTCCCTCCGCCCAGGGCAGTGCCCGCAGGCCCGTTTCTGTGTCCACACCGGCTGCTGGAGGCAGACTTAACCGCAGACGGCAGTGTCTGGTCAGGGTGCCTGCAGGACGTTCCAGCTGTGCTCAGCGCCCGAACACGCAGTAGCTGCCCTGCAGTCTCCCTGCCGAGGACACCGGGCGCCTTCGGACCAGGCGCTGCCTCTGAGTAGCAGAGGCGGTCCCCGGCCTTCCCATCCCTCTCAGGCTGCAGCTCAGGCTGGCCCCCAGGGCCCTGAGGGACACTCCTCCCTGCCGTGGGGCGGGAGGTGCTCTGGTGGGCTCAGCACTGGGGTTCACTGGGGAGAGGTGTCTGCACCGGGAGCCGCTGGCTGGTTCTTTCCAATGAGGCCAGGACAGCGCCCTGCCCGCCCCACCAGGGTTGCCCGCCTGGCAGTGCCCTGAGGCTTTGGGACATTCAGGGGAACAGAAGCCTGGGCCGGGAAGGAGTCGCGTGTGTTAAAGCCATAAAGGAATCGGGTTGAGTATCAGTGGGCTGGGCTCGCAGTAGAAATGTCCAGGAGGCGGTCTCCCTCACTCGCTGAGCGCCGCTGTCTGTCTCAGGGGTTCCCGCGCCCGGAACCAGCCTGCCTGCGGCTTCGGAGGCTGCGGTGTGCCCTCCTGGGCTTTTAAAGGGCGGAAGCCGCCTTGATTGTCATGCCCTCCCTCCGCCCTCCTCCTGCGGCAAAGATGTCAGACTGCTCTGCCCAAAGGGGGCGTGGGCTGGGGAGGCTGGGGGGAGGGGGGAGGAAGCAGCCCAGGGGACAGTTAATGTACATCTTATCAGACCACTGACGTCAGACAAGATGGCAGACGCCGGTGGTGCGGGCAGGGAGCTTTCTCGCGGCCGCCGCCTCCTGGAGGGAACATCACAGCCTCCTGAGGCCCGCAGCCCCGACACCGGAGGAGGCAAGTTCGCTTCCACCTGCCAGACGCGCAGGCTTTGAAGGTGTGCCAGGCCCGCCTCGCTAAGGGATGGTTCCCGCAAGGGCACAGAGCCCAGCGTGGGCGCCCCTTCCCCACATCCTCACCACGCTGGTCCGTCTCCTCTGCAGCCTCGTCGGTGGGAGGCGATGCCATCGCATGTGGATCTTTTACTAAAGGGACTGATTAAGTCATCCGTGTGTGTTATCTCGTGTTTGTTCTTTGTATTGGGATCCTTATCGTGTGCCTGTGAACTGTGTGCGTTCACCCTTACTCACCACATTGCTCAGGAGGGTGTCTGGTCTGTTGGTCTTCTATAGTTAAGTTACTGCTTTACCATTCTTAGTAAATCTGGGAACGCCCCCTCCAGAGATATTGCGATCGTCAGGCCCATTTTCTTTTTGTTTGTTCTTTAACTTGATTCTTTAAAATAATTAACTCTTTAGGAAACTACTAACTGAAAGAAAAAAAATGAAAATTACCAATTGTTTAACTTTTTGTAAAGGTAAATCAAGCCCATTAAAGACACATTTATAAGAAATTAGTTTCATGCAGATTGCCTGAGCCCCCTCTGCAGCCTCAGGGGAGATGAGCGCATTTGAGTGAAAATGTCTGGACGCCTGGACTGATTTATCTTTAAGTGCAAAGACAAGCACGGTGTTGGGTTTTTTTTTAAAGGAAACAAGCGTAACATGCATATGACGTGGAAACAATTCTGACAACATCATAGCTCTTCCCTAGGGATTGTATTTTTCAAACTGAGTTTTAAATCCCTGTCCAGCACGTGTGGGTCCAGTCATATGTCACACGGGAGGACAGCGTGTATTTGGCCCTTGTCAGGTAGTCACATGACTTCTGGGCTGGCGTGGCCCGGCCTGGCCTCACCCCCCGGGTCTGCTCTGCCGCCCGCAGATCCCGGAGCTGAAGCAGGACATCAGCATCCCTGACTACTGCTGCCTGGGCGACGGGGAGGAGGAGGAGATCACCATCAACGCCTGGTTCGGGCCCCCCGGCACCGTGTCCCCCCTTCATCAGGATCCCCAGCAGAACTTCCTGGCCCAGGTGGGAGTCCTCCAGAGCGCCTGCCGCCTCCCGCGCCCGGCCCAGCCCGGCCCCCCGTTATCCACCTTCACACACCAGAGAGCCGATCCACCGACTGGGCCGTGGACACAGGAGGCAGGAGTGGCACCAGCTGGGGCGTGTGGGGCTGCTGGCTGGCCGGCCGGCTCATCTCAGGCCCCACACCGCCTCACTGCCGCCTCCCCTCCCAACCCTGCCTGGAGGGCCTCCCTGCCAGAACCCCCCACACAGGAGCAGCTCCTCGGCCCCCAGTTCTCCCGAGACCCGGAAGAGAGCAGCTTGCGCAGCCGCCGTAGTCTCCTAAGCACAGGGTCGAACCCATGGGGACATGCCTGCAGCCGGGCCGATGGGTGCACAGAGGGGCTGCCCCCTGCACACGCTCAGCCTGTGCTCTGTGGTGGGGGGACCTGCTCCCTCGCTGTGGGGTCACAGCGGGTCCTCGTGAGGCACCGGGGCGGTGGCTGTCACAGCAGGCCTAGCGATCGCCACAGCAACAGGCGCTGGTTTGCAGTGGGCCCGGAGGGACAGACTGGACCCAGCACATGGGCAGCAGGCACGGAGCTGGCTGGTGCGGGCAGCGGCGTGTGGAAGGTGCAGGGGCAGGGAGGACGTGGGTTCGGGGACCTGCAGTCAGTGTGGGGCAGCGGCGGGAGGTGAGGTCGCAGCCGGCTCACTGATGGTCACTCTTCCAGGTGCTGGGGAGGAAGTACATCCGCCTGTATTCCCCGCAGGAGTCGGAAGCTGTGTATCCTCACGACACGCACCTCCTCCATAACACGAGCCAGGTGAGACCGTGTGGCATCGCCGCTCCCCGCCCGCCCGCTGTCCGGAGACCGGGCACTGACCTGTGCCTCTGCAGGTGGACGTGGAGAATCCCGACCTGGAGAGGTTCCCCGGGTTCGCCGAGGCCCCGTTCCTGTCCTGCATCCTGTGCCCGGGAGAGCTGCTGTTCATCCCCGCGAAGCACTGGCACTACGTGCGGGCCCTGGACCTGAGCTTCTCCGTCAGCTTCTGGTGGTCGTAGCTGCTCTGTCCTGGCCAGCCGTGTGCGGCCAGAGCCCAGGACACGGGCCGGGCGGCGAGGCGTGGGCATGGCCAGGCCTGACGCGTTTGGGAAATGGCGGGCAGCGTGTGCCCTGGCAGAGCCTGGGCTCTGAGGTGGGCTGCCTGCGTCCAAACCCGGCCCCGTTGCTTAAGTGCCGTGTGGTTTGGGCAAGTGTGTCACCACCTGGCACACGGGGCCCTGGTCCTCCTCATGGGGTCTGGGAGGTGGAGCATGTGCAGAGCTGGGCAGTCATGCCTGTCACACAGCTGCCATGACGGGGCCTCTCCACGCCATGGCCTGCAGGCCCTGGAGCAGGTGGGCGTGGCCTGGTCACGGGAGAGGCCTGCCAGCCTGCTGAAGAGCTCAGACTCTGCTGGGCAATGGGAAGTCCAGGGACACACTTCCTTTTGGCAGTTTCTTTTTTTAATTATTCATTGATTTGGGGGAGAGGAAGGCAGAGAGAGACATCAGTTTGTTATATATGCCTTCGCTGGTTGACTCTTACAAGACCGGGATTGAACATGCAACCTTGGCCTAGCAGGACGACACTCCAGCCGAGCTCCGTTTCGTGCCGTCACTGCTGAGGTGGGACCTGCCTCGGGGACTGCGCTGGTCTCAGCATGAGTGGGTGCGTTCCCTGGCGCCCTCCCAGGAGGCTGTCCCAAAGCAAGAACGGGAGCCCTCCAGCGTCCAGCAGTCCCTCCTGGCCCGGGGGCTGCAGCCTGCCAGCTACTGCTCTCTGGGGAGAGGCCCGGACGGCAGGCTCTCCGTGTACGTGTACTCGTTTGCATAAATGTGCTGGTTCTGTTTGTATAGGATAGTGTGGTGTTTGTGTTTGGCCATTAAAGCTTTCCCAGCACTGTGACTGCAGGCAGCAGGCAGATCCCAGCAGCTGACACCAGACACGCCCCAGCCTGCCTGCCGGCCACCAGACCCCATGGTGCCACTTACGCAGGACTGCCTGGAGTGACACTGGTCACACCATGGCGTGAGGTAAACAGTAATCTCTTCCAAACCAGTCATAAAAGTACAGGCTTCCCCTGGCTGGTGTGCTCAGTGGTCAGAGCACAGGCCCGAGCATTAAAGGGTTGTGAGTTCGATTCACCCCAGTCAAGGGCATGTACCTGGGTTGTGGGTTCCATCCTCGCTTGGGGTGCATGTGGGAGGCAACCAATCGATGCATCTCTAAAAAAATCCATGAAAAAATGTCCTTGGGAGAGGAAGAACAAAAAAGTACTGTAATCTTACTGATACTCAGAAACACGCCGTTAGGACAAAGCTCCCGCTAAATTATAGCAACTTGTCCAAAATCCACACTAGGTGTGGAGAAGGAGGTCCTGCTGGGTCCCAGCAGCCCAGCCTTACCGCTCACGCACGCCGCTGGGTCTGCGCATCCCTCTTCTGGAATCTGCCCCCGGAGACAGCGACGGCGGTCGGAGACCACGTGCTCAGTGACCATGGCGTCACCTGTAACCACGGGCGCTGAGGGAGAAGCCCCTGTTCCTTTTCAATACACACAGGCTCTGGGATACTCCTGCCACTCTCGCTCACCAGATGGGGGCGGGGCACCAAGCAACTCTGCAACACCAGCTGGGCCTCCCGCAGTTACTTTGGTTCTGACATGTCTCCCGGAGGAGGGTCAGATCCGCAGGCTGAGGGCTGTCCCACAGGCTGTTCTGGGCAGGCAGCACTCGGGCACCGAGGACAGGACAGAACAGGCTGTTCCCAGGCCTCGGGCAGGCAGGCGGGGGCAGGCAGGGGAGGGGCAGTCCAATTCGTTGTCAGTAACCAAAGTGCGGGAGGCTGGTGGGACCATGGGAGGTGGTCATGGAGGAGGAGGAATGGCACCAGGGGCGTCTGGGAGGACACACACAAGACACAGTGTGACCTGGAGGCAGTGGGCAGCTCCTGCATTTGGGATTGCAATCGGCTGGGATGGGGTGAGGGTCTGCCCTGGGGCTGCATCCTGAGGGCACTGGGAGGATGAATGAGACAGCTGGGGTTCATTACAGTGGCAACAGTGACAGGTGACAGGAGTGACCCTTACCCCTGGGCTTTTCTAGACTGTTCTCCTGCCTTCCCCATGTCTCTGCAAGCTCCCCAAAGTCCTGCAGCTGCTTGACTGACACAACTGAACCCAGTTGTGGGCACCCACTGGCCTCTGCCAATCGGCTGGCACGTGCCTTGTGAGGACTGGGCAGGACCCCAGCTCATGGAGCTCGGCCTTCTCACTGCCTGCGAGGTTGGCATGAGGGTCCTGAGGGTCTGGACACAGGACTGCGCTGGGAGGGTGAGCCTCCCACCAGCAGGTGCCACCTGTTCCCACCCAGTGCCCGCTTCACACTGGGTTTGTGGAGGGGACCAGGCAGAGCATCGCTGCCTTCCCAGGTGGAGGCCTCCCTCCGCACTCGGTGCCCCAGTTCTCTCCGCCAGGGGACAGCACCTTCGGTTTGCTCAGCCATGGTTTCAGAGGGGCTGCTCCAGGTTCACCGGTGAGCCTGAGGTGCTAATGCCAGCTGGACCATCCGCCCGCCTCTGCAAGTGTCCGGATTGGAGCTGTAAACCGTGAGGATGTGTGCCGAGTGGGGGAGCCACCTACAGCCCCTCTTCCTCCTGACACCAGCGGGGCCGGGATGCTCAGTGCCCTTGGAACACCGGGTCTGCTCTCCTGAGGCCCCTCTGCCCAAGGCCTTGCCTAAGCCAGTTGGCGCTGACAGGGTCCTGCTGACACTGAGGGGAAGTCAGGGAACTAAAATTGTGTGGCAAGTGTGATGACCCAGGAAGTGACGCCCTAAGACCTAAGGGTGGGCAGGTGTCGGGCAGTGGCAGGTCCGAGGACGGAGGTACGGGCAGAGGGAAAGGCTCAGGGAGGCGCAGGTTCTCGCTCAGGAGCTGGGAGGAGTGCTGCCCCGCTGGAAGGGGGGAAGGAAAGGCCATGGGACCTTCAGGGCCTCATCTGGGCCTGAGTCCTGTGAGCCTGGACCCGGGTCCTTGTCAGCAGTCACTGGGGTTTCAGCAGGGGCGCGCCAGGCTGATGGGCATCATGGGACAGTCACTGTGGTAGAAAAGATGGTGTGGCTGGCCGCTTGGAGCCACGAGCAGTGAGGAGCTGGTGCAGAGGGGAGGTGGGGGAGGGACCTGGCCCGGGCAGCACAGGTGTGGTGACAGGCTTGATGCAGGGGGCCAGGGAGGAGGCCGAACCCCCAGTTCAGGGCTGGGGCAGCTGATGGGCAGGGCTGCCAGTCACTGAGCTGGGGCACAAAGGCCCACTGAGGAGAGTACCTTCAGCCAAGCCTGTGGGCCAGTTGCATCGTGAGCCAGAGGAGAGTCCAGACCACAGGGAAGTCAAGGCCAAGGCCAAGGCTCTCACAAGTCCAGATCTGGCTGCCCAGTGTTGATGGGACAAGTAACCGGAGCTGCAGAGTAATAGCAAGGCCACCCCCAGCAAGGACAGAGAGCCCCCTGGGCCGATGCTGTGCAGGGGCTGCTGGGACCCGAGCCCAGGGTTCCCGTATCAGAGCGCTCCAGGGAAGGCCTGATCGACCGGGACGCACTTCCCACAGACGGCGCAGAGCACAGAGGGATTCGGTGACAGGACGTTTTATTTCAAACCGACTAATGAGGGAAAATGAAGCTCCGAGGAGGTGACTCATGTGAGCCTCGAGGCACGGGGTCTTCCAGCCGGGCCTGCAGCACGCCGCTAGTGCGGCCTGGGCCGCAGAGACTTTCTGTTTGGCTTGGAGAGTGCAGCCCCCGTCTCCTTCTCGGGGTCGAAGACTTCTACACAGAAAACCAGGAAGACACTCCTGACAACTGCCCGTTCACAGCGACACAAGACATGCCCGGGACCCTGTCCTGACAGTGCTCACGGCTAGCCCTCCACCCACCTGTGAGGACAGGGAGGGAGCGATGACAGATGCACCACCCGAGGGGGCTGCTAGGAGAGAGCCCTGCCTAGACTCTGTGAGTTCCAGGAGCCTCTGAACTGCAAACAAGGCCCCACTGACCGCAGAGCCCTCTGCACGTGGGGTCCCGGCCCTGCCGATGCAGACCCCACACCCCCACCTCCCAGGCTCCTCCGTCCTCCCAGCCCAGCCCCCGCGCAGGCCAGGAGAGCCCAGGAGCCCAGCGACACCAACCTGGTATCTCGTGGGGCCAGTAGTCGTTGCAGTTGGGGCAGCGCGGCTCGGAATTGGACTGGAAGTACTTGGCCACACAAGGTAAGTGCATCCTGATCCCACAGGTCTCGCAGCTCTGACCCTGAAACAAGAACAGGGCAGCTGTGGACAAACCTTCAGGAGACTGTGCAGCACACGAGGTATAATATTTCTGTCTCCCAAACCCCAGATCAATGATAATGATCCCAAAGTCCTTGGTGCAATGCATTGATTAAAGAATTCCAACGAGGGCAGCTCAAGACTACAGGCCAGGGCAGGCAGTGGTGGCTGCAGGCCCCGCACAGCAGCAAGAGCACCCCAAAACTCGGCTCCCTGCAAGCCTAGGCCTCATCCTGCGGAGGATGTTATACGACTATCCAGGAAGCACCAGGCGATGTGTTTCAAACATTTAAAACACCCACTCTCTGTCCCAGGAAGTCCCCTCCCAGGGATCCAGCCAAAGGCAGCCGTCACCAGGCACAAGGGAGAGGTGCACCATGGCTGTCGGAGTGCAGTGAGATGCACAAAGGTAAACAACAAGGAGGACGCCTAACGCCCAGCACGGGCTCGGCGGCTGGAAGCCCACGAAGCCCCCGTGGAAAGCCAGCGATGGCGCGGGAGGACGGCCCACAGCTGCCGAGAGGACAGGAAGCGGCCGACCTGACAGCCTCCTGGAGGAAATACGGCGAGAGCCCTGGGCCACGGGGCCGTCCCGGACACTCCCAGGAGAGGCCCTCCTGCTCACTCGGAGGTGCCGGCCGTGCCAGAGGCTGGGCCCTCAGAGCTCAGGGAGGTCCCTCCGCCGGAGCCGCGCACCCGGGGAGCCCACGGGCACCTGGATGAGGAGGCCGTGGCAGATGTTGCAGATCTTCACGGCGTCAGGGTACGTCTCCCGGATGTGCTGCTCCATCTCCAGGATGGCCCGGGTGTGCAGGGTGAACTCGCCTTCCTTCTGCAGGACACGGGGCAGCAATGTCAGGCCCCGCACGCCAGCCCCCCTGCTGGGAATGCGTTCCCTCTGCAGCCGCACAGCCCGAGGCCCAGGGGGCACGAAGGCCCGGAGGCCCTCTGCACGTCAGGCGTACCAGCCCGCCAATGGTGTCCACGCTGGCCCCTCAGCAGAGCCCCCAGAGGGAGCCTAGGCAAAGACCTGAAAGAAACTGAGGGCACCTCGCTCACATTTTCTTAGCCCCTCACTCATGCCTGGACAGAGGAGTCACAAGTCTGCACAACAGCCCACGTGTGAGCGCAGTCACAGCCCCCCTACAATGGGGCCGGCCAGGAAGGGAGACAATCTCCCCCAGGGGTAAGCTCAAGACAGCCCCACCTCACTCCCAGGAAGCATACCAGGTGCCTCCCCGCACTGCTGCCTGGAGCCTCCACAGACCAAGATCACTTCCGGCCACACCACGTTACAGACGAAGCTGGAAACTGTCCCAACAGGGCAGGGACAGGCCCCAAGTCATACTGTGGTGGCGCTGGTGGGGGCCTCCCAGTTCCCAGGTCCACACGCCATGTGACCTAAAATCCCTGGGACACCAGGAAGTGCGGGAAAACCCAAGGAAAGAGCTCAGCTGGCCTGTCACCAAGTCAGAGGGAAGAGGCGGCTGGCTGTGGGGGGGCCAGTGCAGAGGCAAATGGCACCAAGGCCCCTGTAAGTTTATCACGACTCAGAAAGCCAACCAATGAACTGGGATGTGACTCTGTTGGCCATTTTGTTATGTCTGAGCCTGGCCCTTGATGGGCAAGAAAGGCAAGATCTTGCCAGGAGGTGCTCCTGAAGACAAGCCTCCACATCATCCCCAAGGGCTCCTGCACTTCTGCTACTTTCTGTCTAATTTTTACAAGCAAGAGCAATTTCTCCCACTTCTGGCAAACACTCCACCCTGGCTCCCAGGAAAGGGTATGCTTGTGTGGCCAAGCCAGGAAGCGCATTCACTCCACTCCGACCACCACAGTGACCCGTGACCACACAGCGGGAGACGGGCCACGGTGCAGAGCGTCAGACCGCAGAGTGGCTGCGGGGAGCAGGAGAGCAGCAGCAGGCGCTCCACCCAGCACTGCAGGCGCCCAGCTGCCAGAGTGGGCGGGCGCTGAGCCTCAGGTGTTGCACGCAGAGTCCTGTGGCTATTTCCTTCGCAAAAGCTCCCAAATCCATACGGTGTCCCTGCCCACAGCCACCACCCTCCACTTTCCCTCCTCCTAACTGCACTCAGCCCTCCTGCCCCTCTGCACCCTCTGCAGGGCAAACAGCCTGTCTCCGCCTCCACCCTCCATGGCTGCCCCGTTCTTAGGCTGAAGAACCAATCCGTTGCCCATCACGCAGGCTCACTGTGTCCCGCCGCCCCCCACTACACACACACACACACACACACACACACACACGTCTGTGCTCCGCAGGCTCTGGCCTTAGCTCCTTGAGCACCTGTCCCCTCAGGGGCACGGCCTTTGCAGAGGCCACCCCTCCCTCCAGCCCTGGGGAGCCTTCAGGCGCCTTTGTTCAAGTCATGATGACATCATGCTTGCTTTCTATCGGCAAGTACTACAGTGAGCGGTCTAAGTTCTGGGCTCTTTCCCTCCACCCGCCTACCCCCTCCGCCCTCCACCATGAGGCCCCAGCACTGCGGGGCCCAGCCCTTGCCCCGTGAGAACATCTGAGGGAAGATAAGTGGACCTTGTTCAGCTGAGTCGGGCTTGAGCCGTGTGTACTGAACACCTACTACATGCCTCAAACTGCCCAGTGCTCATCATTCTCGACCTTACTCAGCCCTGGGGGAGCATCACAGGGAGGGTGGTGTCGGGTGCCCAGGCAGGGTGTCAGGCCCTCCAGGGAAGACCACACAAAGTGACCTCCAATGCCTTGCATCTGACACCCACCCAGGGCCTTGGACAGGCTGCACAGCCGCCTCCGCACCTCCGTGCCCAGTAGAGCTGCCCAGGGCACAGGAGCAGGCCCAGGCATAGAGTCCTCTGTCGTAATGAATGTGATGTGCCCACCAGATGAGTTGAGTGAGGTCCATTCTGAGGCAGTCCCTCTGATCGCAGTGCTGCCCCGGGAAGGCTTGTTGGGGGCCAGCCAGCACCCCCCAGGCCCCAGCTGCTCCTCCAAAGCTGGAGGGGAGGGGGAAGGTGCTGTGGTAAACGGGGCAAGAGCAGATCCGTCTTTTGTGGGAAAAGAACGGAAGCATCAGTTCTGCTCGTCACTAGAACAAGACATGGCTGTCTATTGTAGAAACTCGAAACTGAGTCTGATCCTTTCACAGATTCCACATGCCTCAAGCTTGTCTGTGTGTCCTCCTCATGACAGTGCTGACCATGACCATGAAGGCGGTTCCTCTGGGAGCCCATCTCCAGCACCTTACCCACACCACTCATCCCATCCTTCGCAGCCCTGAGGGGGAGCCGAACTCTCTCTTATAGATGCAGGCCCAGACCTGGCGCTGCTCCTGTGCTCTCAGCCACTGCACACACTGCCCCGCAGCCTAGGGACTGGGCTCAAGCCCTGCAGCCCACAAGCCTGGGCGCAGCCCCTGGCTCTGCCACTGACTGTGGCCCCTGGACAGATGGCAGGTGGGCATCAAAGCAGGTAAGGGCCCTGAACGGACATCAGCTGGATTCAATAGGGTTCTGCAGGAAAAATTATTCATTCTAAAAAGTGAGCCACGCTAGCAGAGTACCTCAATCAGCCACTTGTTCTGTACGAACTTCTGCAGCACCTGCTCAGCTTCCTTCTTCCGCATCTTCTTGCCTTTAAGTTGATCAACCACATTCAAAATATTTGTGGAAGAGGCGAAGCCAGTTTCTGAGTCAATAATCAGTTCCAACTGGAATAAACAGCAGGTATCGCATTCATCTATTAAGTTGGCAAACACAAGTTTTAAGCAGGGATACCAATTCTGGTGGGGGAGGGGTTAGTAAAACTTCTCAGTTCACAGGCAGAGCTGCACACAGGTGTGATCCTCCAGGAAAACAGTCTCATCACATGCATCAAAAGCCACAAACTGCCAGCCAGTGGCTCACCCTCTGTATCAAAGTTGGCTGTTCAACTCCCGGTCAGGGCACATACCAAGGCTGCGAGTTCGATCTCCCGATCTCCAGTCGGGGTTATATGAGAGGCAACTGATTGATATTTCTCTCTCTCTCTCTCTCTCTCTCTCTCTCTCTCTCTCTCTCTCTCTCTCTCTCTCTCTCTCTCTTTCTCTCCTTCCCCTTTCCCTCTCTTCCCCCCTCCCCCTTTCCTTCCTCTCTCTAAAATTCATTAAAAAAATAAAAAAGCCAAAATCATGTTCACTCCTTCTAACTCAGCAGCCACTCTTGTAACACTGCCCCAAATAAATCCCCTCAATGCCCCCAAATCAAAGAGGGGGCACCTCTCACGTCCTGCCTCCCTGGGGACGCAGAAGCTGGAAAATGAGTGAATGAGTCAATGACGCTGCATCCCTACAACTCAGAGGTGGCCAGGCCCTCAAGGCTGGCCTGACGGGCAGGCGGGAGCCAGGTAGGGCAGAAGCAGAGCCAGGGTGGGCTGGAAGAGCACAGCTTGGGAGCCACAGAAGCCTGTGGACCCAGGCAGGGGAGGCTGCCTGGCAAGCCGCCCGAAACAGGGCGGGTCACTGGGGAGAGAGGCGTCCTGCGCTCACAGGTGTGGAGGGTGTCACAGAGCTGGGTTCTCAGGCCTGGCTGCTACCTGTCCCCCGAGGAGCTTAGAAAGGAATGATTCTAGGACTCTGTCCTCAGGGACCTGGATGTGACTGACCTGTTGTGAGGCCAAATGTCGAAGTTATTTTTACCGACCCAGTTACTGTAATGCGCATCCAGGGCTGAGAACCGTCTTGCCAGCTCCTCTGCCAGGTATGACATGAGGACTGAGTAGCAGCTCTGAAGCAGGGCACGCAGGGCAGCACCGCTCACGTGTGAATGCGGCAAGGGGCTGGGTGAGCATGGGATGAGGCCTTCCTAGCAAGCTCCGTAATGCTGCTGCTGGCAGTCCCGATCTGCCCTGCCAGTGCCCGCAGTGAGCCTGTTCACCTACATCGCACACCCTGAGGCCCGATGCTCGTCAGGGGTCAGACCTGGGCCAGCCCTCTCTCCCAGGCAGCCTCAGTGACCTCCCCACCATCACAGGGCAGCTGTAAATTCGGGGTGAGGCGCTCACTGACATCTCCCTGCAAAGGCTTTCTTGGGCAGCAATGGCAGTGGCCCTTGAACAGTGCAATTTCCATTTCTAATGATGAAGGCTTCTCATAAGAAGCTCGACTGCTGGGAGTTACTATTACTTACAGCCTTTCTGAACAAATCCAGTTCGTTCTCTGCAAAGTCTGAGGCCATTTTGGAGACTGCAGTTGTTGCAAGATTCACCTAAAAAAATAAGTCAGCAAGATGGTCAGGCTGTGCCTTCACTTGTCAGCTAGTTCACTTGTTGGTGCTCCCTCCCAGCCAGTGAGGGCCATGACCGGGCCCTGTGGGCCACAATGATGGATTTGGAACCAGTCTTATATCACAGACATAAATCTTTAGCTCCGTCAACATGTTTCATTCTCAAAGAATCCAGAAGTTGTACAATATTTTCCAAACTCAAGATACATTTGGAAAACGTGTCTGCATACTACCGGAGCTTCAACTGCACAAGCGCCGAGCAGGGTGTACAGAAATCTGACCACCGTTTACACTGCATTTCCAGCTATCTGACTCCACACCCTTTCCTCCCTGGCACAGAGTGTGGGAAACGTGCGCTGGAGTCCCTGTCTGACCGGAGCCTGGTCTCCTCTGATCGGCCTAAGGCAGCTCCCGAGCCAAAGATGGGGGGCTTGTCAGCTTCTCTCACCTCTGTTTCCCCTTGTTCCCCAGCTAGGAGGGAAAATCTAAAAACAGGAGGCTCCAAAAGGGTCTCAATCACTGTGCCCCCACAGTGTCTAAGTCTTGTTGAAGAGCATGTTACCCCTTTAATGTTAATATTCCGTGCATTTGGGTGACGTCTTGCAGAAAACGGTCAACAAACAAAACAAAGTCAAATGCATGCCTCTGGGGCAGTGAGGCAAGCACTGAGGGCAAGAGTCCAGGTGCAGTTCTGGTCACCCCGCCCTGATAGCAGGGGTTCTACAGAGACTACAGGCCTGGGGAGCACAGAGCAGGCTGGGTCAGGGGTGGCAGGGCTCAGCCATCTGAGATGTCTCCCTCCCGTCTCAGAGCCCTTGCTGAGGCGGGTCACCCTGGTTCTTCCCCAGCAGGCTCTGGGCAGTTGTCTCAGTCCCAGTTCCTCACAAACGCCACTAGATGGCTCTGTCTGGCACTTACCAGGGCATAAATGGGCCTCCCGTCATCTTCAGAGACTCCTTTCTTTATCTCAATATACAAGGACTCCAAGACACTGTTAATGTTGTGGATGAAGTCCTCCAACTTCTCCACAGGAGCGTTGGCTGGAAATAAACAGGCAAGGGTTAGGGGTGTGCTTCATCAGAATGTGTCACTTGTTTCAATCCATCAACCCGAACGGGACAGCAAAGCCAGACATGGGCAAAGGCCCAGCCTCTTTGGTGGATGTGGCCCCCAGACGGGCAAAGGCCCAGCCTCTTTGGTGGATGTGGCCCCCAGACGGGCAAAGGCCCAGCCTCTTTGGTGGATGTGGCCCCCAGACGGGCAAAGGCCCAGCCTCTTTGGTGGATGTGGCTCTTTCTTCCTGGACTGTTCAGAGGCAATGGGTCTTGGGAGGCAGAAAGGCCCAGGAAAAGGTATCTGAACCGGCTGTGGTCTTTCTGTCTTTGCTCACAGCCCATCTGCTTTCCCACACAGCTCCCTGATGCCAATTACCATCCCCACACAGCACCTCATACACAGTGTGTGCGCAGGACCTGTGCTGAGCACCTGCTACACACAACTCACAGCCCAGCTCCCACACCTCGTCCCAGCTCCCTTCATGATGCCTCTGTCCCTGTATAGCCTCGCAAACTCATGGGTGCAACAGTGAGGAACAACAGCGAGGGGTACAAACAGCAGCTCACACTGAGTGATCCCAGCAGACGCCCTGATCCCAGCGTTCTTCACACAGTAATTCACTGACCCTGCCAACAGCCCTCCAAGCAGGCACTACCATCCTCCTCCCAGATGCAGAGAGGGGACTGATGCCCCAAGCATCACGCCATCAGGCACGTGAAAGCAGCCATGCTAACTGCTCTCCCACCTCCACACTGCCAACAGTAGGCGCACAGCCCAGAAACTACAAGAAGGCAGCTACTACTGGCAGGTCCATCAGTCCATCAGAGGAGGGGATGGACAGAGCATGAAGAGAGGCCACCCAACATAGTATTGCAGGGGTGTGGGGTGAATGGAAAGCTGAGGGCCTGGGAGGGAAGAAGGGCCAGAAGGGCCGATGAGGCTGCAGTGGGAGCAGGAGCCAGATGGCACAGCCCGCAGACAAGAAGAGTGTGTGACCTCCTCCTGTGGGCCATGGGGGCCTTTCAGAGCTGGAAGCAGAGGATGGTCAGGGTCACCTTTCCTCTTCCTACCATTTATAAATGGTATGACACTTTGTTTTAAAACCAAGACTATGTATTGCTCTTTGCACTTATTTAAATAATCAATTGAACTTCTGGTTAAGATAGCAGCTTAGATAAACAGTACTCACCTCCTCTCACAATCACATCAAAATTACAACTAAACGACAAAGCAACCATCATTCAGAACTGCCTGGAATCTGGCTGGCTGGAATTTCTACAATTAGAGATTTAAAGAAGCAGCCACATCAAGACTAGTAGGAGAGGCAGAGATGTGGAATGAGTTGGTCCCACATCCACATGTGATGGATAAAAACCAAGAGGGCTGCCGAAACTGGTTTGGCTCAGTGGTAGAGCGTTGGTCTGTGGACTGAGAGGTCCCAGGTTCGATTCCGGTCAAGGGCATGTACATTGGTTGCGGGCACATCCCCGGTAGGGGGTGTGCAAGAGGCAGCTGGTTGATGTTTCTCTCTCATCAACGTTTCTAGCTCTCTATCCCTCTCTCCTCCTCTCTGTAAAAAATCAATAAAATATATTAAAAAAAAAAAAAAAAAAAAAAAAAAGCCAAGAGGGCTACCTCAGCTGTGGAGGCTCCCCCTGAGGAATGAGGGTCCCAGCCCCTCACCAGGCACCCATCCTAGGGTTCCAGTGCCAGGAAGATAAGTCACTAAAACTTCTGACTATCAAGACCAGCAAGATTGCGGCTGAGTGAGAGAGGGGGGCTGCTGGAGTCCCAACCAGTTCCTCTTAAAAGGGCACATGCACAGACTTACTCAGACTCACTCGCTCTGAGCTCCAGCTCTGGGGCAGCAGTTTGAAAGGCGTCAGAGACACATGGGAGGAACTGAATTGTCCAACATCAGGGCAAGAGCTGGAGGGGCAGTTTCCTCCCAGACAGAAGGGCTGGCAGAGGCCATTGTTCCTTTCGTGAGCTCTCCCCTCCCAATGACAGCAGGCTGGGCCATATCTGAGATTCCCTGAGGCCCCGCCCCACCCAACTTTGGGGCCCACCCAAGCTGTTTCCCATTAGCTTTTCCATACGAATGACCTCTCTTGGCTCATGCTTCAGATTTTCCTAAAATCTGTCAAATAAGCAGCATTTGGCTTCAGCAAGCCCCATATCTCTTACTAAGTGGCCCAGCCCAGCCCTAACAGCAGTCAGTTTTGGTTCACAGCTTGGCTTTCCCAGGGCACTTTCAAACCCCACAAAAGTAGCAGCCATCTGCAGATTGCTTTATAGCTCATGCCAGGTGGCCCTGGGCAGAACACAGGCAGTGCCTGACCTTAGCTTGCACATCCCAGCGCACCCAGTGGACAGTTTCAGAGCACATCAAAGCACCACCACCCAACCACCCTCACAAGCAACAGTTAAGTGGCAGATTCAGTGGGCACCAGAGACCTGCTGAAGTAAGTCCTGATCTGTGGGGTGGACTACTGCACAGCTAATCCCCCATGGTGGTTGGAAGTCAGTGGTCCGTGATCGCAGCCAGTCTTTGCAGCTGATTGGCCCAAGGGTAAATCCCTCCCACTGATGTTCCAACAGCAATCAAGGCTCAACTACAAGAGGAAGGTGTATACAGTCCACACAGGAGGTGCACCTCCAGTGCCCAGCTTGGGTGATCAGGAAGGCTGGGCCACTGGACCTTTCAGGACACCTACTACATTACACCACTCCATCAAGTCTGGGAGCCGTGGCAGCTCTACCTAATACATAGAAATAAACAGAGGGAGGCTGCCAAAAGGAGGAGACAAAGAAACATGTCCCAAATGAAAGAACAGAATAAAACTCCATAAAAAAATTTTTTTTAAATGGAGGCAAGATATCTAATAGGTTAAACACTGGTTATAAAGATGCTCAATGAACTTAATGAGACCTTAACAACACAAAAAGGACTCATCAAAAATGAAGGATACACTAACTGAAGTGAAGAATAATTTACAGGGACTCAACAGCAGAAAAGATGAAGCTGAGAATTAAATCTGCAATTTGGAATATAAGGAAGCAAAAAACACACAATCAGAACAGCAAAAAGAAAAATAATTTTTTAAAAAGAGGACAGTGTAAGGAGCTTCTGGAACAATTTCAAGCATGCCAACATTTGCAACATGAAGGTGTAAGGAGAAGAGAGAGAGCAAGAAACTAAAAACCTATTTGAAAAAACAATGACAGAAAACTTCCTTAACATGGTGAAGGAAATAGACATACAAGTCCAGGAATCGCAGAGTCCCAAACAAGATGAACCCAAGGAGGCCTACATCAAGACACATCACAAATGAATATAAAAGTTTAAAGACAAAGGTTCTTAAAAGCAGCAAGAGAAAAGCAGTTAGTTACCTACAAGGAAGTTCCCATAAGATTGTCATCTGGTTTCACAGAAGAAACTATGCAGGCCAGAAGGGAGTAGCAAGAAATACAGCGGAATCTTGGTTCCCAAACTTAACCAGTCCAGAAGGCTGTTCTAAAGTGATTTGTTCAAAAACCAAATCATTATTTCCCATTAGAAATAATGTAAATTGAATTAATCCATTCCAGACCCCCAAATGACTCCCTGTTTTAACCTTCCTCAATTGCAGGTGATCATTGTTTCGTGAGCACTTTCACACCCTCAACAACATCAGGTACTCTTGATGGCCTCTTTATGTTTTAAAATTGTGCTGATAGTCCATTTTGCCATGCCATACTCAGCAGCCAGATGAGACACACACAAATACCTCTATCATACTTTGCAATTATCTTTTTCCTTTTTTCAAAAAAAAAAAATCCTCACCCAGGGATATTTTTTCCCATTGCTTTTTAGAGAGAATGGAAAGGAGAGAGGGAAAGGAAGAAAGAGAGAGATCAATCGAGAGAGACTTATCAATCAGTTGCCTCCCGCATGTGCCCCCGAGGTCGTGGATCAAACCTGCAACCCAGTACATGCTCTTGACTTGGAATCAAACTTACAACACCTTGCTGCATAGGCCAATGCTTTAACCACTAGGGAAACCAGCCAGAATGCAAATGTTCTTTTTAAGCTCTATCATTGTTCTCTCAACTTTTCTTTTCACTTTGCTGCTATCACTAACCTTCTTAGGACCCAAGGCGAGTTACTGTACGTATTTAATGATAACAATAAGCAGCAACAAAAAGCAAAAGAAACTGAAAATAATCATAGGACAATTTCCTGGGATATTGATAATGTGAGGGTTAGCAGTAAACTGACTTATACTTATGTATTCTCTCCTTTGTTGCCTGAGACACGTGACTGATCACACAAATATCAGCATTAAAAGGTTATCGAGTTGAGAACTGAAGTTTTGTTGGACAACAGACATTTTTTCCATAAACAAGTTGGTTGAGAACTGAACTGTTCAAAATGGGAGATGTTTGAGAACTGAGGTTTGTATTCAAAGTTATGAAAAGCAAGGACCTACAACCAAGATTTCTCTACCTAGCAAAGCTATCATTTAGAATCAAAGGACAGATATACAGCTTCCCAGACAAGAAAAAGCTAAAGGAGTTCATCACCACCAAACAAGTATTATATGAGTCTTCTTTAGGAAGAAGGAAAAAAAAGATAGAAAATAGGAGTAATAAAATAGCAATAAATACATATCTATCAACAATTGAATCTAAAAAATCAAAACAAGAAGAACAGAAAAAGACTTACAGATAAAGAAAATGGTTTAACAGTTGCCAGATGGAAGGGGAGTTAGGGAGATGAGTGAAAAGGTGAAGGGATTAAGAAGTATAAATTGATTGTTACAGAACAGTCATGGGGATATAAAGTACTGCCTAAGGAATATAGTCAATATTCTATAAACTATGTATGGTGTCAGATGGGTATGATATTTATGGGGATAATCACTTAATAGGTTATATAATGTCTAATCGCTGAGGTGTACACCTGAAACTAATATAATAATGTATGTCAACTGTAATTGGAAATCAAAAATGATTAAAATTTTTAAATAATTTATTTAAAAATATTTGTGCCTTAAAAATCACTCTGAGAGGGAAAAACCAGCAGAAAACACTTTTGTGGTACCATTTATGTTAAAAACAATAATAAAACCAAGGAAACATTACTGAGGGGGAAAAGGCCTGGCAGGTTACCCACCAAGTTGATGACCAAGGGGGTCATGTCAGGGCACTTAAATGCTATCTGTGTTTGACTTCTGACTGAGAAAGGTATTTCTAAGCTCCTTGTGTACATAAAAGTTATTAAAGAGGCCTAGCCGGTTTGGCTCAGTGGATAGAGCATCGACCTGCAGAATGAAGGGTCCCAGGTTCGATTCCAGTCAGGGGCACATGACCAGGTTGTGGGCTCAATCTCCAGTGAGGAGCATGCAGGGGCAGCCAATCAATGATTCTCTCTCATCACTGATGTTTCCATCTCTCTTTTCCTCTTCCTTCCTCTCTGAAAATAATAAAAAATATATTTTAAAAAAAGATTATTAAAGAAAAGAAGATCACGCTGGTGGCAGGGGAAGGCATAGCCATGTGGGCCACATAAAGGAGACAGACAAGAATCATGACAATGAAATTTAGCCACAACTGCTGAAAACCTGTGATCAGAGGAGTGAGACACCATATTTCCTGCCTTTGCCTTTGCTTACGTCCTTCCTCTGTGAAAGGCCTGCCTCCTCCTCATTCCTATTTCTGCTTACTGGTTATGAAAGCCAACTCAAATGACACTTGTTTCCACGAAAGGTTCTCTGCGGCCCCCAGTGCAAAGTGCTTCTGCACCTTCCTCCTCCTCTTCTTACACCACCCACAGCGGTGGGTGGGCCTGGCTGCCTGCATAGGCCTGTGTCCGTGGCTTGCTGGAAACCTAGCCTGCAGAGCACACAACTCTGGGAACCTCGGATTTGCAAGAACGACCTCTCACTAACCAACAGGGTCCTTCGTAGGCAGGCATGTTCACCGCATATGCACAGTGGCAAGTCCCACCTCCCTCTGAAAGTGACAGCTCACATTTTCCACCGAAAAGGCCTCTCCTGGGTACCATTCAGAAAAATGCACTCTGGGGGCAGATGAGAAGCATTCTAATACCTCAGACTTTCCAGACATCTGGGCCCCGTGAACTTGAGCTTACAGCCGCCCTGCGCTTTCCCCTCTCCCCACCCCCTCTGTTTGCTGTCTAGTCTCATATTTCAAAACATGAATGTTTTTTACTGTATTTTTATTTAAAACTACTTCCGACTGCTGTCCTTACTTATTACGGAAACAGCCATCTGCTCAGTTGCTTACGTTCCCTTGAGTCTCGGCCTCTCCTACCACATGAGCTTCCTTAGGTTAATAAAGCACCTCTCCCTTCAGAATCCCAAACTAGTTGAAAAATAAACTATAAACTTCATGTAAGTATGAAAATACCAGGGGTTTTTGCAGGGAGAGCTGGATCAGAGGCCAGGTCCCTGGGTACTACAGACCCGCAGTCAGGACGTGGGTTGACCGGCTATGAGAAGTGAGGACAAGGCCCTGCGCCTATCACATGTGCCTCTCCTCAGAGAGCGGACACCTCACCACGCACTGAGCGCTGGACTTGAACCACACAAAGGTCTACTGGTCTCAGGTGCCACCTGTGTTCTTTCTTCTTGTCAGCAGGCTAGCCTTGGGCACGTTTGTGGGCTGTGGTGAAGTTGCTATTGTTAGGCCTGCAAACATAGGGTTGTAATTGACCTTAGAACGTGCTGCCTACTGTTCATTAGCTTGGTTCTTCTCATCACTGCAAGAACAGTAACTCCGAGAGTTATTAATATCATCTTTACATCTAAGAGGCTTGGAGATGTTAAATAAGGTCTCCAGAGCTCCCACAACTTGGAAATGGAGCCCAGGCCTGCCCTGCTCCAGATCCCAGGCTCCTGGCACTAATGGGAGGAGTGCTCTCTGAGAACACTTCCTAGGCCAGACCCTACCACAGTCACGTCGGCATCCTCTGGACCAGGCACTGCATCTTCCGAGTCACAGAGAGGAGCCCAGACCCCAGAGGAAGGCGGAAGTGTCTGGCAGTGCCTGAGAGTGCCAACGGCAGAGGCCTGCGCTCAGGGGACACACTGGAAGCTGGGCCCAGGCCATCACCACCACTTCCGTGGCAAAGAAGAGAGGCCCAGCCCTGAGCACTCGTCTAGATCACGGGGGTCAGCATACAGCAGCGTTTTTCAACTGCTGTTCCGCGGCACACTAGTGTGCCGCGAGATGTTGCCTGGTGTGCCGTAGGTGCAGACAAGACAAGAATTTTATAATTTTTCACTATTTTGTTTACTTAATATTTCATAATAAAGTAATTATAAAATACTTTCTTTGTGTTTATTTGATTCCTATTCAAGAGAATTACTTTATATATAGTCTATATAGGCACAGAGTTAAATTTTTTAACATTTTGTAATGGTGGTGTGCCTCGTGATTTTTTTCATGAAACAAGTGTGCCTTTGCCCAAAAAAGGTTGAAAAACACTGGCATACAGGGCTGCAAGAGGAGCTGAACTAAAGCCAAAGACCCAGGAAAGGGCAGAACAGCGCTTTCTCTGGCAGGAAATGCCTTTTTGTTGGGGAAATTAAAAAACTGGACAGGACAGGCTGGGGCAACACTGAGCAAAATGGGACACTTCTCCTCTGAGAAGCAGGGAGTGGTTCAATTTATTCTGAGAGCTTTTTTTCCTGGCAACCCCTGTACATATTATCTCCTTTTTCTAAAAAATGAAATTTTAATTTAACCAACAAACCTCTTCTTACTAATCAATGCCCCCACTTCCTAGTAGGTACTAGAATCTAGGGCTCGCTGCATTCTCGAGCAGCAGGCAATCGGAAATCTGCTGCCCTAACTTCTGAACAATAAATAGTTTTGTTCCAAACTAGATATCAGATAGGAAATGCTATTTTTAGGCAGAGGAAATAACAGCAAAAATAAGATCCCAGGGGACCAAACCACTGTGGGCCTGGGATAGCCCTCGCATCTGATGAGGCTGCTGGGAAGTCCTGCTGACTGTGGCGCTGACAGTGGGGTAGCTTGGGCCCTGGATCAGACAGGGGAGGGGAGGGGGAGCACATTAGGCCTGAGAAAGCAGGCCCCAGCCCAGGAACAGCTGGCAAGCAGGGACAGTGGACCGAAGTGTGTGAGGGGTCACTTTTCAGCCCATGGATTTTTGCATCAATTTCCAGGGGAAAATGGTTCTCTCGAAATTCAGATATGTGAGTGAAAAGATGGAAGGTGACAACGGCACTCCCCAAGTGTGGCTGGTGAACAGCGCTGAGAAGAAGGGAGGGAAGAGAGTTGTCTTTTGTGCAGCAAATTTATTATAGATAAGTAATTCTCTACATCTGCACATCACTCACTCTGCGCTACCGCTCTGCCCCTTACGGTTCATCAGACCCTCCACAGAGGTGAGCTGGGAGGCAGCACAGTCTGTTTTTCAAAAGAGGCGTTAAGGGTCACAGAGGTTAGAGACTTACCTGCGATTTCAGGGCCAATAAATGAAGAAGTCTGGACCAGAAATCAGATGTCTGGTCTTTAGTGCAGTGACAAAAGGACTTGAGCATGCATTTTAAAAAAGAAAATTCTTATTTAGATATGCAATGATGCCTAAGAATCACTTTAAAATGACATGGGGTAAGTGGGTTTGAGTATAGATAAAACAAGATTAGTCATGAGTTATTTTAATTGGGTGAGGGGTACAGGAGGTCTCATTGTTTTATTCTACTTTCTCTCTGTTTGACTTTTTCCATAATAGAAGCTTAAAAACCATTTCAGTGCTCAACAACAAAGTAACTTGACACCTTCACCCTCAGGAGTCTGAATCAAAGAGAAAAATGGCAGCGCCCTGAGACCAGGTGGATTAGTCAGGCCTCTGCTGGTTCAGGGTGGAAAGGCTTTAACATCGGACTGTTTTTTAAATCTTTGGTTTAGAGATCGTTTCCAGGTGCATATACATCTATCTTTTTCTTAATCAAGAGATTATTTTAGTTAGGAAGTTTACTTTGTCCTTTCTTCAAATGACAGTGCACACAACTTGTTTTACACTGCGTGGCACAGTTCCTGCGAATCAGCCGCATCCCCTAACACCCATCTAACAACACGGCTGGAGTGGTGACAGAGACACAGGCCCCCGTCCCCACATGTGCAGGAAGCACACCTATCGCCATCCCTCTTACCAAGCTGTGCTGGCCAGTACTCCAGTGAGCAACAGACAGCTCCGGTTCTTCATCGTGAAGGCACTGAGGCAGGGCAAGTCCTGAAGTCCAAGCTGAGTCATTGCGGAAAACTAAACCACTTTCACCTCACCTTTTCTGTTGCTACTGTTAATGTGCATTTCATTTTCGTCTCATTCTTTGAAAACAGGTGGTCTGTTGAGATGAGTGGCAGCCCCCACTCCACCCGCCTGGGGAAAACCCAAGTGGCTGATGAAGGCTCTGCAGGGGACGGCCGACCATCCTGAAACCAGAGCAGCTCGCTCTAACCTGCTGTATAAGCTTCTCTTCCTGAGATTTCATCTGAGCAAAGCTGAGACGACCAATCAGATGCCCAGATTTACATGTCAGATGTTACTTTTCATGCTAATTTTAATGCCGCTTTTCAGTTATGATCACAGACCTAATTCCCCTTGATTAACTGGAAAGGCAAGCAGGCCCTGAGAGTGAGGAGTTTATTGGCTGTTCAGCATGTCCAAAGAGGAGAAATGTACAATGAAATGCCTGTAGGAGGAAAACGTATTTGGAGCCAGCTTCTTAATATCAGAGTCCTCCTTGGAAAGAGAAGCTAATTACAATACAGATACGACACGGCACACGAACCCAAGATGTCAACAGTATCACTGTGACACACGTGCATGCGTGCAGCCTACTGAGTGCGTGGGTCCTTCAGTACTCACCAAAATAGCGAAGCAAGGCTAGTCTCCTAAGTCAGCGTCAGGTAAAGCAAGCTAGGATGAAGGCCAATAAAGGTCTGACAAAACAGAAACTATCTATCAAACCCCAAGGTCCTTCTGATACTGTGCTCACTAATCTATTCTTGATACAGGTATTTAAATTAACTGGTTTTTGGGTTTTTTTGCCTATCATTTATTTATTCTGTTCAGTGAAATAATGCCAGATCCTAATTTTTTAATCTAAAATTTTAGATATTTTACCTAATTTGTCCTTAGGACAATAGATAATTTTAAAACCAACAGTTATAAAACATAATAAATTTAAAATAAAACCCACTAACAGTTTAAAAATAAAACATAACACAGCATAGATAAAACAAAAGGTTGGTGCTAGAGTATACAATAGCTCCTCATAGCAAGTTGGTAACCAATAAAAGATAGTGAATTTAGGGAAGAAACACCAACAGACGCTAAGACTAGTAGGCAGCAAGTGGGATGCTGTACCCTGCAACTTGCCTAAACTCCCTCACCATGACTGGTAGCTTTGGGACGGACTCCATAGACTTTCTACACAGAAGATCATGTCTGTGAACAGAGTTCTACTTCCTCCTTTCCTAGAGGCCTTTATTTGTTTCTTGCCTGAGTGTACTGATTACAACAGAAATGGTGAAAATGGATGTTCTTGTCTCATTCCCGCTATTGGGGGAAAGTATTAAGTCTTTTATAATTAAGTGATGTTTACATAGGTCTCCTTTATTGAGCTGAGGAAGTTCCCTAGTTTTCCTCCTTTTTTAAGCGTTTTTATCAGAAAGCCTTTAGCTGTTGGCTTTTTAAACTCTGTGCAGATAGTTGTTGACTAGTCTCTCCTCTCTCACTGTAAGCCCAGAGGATCTGTTTATCTTGCTTATGCCCTGCTCCTTAGGGTCTCTTTAGTTTTCTGTAGGAAACATCTGCTGCAACAGGACAGACAGACATAAGAAGAGTGTTTTCCTGGTATCTGTAGGCCATTCTAGCAATTGTTGAACCTGAGGAGGGTGTCATAGGAGAAGTAGGGTGGCCTTGGACTTGTGACTGGCATTTGAATTGGGGGTAGCCTTGTGGGACTGAGCCCCTTTAATGTGTGGGGTCTGATACTAACGCTAGGCAGTCATTGTCAGACTGAATTAAGTTACTAGACATCAGTTGGTGACCAGGGAATTGGAGAGGTGGTATTAGAAAAGAGAACATGTATTTCGTGTGGAGAGGAGGGAAACCACCATGGCTGGGTGGCTCAGTCAGTTGGAGCATCGTCCTGTGCACCAAAAGGTTTCAGGTTCAATCCCCAGTCAGGGCACATACCTATCATGCAGGTTCAATCCCAGGTTGAGGCATGTACAGGAGACAACCCATCAATGTTTCTCTCTCACATTCTTTTGTTTGTTTTTTGTTTTGTTTTGTTTTTTTGTTAATCCTCACCCAAGGAGATATTTTTCTTTTTTAATATATTTTATTGATTTTTTTCAAAGAGGAAGGGAGAGGGATAGAGAGCTAGAAACATCAATGACATCAATGAGAGAAATATTGATCAGCTGCCTCTTGCACACCTCCTACTGGGGATGTGCCCACAATCAAGGTATATGCCCTTGACCGAAATCAAGCCTGGGACCTTTCAGCCTACAGGCCGACACTCTATCCACTGAGCCAAACCAGTTAGGGTGATATTTTTCCATTGATCTTTTAAAGAGAGTGCAAGAGAGAGGAAAAGACAGAGAGAAACACTTTGATTGGTTGCCTCCTGCATGCACCTTGACCAGGGCCTGAGCCAGAGAGGAGCCTCCAACTAAGGTATGTGCCCTTGACCGGAATCGAACCTGGGAGCCTTTGGTCCACAGGCCAACACTCTATCCACTGAGCCAAATCAGCTAGAGCAAATTCAAGTCTTCTTAATCCCCACTCCTGAGCCTCCTGTACCTGCCCCCATCAGGAGTGTCTACTGGAATCATCTGATTCCACATCTGTAGGATACACAAGACCCAAGATGCAGCAAAACTTGATCTCTGTACCAGCAGTCCCTAGAAGAGGCCGGGTGCCGGGAGAGTCTCAGGAAGTTGTGCTGAATGACTACATGCACGTATGCAAGCCCTGGCACAGAATCTAAGGGGCACTAAGAATACAAGTCCCAATGCCATTCACAAAGGCTTTCCGCCAGGACATCAGAACAAAGTCTAAATTCTTCACTAGCCAGGAGATTTGGGAAATTTTTTCCCCCCTAGTGACAGTAAGAAGAGATCCAAAAACAGGAAGTTCTTTGATAAACTGGACAAAACCGAAGGGAAACTGCAATTAGCATAACTTGCAGTTTCAATTACTTCTTTGTTTTTAATTCTCTTAAAAACTAAATATGTTTCCAGTTAGTGAAAGGGGCCTTTCCTAGGTATCTCTTCAAAAAATAAGAGGTTGATAATATTGGTTTTATAAGTATTTACTTAATTTTAGGTCTTTTCTTTCCATCATTCTTTGTTTAAAACTGCTCAAGTAAGAATAATACTGTGAGTGACCTTTGTTATTTTTCATGAACAACAAGAGAAAACAAACTATAGTTCTATTCTACTAACTATATCTTGATATGCAGAAATGGTACATAAAGTATGAGAATAGCCAAAACCAGTTTGGCTCAGTGGACAGAGTGTTGGCCTGCAGACTGGAAGGTCCCAGGTTCAATTCCGGTCAAGGACATGTACCTTAGTTGCGGGCACACCCCCAGTGGGGAATGTGCAGGAGGCAGCTGATTGATGTTCCTCTCTCATTGATGTTTCTAACTTTCTATCCCCTCCCTTCCTCTCTGTAAAAAATCAATAAAATATTTTTTTAAAAAAATAAATAAATAAAGTATGAGAATGAATCATTTCCTAAACACATTCTACAGGACTTTTCTATATTAGATCATAACTACTTTAAAGGTCAAATAAAGGAAAAAACACTTTCAGTCTTAGCCTTAAGGCATCATATGGCTCTGCAGTGAGCTATGAAACTGCCGTCTATAGTGAAGCTCAGATCCCGGACATGTATAAGATACTAAGGGGAGAGGAATGAATTGTTACGTAGAGACAAGAAAAGCCTGGTATGGCCTCACTGAAGAATATTGAGGGGTATGTTTAAAGCCCTGTTGTGCCTTTTAAAGAGCAAGAGAAGCTAGCTTGGCTGGTGTAACATTCCATGAAGGAGGCTCTCACCAAAGACCCTGTCCACCACGGTGCAGGCAATTAGAGCAGATATGTTCTCACCAGGAGAATTCCCCAACACGACACTAATTATGACACTTCTTGCTTCAAACCCTCCTGGAGGTCTGCACAGTCTACAGAATTAAGAGGGGAGAACAGCACTACTGTGGTAGCCCGGGCCGGGTGACCCAGTTGGTTGGAGCACCACCCCATTCAATCCCAGGTCAGGGCACATACCTAGGTTGTGGGTTTGATCCCAGGACCGGGGCCTATGTGGGAGGCAACAGATGGATGTTTCTCTCTCACACCATTATCTGTCTGTTCTCTCTCTCTCTCTCTTCCTCAAAAGTCAATAAAATCATGTCCTCAGGTGAGGATTAACACACACACATACACACACACCAAAAGAAAAAACTACTACATTCTATGGGTTTTTCCAAATCTGTAAAACTACACACCAAAAAACATATTCTCTTCCCACACCTCATATAGTTTTCTCTCGGGTCTCCTGAAGTGTGTTACTATTTGTCAGTTAAGTTTGGACACACAGGATTAACAAGGATACACAGTTTCCTCACTGCAGAACCGCCCAACCTTTATCTGTGGATGTATAGCAGAGCTTCCAGAATTCCCCGCAGAACACCTCCATGGACTGGCCTCTTCTCTAACGTGCCCTCTCCACCTTCCTTCTGCACATCACGAATGGACTTGTTCCTGTGCTCTCTGCCTTCTGACTGCACACTCCTCCACCCCCGGGGTCTGCTTCCACCTCCAGCACGCCCCGGACTGCAGTTCTCCAGTGTGACCCCGGGCCTCGTGTGCCTCACCCAGGCACTGGGAGCCCCCATACCTTCCTCACCCCTCTTGACGTGGCTCACGTCTTTTTTCCACTCTTCTCTTAACAATTAAAAACGGAGAGAGGTCCTGTGCTGGTTGGAACATCATCCTGTACACCAGAAGGTGGGGCTTCAACTCCTGGTCAGGGCACATGCCCAGGATGTGAGTTTGATCCTGATCTGGGCCCAGGGGAAAACAACTGACCAATGTTTCTCTCTTACATTGATGTTTTTTCTCTCTTCCCTCTTCTCCATCTCAAATCAGTAAAAAAAAAATATATTCTCAGGTGAGGATTAAAAAAATTTTTTTTTAATAGAGAAAATACAAAAACATAGCATAAAAATCCTATATTCCCACTCATCAGAAGTGATAACCATTAGACTAAACTAATAACACCATGTTTGCCTCAAGTCTTTTTCTGACAATAAAAGAACAAAACATGATAAAGATGAAGGTCCTTTGATTTCTGTCGACAAGCCTATTCCTCTCCTTCTCTCTCCAAAGGCAAGCATGAGTGTGCTGCATATCTTTTCAGTCTACTTTCACATTTTCTGTAATATATTTTATTGATTTTTTTATAGACAGGAAGAGAGAGGGATGGAGAGTTAGAAACATCAGTTAGAAATAAACATCGATCAGCTGCCTCCTGCACATCCCCTAATGGGGATGTACCCGCAACCAAGGTATATGCCCTTGACCAGAATCGAACCTGGGACCTTTCAGTCCGCAGATCGATGCTCTATCCACTGAGCCAAACCAGTTAGGGCCACTTTTATATTTTCACATGCAGGTATATACACCTATGAACAATGAAAATCACTAAGTTGTACACAGAACCTAACACAACAACATCATACAACAAGTATAATTTATAAACTTTCCGCCCTAGCCTGTTTGGCTCAGTGGATAGAGCATCAGTCCCAGACTGAAGCATCTTGGGTCAATTCCAATGACATGGTGCCCAGCCAAGGACACATATCTACATTGCAGGCACAGTCTGTGGCCCTGGTCTGGGTGTGTGCAGGAAACAACCAATCAATGTGTCTTTCTCATATCGATGTTTCTCTCTGTGTGTCTCCTCCCTTGTACCCTTCTCCACAAATCAATGGGAAAATATCCTCTGGTGAGGATTAACAATAAATAAATATTTTAAAATATAAACTTTCCTTTTCACTCCATAAGACCTACCTATGCTGACATTCGACAAGACCTAATACTGATTTTATCAATCTATCCACATTGATCCCATTGTTTAACTGAAACTTCCAGTTGCTGAAAACTTAGTACGCACAAGCAGTCCAGTCTCTAAATCCTCCACATGTATTATCTTATTTCCCCTCCAGCAACCCCTGAGATGTCCCAAATGCCCACAGCCAGCACCAGCCGGAAAGGCACTTTTCCAGGAATGCCAAGCCCCGGCCTGCGCCCTGACCCACTATGCTAAGCTGCCCTCTGACTACCAATAGCCAACTAAGTGCTTTTCCTGTGCCGAGTGTTTCTTACGTGTCATGTCTCTTAACTCCCTGAGCCACAGAATGTCAAATATTGTACAACTAACTGTCCCATTTTAGTGGTGAAGAAACTCAGCCCAAGGAGGTGCGGGAGCCCTGCCGTGAACCATGACTCCACTGTTCAAAGGCCAAGTCTGACCTGATCTGGGCTAAGTGGAAGATGTACTTAAAAAACAAGTCAGCCGAAACCGGTTTGGCTCAATGGATAGAGCGTTGGCCTGCGGACTGAAGGGTCCCGGGTTTGATTCCGGTCAAGGGCATGTACCTTGGTTGCGGCCACATCCCCGGTAGGGGGTGTGCAAGAGGCAGCTGATCGATGATTCTCTCTCATCGATGTTTCTAACTCTCTATCCCTCTCTCTTCCTCTCTGTAAAAAATCAATAAAATACATTTAAAAAACAAAACAAACAAACAAACAAAAACTGAGTTTGCTTTAAAAAAAAAAAAAAAAAAAGTCAAAGATGAGGTGAGAAAGATGGGCTAAAGGGAGATTGTGAGAGACCTGAATGGCAGGTCAGGAGAATGGGCTGACTGGTTACCTGGCATTATACCAATGTCACTAGTCCCTGATCGCACAGCTCCAGAGCCTTCCGGGGAGAGGAAAACGATACTTACAGTCGTGGACCTTATAGCAGTGCTTCTGCAGGCGCTTAACCTCCCACTCCTCCAGCACGCCGTGAGTCATCAGCAGCTGGAGGAACCGCCGGTGGACATCGGTCATGGTGCCCGTCCTTCTCGAGCTACCCTGCATGGTGACGGAGCTGAAAAAGACGTAATGAAATCAGCTAATCTCTGAACGCACCAGAAGCAATGGTCTAGATTTTGTATGGATTTGCATTGTCAAATATAAATTCGTTACGGTTTTTTAAATCCAGATCAGCATGCTGAAGAGTACGAGAATGAAAAGGACACAAGCCAGGGGCTAGTCAAATGAGCACTGGGCGGTGGTGAAAAGCGTGGGCCGGGAGCCAACCAGAGGCCTGCGCTCCCAGCTGCTCCCTCACTGAGGGTGTGGAGTTGGGAAATACCACCTTCATGTTTCTGATCTGTAAAATCAGAATAATGATAAAAACGTTCTCCACACCATGAGGATTAAATAAAATAAAACACATAGAAGCCTGGTGACAGACTAAGCACTAACTAAGAGTTAGCTATTTTCACTATTCGGTGATTCTGGATCTGAAACTTGGCTTAGTCACTTACCAGCTCTATGGCCCCGGATAAATTATCTGGGGCCCCATAAACACTAAAAAATTAGAATAACATTCACTGCTTAGAGAAATGCTAGTAAACACTGAGTAAGTGTTAGTCTCCTTCCTTTCTCCCAAACCACTAATAAAACTGACGTCAGAGCACTGCAGGGTATTTTCTAAATCTCCTGCTCTCTATAAAAACAGTATTTTTCCACAAACCACAAAGTTCAGAGCTGATCAAAAACCCACGCCTGCCAGAGGTCCAGCTGTTGCTCAGGGGGCTAAGAGCGTGGGTTCAGAACTGGACAGATGGCTTTGAGACCAGTTCTTGCTAGGCCTGCCTGAGCTTAAAAATCACGTAATCTGTATATTAAAAATACGCATCCAGGGCCTCTTTCCTGGAGGTTCTGACTGCATAGGGCCTGGGATTCTGAGACTTTTAACATTCATTTCAGGTTATGCCGTGATCTGACAAGAAAGTTGCTGTTACTTAGGCAAATATAACACAGAAACATTTTTAGCTAACAATCTCCCTGTTTAATCTCCCTGAGCCTTAGTCTTTTCATCTATAATATGAGGATAATAACTATATTTAAGGCATAAGTTTAAAGAAGATATGACCACCAAATGTTTGCCAAGGACCTGGCACATAGGAGATACCCAAAATGCACAAATGTTGGTTAATAAAATTATATACCGTATTTTTCGGACCATAAGACGCTCCGGACCATAAGACACACCAGTTTTTAGAGAAGGGAAATGAAGAAAAAAAGATTCTGAAACAAATAGTGTCCTAAAATATTTTATGTGCATTAAAACCCAACATCACAGTCATAAACACATGTAATCAACCCTGTAAAGTAAACAGCAGCATTTAGAACCATTTTAGAGCCGGGCAAGCACACAGAGACCACACAGAGCCGGGCAAGTAAAAAAACTTTTTTTTTAAAGTTTATGTGTAGGCTATATTTGGACCATAAGATGCAGGGACTTTTTCCCCCCACTTCTGGGGGGGAAAAAGTGCGTCTTATGGTCCGAAAAATACGGTATATATTAGGATCCCACTTATAAAAAAATTCAAAACCTTGTAAACCCGTGCATTCATTAGTGATACATCAACAGTAAAAAACTACAGAGAAAAACAAGAAAATGAGTAACAATTCTCAGAGCAGTGGTTACACAGTATTTGGCAAGAGGAGTAAAAGATTCAGTGGGTGTTTTGAAGATAAGATAATGTTCTATTTCTTAAGTTGGTGGTGTTCGTTTCATTTCATTCTTCAAACTTACATTTCTACAGGAATGTTACATAGCTTAATAAAGAAGAAGTTATGTAAATGTGTTAGGTAACAGCCAAAATAAATTTTAAGGAGAAGGAAGTATAGAAATATATAGCCTAAACCGGTTTGGCTCAGTGGATAGAGCGTCGGCCTGCGGACTGAAAGGTCCCGGGTTCGATTCCGGTCAAGGGCACGTACCTTGGTTGCGGGCACATCCCCCGTAGGGGGTGTGCAAGAGGCAGCTGGTTGATGTTACTCTCTCATCGACATTTCTATCTCTCTATCTCTCTCCCTTCCTCTCTGTAAAAAATCAATAAAATATATTCAAAAAAAAAAAGAAAAGAAAGATATAGAAGGCTATATATAGTCTGGGGTGAGAGATACAGACAGACTGCTTATGTCTAGAAATCAGTGATCTCTCTGAAGACTGACAGGGCAGGGAAGGTTAAGCATGGACATGCACCGCCTATCCAAATAATTTCAAAACAGAAATGTTTGTGGAATAGGCAAACCTCCATTATAACCATCTGTGCCACATGCTAGACATAGCGTTAGTGCTTCTCACCCATGGTCTCATTTACTCCTCACCTAGAACCTCAGGAGGAAAGCACCACTGAGTCCATTTCACAGATAAGGAAACTGAGAGGGCACCGGGGGTTCACACTGTTAGCGATGGAGACAGGGGGTGCCCATGCAAAGCACAGTTCAGCAACTGTGGCACAACCAAGCAGCGAGAGGTAGGAGCAGACAGTAATGTTAGGAGCCCAGTGCCTTATCTGCAATTCTCTCATCTTTTTTCTGAAAAATCTCTAAGTTTGAAAACTTGATTTGTTCTCAGGTGAAGCTACTTTTGGTTGTTCCTTATCCCTTAAAGAGTTAGTACAGATGACAGATAGATAGATAGATGATAGATAGATGTATCTGTGAAAATATTAATGTATTGATCCCAAACACTGTCCCAGACCCCGTGAATGTAAGCAGAACATAGATATGCACCATATCACCTCCCGAAACCCGAGAAATGCGGGATTCTGCGCACAGCCAGCCCCAGGCCTGTAAAATAAGGGGCGGGGCCCCGTACAAAGAAGTTTCATGCACAAAACCGAGGGGAGCACTAAGTACAACGAGATAACGGAGGTGCTCGGCGAAGTCCTATTGTATGTATTCAGTTCAGATATATTTTGCATTTTACTTTTTCACCTACTATTACGATTTAAGAAAGTCTGTGTGTGAGAGGGACGAGTTTCAGGTCTATCTGCCTCTGCCGCCCCTCTCTGGGCCTCGGCTTCCCCCTCAGGACGTGGGAAACTCCCGGGTGCCCCTCGGCACGGCGCGGGCTGACCGTGGGCCTGACCCACCCCCCGTCCTCCCTCGCCTCTCGGGAGGGCTCCCCCGGCCCCTGGGCCCCGAGCGCCGCCGAATTACCCTCCGCAGCACGAAGCGCGGGTCGCTCAGCCGGCAGCGCTCGCAGGAAAGCGGCTCGGCCCACCTTCCGGGCGGAGCGAACGCAAATGCGGCGCTCCCATTGGTGGGTACGCAAACTCGCCCCGCCCACTGGGAGACGCACTTCCTGTTCTCGCGCCCGGCCCGTTGCCATGGTGCCGCGGGATCCTCCGTTAGATGGGGAGGCGCGCTGCCCTGCCGCTCTCCGCGCCCCGCGTCCTACCAGCGGTGCCGGACCACGGCCCCGGAGGAGGAGGAGCAGGAGGGCAGCGCACCCCGCGCCAGGGCCGCGGTTCCGCGGGCACCAGCGACCGCCCTGCCCGGGCCTCAGTTTCCCCGTGTGAGCTCGTGGCCGAACTTGAGGGCTCTGCGGCAGATGTCCTGGCTGGAAAGCTGCCTCTGCCCTTCGCCGGTGGCTGGATCGTGAGAAGTCGCTGAGCGACGCTGAGCCTGTTCCGTCTGTGAAATGGGGAACAGTCCCCGGGAGAGCGTGTTTGTGAAGTTTACAGGAGAGCACATGGCCGCGCCGTCCTTCAGGGCTTGCTGTGAGGGCCCATGGAGGGTTACAGCAGCGAGTGGGTGACCAGTGTGAGTCTCCGGCGCCCCTCGCCCACCTGTGTGTTCGGGTCACAGGTCTGAGCCGGTAGCGCAGCCCCCCTCCCGCCTCCCTGGACCTCAGTCTCCTCTGCTGAGCAGGGAAGCGCGCGGAAGGTCGTGGTTCAAGGCTTGAGGTCCGAGCTGGACCGCCTGGACTTGAGTCAAGGTTCTCCAACTCCGCGTCTCTGTGACCAAGACAACTACTGAGGCCATCCCTCCAGTTTGCTCATCTATAACGCAGGAGAATGGTTGCACTTAGCTGGTGTAATTGTTGTGAAGATTAAATGGATTAATCATGCAAACCACTTGGAAGAGTGCCTCGCACATAGTATGCCCTAAATCCGTGTGAGCTACCATTACTAAAGAAGTACTTTATAAACTGCCTTAGGGGCTGTCAAGTAAGAGAACAGCCCTAAGCAGGACCACCTGTGTCTTGTTTGTCGTGCACACTTTTGTACACGTTTGAATTCATTATCGTATGTAAAGTTAAGGGATTTCACATAAAACTGTGACACCTGACAGCTCCTGAAAAATAGGGCAACATGGCAACAATAGACCACACTTGAGAGCTTGGTAGAAACTCTACCCGTTTGAAATGAAACATGTGCTTTCCTGTTGCGTAAAGAAATAAAAACAGAGGATTGTCAATAGAAAACACTTGGAACCCTGACATTTCAAGGTCAAAGAACAAAGAAGGAGGTAGAGAGAGAAGAAAGGGAGTCAAGATTGAGTGGTATCAGAGGCAAGTAGGTAAAAGAAAGTTTTGAGAAGCTGGGTTTGGTCAGGATTGTCAGTGATCTGGAGAAATCAAGAAGGAGAGGCCTTCCAGGCTCGTGTGCTCAGTGATGGAGTGACCACCCCTGAACAAAGAGGTCAGCGGTTCAATTCCTGGTCAGGGCACCTGCCGGGTGCAGGCTCAGTCCCCAGTAGGGGGAGTGCGGGAGGCAGCCTATCTTTCGAATTGATGTTGCGATTTCTTTATCTCTCAAATCAACAGAGACATTTTTAAAATAATATATAAAAGGCAGGCTACGCTTATCTAGAAGTTAATGGTCAATAAGAGCCCATAGAGAGGCGAGGAAGCTAATGTCAGCCTCTTAAGAGGAGTGCTGATTGCTGTTAGGAAGGATGGTGTTAGGAAGCGGAGACTCGGGATCAGAGTGAGTAATCAATAGATAAACACAGGGGAGACGAGAGGAGGGGGTATATGGAGACAGGATTACTCTTACCCTAGAGAACAGGGGAGACACTTCTGAAACAGGAGGAAGGGAGGTGGAAAAGGCTAAATGAAGGCTCACCCTAATGTTTTCTGTTTTCTCCATTAAGCAGCAAACAATCACTCGGCTGAATAAAGGAGCTGGGGAGATGCTGAAAGATTTGAAGGGGATCAAAAGGTTGAAACAGATTCTGAAGGAAATTCAAAAGTGAGGTCCCAACGAAGGTTGAAGCCATAACCGTGTAGAGAGAAGAGTTGCTCAGCTGATTTCCCCCACTATCTCCCATCTCCATCCAGGGGCCTCGGAGCAGAAGCTCAGTGTGGATTCCACCTGGGATGGATCTCTGTTGGGCTTATGCAGTTGTCTCTAGAAGGCAAAGCAATCTGACAGCATTGAGGAAGTGTCCTTGAAGTGACCCACCATGGAATGAGCAGGCAGAGAAAGGAAGGCGGAAGTGCAAAGAAATTTGCGTGCAGGGTCACAGCAACTAGAGGTCTCAGAGAGGTGGGTTGGGTTCAGAAGGAAGAAGTAGTGAGTGAAGATTGGAACTAGCAATGAGACAGTGACCCACCACAGGACAACTGTCCAACCTCAGCATGACTCCACTCGCAGAAGACACCCCATTCTCTTGGGGACTCATTGAGATTCTCTTACAATCTTTGATATGCCAGATACCGGACTGTCCACTACAAGGCAACTCTGACAGTTCAAATGTTTCAGAAAGTTGACCCTAAAAGGTACAAAAGCTATATGAACATACATTTTTTGTACATAGAGAGGTGCTGAGGCCTTGGCTAGGGAGGAAGCATAGGGCGAAATCATAGGCTAAGGGGCTCCGTCTTTCGCCTTAAGACCATTGAAGCTGAGAGAGGAAGTGGTGACATCTGGTTTGTATTTCAGAAAAAGAACTTTGGCATATCTGTCTTTTCAAACATATTTGGAACATTTACAGAAACTGGCTGTGTACTGGCCACAAAGGAAGCCTCAATGAATTCCGAAGAATCTATAGATCACATTCACGAACCACAATGAAAATTTAAAATCAACAGCAGGGCAGGGCAACATGCCCAGTCATTGATGTTTCTCTCTCTCCCTCTCTTTTCCTTTCTCTAAAATCAGTAAAACATATATTTTTTAAAAGATATCTAAAAAGAAACCCATACAATTTGTAAAATATAAAGTTAATAATGGCAGTTACTTCTGAGCAAGGACCAGGAGGAAGGGATGGTTTGTTTATCTTATACATCTATGGCTTATCAATAATAAAATTTATAAGCATATGTTCTAGTTTTATTATATTTTATACTTTTTTATGTTGACAGATTTTATAATACATTTTAAAAAGAACATACATTTGGAAACAAAATCATTTTTTTAAAAATCAATATGGAAATTACAAAATAGTAGTGAATGACAAAAGTCTTACATAATCAAACCTGTGGAATCCAACTAAAACAATAATTAGAGGGGGATTTATAACCTTCAGTGTACTTACTAAAAACAAGAAAACAAAATTTAATTTGTATCTTTTAAAAGTAGAAAAATATATAAACAGAGAAAACTGGAAGGAGGAAAATAAAAGCAAAAAGAAATGAGTAAAAACAAGAAGCAAAAGAAAATAAAGTTGCTTATGGGAACCATATACTCACATCTTTATTTGTGTCTTACATTTTCAGTTGGAGCTGGTGGAGGCGATGGGTATGTGCTGTGAAGCAGAGAGAGACAGTGATTCCTCTTATTACCACTCACCAGAGAGGGATGGTGAGAGGCCCAAAGGCCATCTTTACAAATGGCTCCTGTGTGAAGCCCAGGGGAGACTTGGACACTGGACGGGGAAATGTGCGGACATTCAGCCTGCAGCTCAGAGCACTCGGTGGGCAGCACACCATCCTTCCTAACAGCAATCAGCACTCCTCTTGGAGCTGACGTTAGCTTCCTCCCTCTCTGTGGGCTCTTATTGACCATTAACTACTAGATAAGTGTAGCCTGGACATGAGTGCTGTCTGACCTGGTGATTCTTCTGGGAACTGCCCTCAGACATAACCAGAGATGCTCACAAAGGGGAATGTGCAGAGAAGTGCCTCATAGCCTTGATTCTTCGAGGGGAACCGGCAACAGCTCACATGTCTCCAAATACAAAGGAAAATGGTGGAAATAAGTGAAAATCTTACGTAGCCTAGAAATCATGTTTTCAAAGAATATGTGAGGTCAGAAGAAGAAAACACACACCACAAGGTGGTATATTTTAAGAGAGAGAGAAAATTAGAAGACTCTATGCCAAAATATTATTGGTGAATATTCCCGATTGGATGGATTATAGGTAAACTTTTTCTTGTTACTTTTTTATGTGTTTCAGCCGTCTCCAGGAGCATGTTTTATAATCACAAGAAATATTATTTTTCAAAATAAATGGACTCTATGTGATCACAAAGATTTTAGATATAATGAAATTAATACTATATAAAATTGGAACGTATTTAAAGCCACATTTATCAACATCAGAGAATTGTTATACATTAGTGAATTTTCTAAATAACTAGATTACCCTTTTAAGCACATTTTTTTAAATTCTATTCCCTATATTAATAATCCTAAAATATATACTTATCTCTATCTTATGACATGATGAGCTCAGCGATGTCTTTGAGGACAATTTCTACATCTCAGGCTTTTTGCCTTCACCCCAAGACTATCCCTGTTCCTCTGACACTTCTGTGTTTTCATTATTAACTTTATGAGTTTTTCATTTTTTATATTACAGAGTCAGCTTTTCACAGTATTTTCATGTCCTTCCCTCTGTCAAGTATCAGCAGTCCTAATCTCTTCTTATAATTACCTTCTTTCAACAACCCCTGGCCTGAGCAAATAAATAGCCAGTCTTATTGTAAAATGGGAAAAATAAATAAACAAAGCTAAATACCAGTAAAATGCACACGTTTTAATGTGTGAAATTGGTTACACCTTTTTCACTTCTCAGGCTTCTGTTTTGCCTGCTGCTGTTTTCTCAGCTCGTTTCTGAAGAGACAGTGAAGTTCCCGGAGAAGTGATTTCAAGATAAGAGACAAGGGTAAGGTGATATCCTAACAGACTTAAAGAAAACTGATCAAAGATTGAATTCAGGGCAACTTGATCAAAACCCCAGATTCAGTGTGGTCCCAGGTGGGCCAGTCAGGAGCTCTTGAATCGCAGTGGTGATTCTTATCACACACAGAGCATTACAGCTTGTTCCTCCAAGGTGGGCCGTGGACCAGCAGCAGAGTCTGAGGTCCCGCCCTGACCTCTTGCAGCAGAATCTGCACTTTAACAGATTCTGTTAGATCCCACGTGCTCTAACACACCTAAATTTATTCACATATCCGATATTCCATGCCCTTCAAGTTTATTCCAACTAAAACATTGTACCAAGCTGGTGTGGCTCAGTGGTTGAGTGTCAACCCATGAACCAAGAGGTCGCTGGTTCAGTCACCAGTAGGGTGCGTGCAGGAGGCAGCTGATTGATTTTTCTCATTGTTTCTCTCCCCCTTCCTCTTGCTCTAAAACTCAATTTAAAAATATATTTTAGCCGAGACCGATTTGGCTCAGTGGATACAGCGTCGGCCTACGGACTGAAAGGTCCCGGGTTCGATTCTGGTCAAGGGCATGTACCTTGGTTGTGGGCACATCCCCGTTAGGGGGTGTGCAAGAGGCAGCTAATCGATGATTCTCTCTCTTCGATGTTTCTCTCTATCCCTCTCTCTTCCTCTTTGTAAAATATCAATAAAATATATTTAAAATATATATATATTTTAAAACCCTATATAATAAAAGGGTTTGGTTGATATATACAAATCAACCAAACTGTGGAATGACCGGTCGCTATGATGTGCACTGACCACCAGGGGGCACACACTCAATGCAGGAGCTGCCCCCTGGTGGTCAATGCACTCCCACAAAAGCCAGGCTCACGGCTGGCAAGCTGTCAGTAGGACATCCCTCGAGGGCTCCTGGTCTGCAAGAGGGCACAGGCCCGGCTGAGGAAACACCCCCCATCCTCCCCTCCCTGCCACCTGCCCCCTCTCCCCCCACATCCGCCTCGAGTGCATGAATCTCATGCACCAGGCCTTTAGTATATATATATTTCCGTTAAGCTTTGGTTTCCCAATTCATTTTCAAGTGAGCATTAATTAAAAGAGATCCTAAATATGATTATACCTCTGTTTTTATCATGACAGTGGCATATATATTTTTTCAATCACATTATGATGTCATAACTTCAAAAACGTTATTAAATGCCAAAGATTAAAATACTTTTGAAACCAATCTCTCTCTCCTTTCTGTTCTCTCTCTCTCTCTCTCTCTCTTTCTCTCTCTCTCTCTCTCTCTCTCGTTGAAAGCAGGTTGTAAGCCATTTTCATTTATAGGTGTTTCTTTTTTAATCTTAACCGAAGATATTTTGGGGTCAGGGATCGAATGTGCATCCCAGGTACATGCCCTGATCAGGAATTTAACCCACAGCCTTCTAGTGCACTGGAAGATGCTTCAACCCATTGGGCCACACTAGCCAGTAGTATAAGTGTTACTTTTAATTATTTTTTTTTACTTTGTATAGACATAATTTATTTAAGAAAAAAAATACCACCTTTTTAAGTAAAGAGGGACAAGCTTACTTTAATATGATTATGTCAAGATAAGCTCATTTTTCTATATAGAATTGTTGTAGGTTTTTCTTTTTAAATGGTCCAGCAGAGTCCTGAAGCACTTTTTTACTGATGTAAAAATTATTGATTTCTTCAGGAACAATAGATGAATACTTCCAAATTGCTGCTTCTCCTTTTGTCTACAACCCGATGTGAAACGCCAGGATTGGGAGTGGGGTGGGAGAGGAAGATGAAGAACTAAGCAGCCTGCATGCGGCGCCTGTCAGGAGTTCAGAACTCACTGAACTTTGCTGCTGTTCTGATGTTTCCAAGGCGTTTTACTCTTTGGCATTTAATAAAGTTTTTGAAGTTATGACATCGTAATATGATTGAAAATATATGCCACCATCATCATAAAACCAGAGGTGCAATCATATATTAGTGCTCTCTTAAAAATGGATTTAGAAACTAAGGTTGAACATAAAGTATCTAGCTGATTCATCAATTTTTTCATTTTCATTGCATTTTTGCTATCATTCAACAAATAATTATCAAGAGCCTCATCCGTGTATGCTAGTGTGATAGGAGGCAAAGTTGCTCTCAGCTGAGAAAGAAAAATAAGGCAGATGCACTTTATTTTTTTAAATAAATCTTTATTGTTCATATTATTACAAAAGTTCCTCACTTTTTTCCCCTCCACCAGGTTCCCACCCCACCCTCTGACCTTTCCCCACCCCCCATTGTCCTCATCCATAGGTGCACAGTTTATGTTCAGTCTCTTCCCGCACCCCCCACTCCCCTTTTCCCCCAGAATCCTCAGTCCACTCCCCTTCCATACCTCTGATTCTATTATATTCACCAGTTACTATTGTTCATCGGGTTTTTTAATTCCCTTGGTTTTTAGATTCACTTGTTGATAGTTGCAGATGCACTTTTGTAAGTGTATGAAGAAGAAACAATTTTAGGTGCAAGAAACTTGACTCGGGTAACTTGAGCAAAAACCAAAAAAAGCGCATTGGACGGGCGTAAGGTATGTGTTATTCAGGATAGGCCAGGTTATGGTGCTGTAACAAACATCCTCCAGATGGCTATTTCTAGGTCACACTGCATATATCACCCGCGGGTCTCAGGGGCTCCGCGCTGCACTCACTCGAGACTCGTCACCTGCACCACCTGAACCCAACGCCTCCTCGATGACCGTCAGGAGTCTAGGGATGGAGGTCCACATGGGGGCTTTTTACCGCCTCAGCCTGAAACTGCATGTGTCATTTCTGCTCTCATGTCATCCCTCAGAGCTGGTTACAAGGTCTGCCCTCACTGCAGGTGGCTGAGAAATAAACGTTTGGGGACACATGGAATAATCGGTGAGCTTGCTGTCTCTGCTCCAGGGGGGCTCAGAGACTCAAAGGAAAAGCTGGAGAATCAGCTCTTGCCCTGGACAGGGATCAGAGCAGCTGAGAGACCTGGCCTGCAGGAGCTCGGTCAGACTGTCCTCCATTAGGATCTGCCCTGGAGGGAGAGAGCAGCTGATTGGCCTGGTCAGGGGTAAGTGGACAGCTTGATTGACAGTTCCACCGCAAAGCGGGAGGGATCATGTATCCAAACAAAACTGGTGTGCAGCTAGCTACAGGTGGGCAAAAACACATACCTGCTCCAGAGCTGGTCAATATAGCCACGTGCTCAGAGCTGACGCAGTGGACAAGGTCTTATAGAAGAGGTGGCAAACAAGAAGGGTCTTGACCAATGGGATATGTGTGGTGCGAAGGAGAGCTAATCCAAGCCGAAGGGGCAATAGAAGCAAAGCGTGCAAACATCATGGACTGTAACTAGAAGCAATTTTTAGTTACTTTCTCACCCCAGCTTGCCCTGCCTGCCTGTGCTCCACATGGCGGCAGCTTGGGGGAACAGGGGAGGGCTGGCTGGCGTGGCCCCGGCTCCCTCGGAGCCTGGGCCTGCTCTTCTGTGCTGGCTGGGCCTCTCCCGTGGTCCCGTTGCACTTCCTCGCCGCTCGGTGGTCTCGGCGCAGTGGGTGGCTCCTCCGGTGGCTTGGGGCTGCCGAGGGGCAGAAGCAGAGTGTCCTCGGTCCCTGTGGCCCGCGTGGCACAGCTCCGCGCCCTTTGCATCCGGGAGTGAAACCGCTTCACAGGCCCAGGGCAGCCGCGGGGAGGGGCTGCACAGGATGGTGAACCGGGAGATGGTTCCTGCGGGCCATCCCTGGACCAGCTGCCATGGAGAAGTACCTGCCCTTGGCCTTCCCACCCCAGGCTCCTGTGAGGAAGGGGGGAGACGTGGGAAAAGCTGGAGGAAAGTGAGCGGAGAGCTGGTGGTCCAGGCCGTCCATGCCCGCCTGGAGAGTACCTTTTAAAGCATAAATGCTCCATGGCGTTGGCAGTGCATGGGCGGGAGGAGGGAGCAGAGGTCTTCGCTCCGTGGGCCTCTTTCTGGATTTCCCCTTCGTTGTCTGATCAGCCAGACCTGAGTCACCTCACCACCACCACCACCACCACCACCACCACCAGCCCACCCCACCACCACCCCACCCCCGTGCTGCAAAGGAGCCGGGACAGTGGGGATCTGCTGGGGGGTTGGGATTGTTGTCACTGCCATTGCCAATCACGAGTGGGTCTCCGGGCAGGGCCTCTGCAGCTGGATGGAGTGGAGGGAAGAAGGGAACCATGGGGCTGGGTTGGCTCCGGCTGCCACCGGCCACAGAAAGCGGGGAAGGAGGTCCCATAGTTTGGGTGAGAGGGAGTCAGGGCCTGGACCAGGGCAGAAGTAGTGGGAGAGGGAAATAGGCCAAACGCGAAAAGGAATGCAGAGGTGGAGCGGACAGACCACCGCGGCTCCTGGCTGTCTTCCGTGAGAGAGACAGGGAAAGAGAAAGAGAGAGAGACAGACAGAGACAGAGACAGAGACAGAGACAGAGACAGAGACAGGGAAAGAAGTCAGAGATGATGGTATCGTTTCCAAGTTGCCTAACTGGAGTCAACGCCTGCTCTGAGGCGGAGCACTCAGAGGGGAGCAGGGCTGGAGACGGTGGTGACTTTGGTCGGAGGCCTTTGGGGTTTGAGGAGTCTGAGGGACAGTGGGGGCAATTCCTGCGCGGTGTGGGCGCCAAACACTGGACGTGGAGCCCAGGCAGGCCCCGATGGAGGGGCGGCGCTGCAGTCACAGCCACGCTGCCACGGAGGCCTCTGCACACACGGGTCCGCCAGCTCCTGCACCTCCACAGGCTCCTGCAGGCGCCTCCGGGCAGCGGCCGGGCCAGTGGACCCGGGGGATGTCCGCTGACTGTGTACGCACACGCCAAGGCTCTGCATGTGGACGTGCACCGGGTGAGCGAAAAGGGAGCTTCTGGAGGAGCTGAACAGGGAGGACGGGGAAGGATTCCGCTTAGAGAGCAGGATGCAAAGTCAGAGAACAAGATGGAAAGCCAGAGAACAGCATGCGAAGTCAGAGAACAGGATGGAAAGCCAGAGAGCAGGATGAGAGAGTCGGTCCGCGTCCTGTGAGCCAGCGCAGGAGAGCGTTCCGTGACAAAGGAGCGGCCGCTGAGCCGGAGGAGAGGCGAGGACGGAGCAGAGGCCTGTGAGCTCAGTGCCGCCGTTGCTGACCCTGGACAGGGCGCGAGGGGGAGGTGAAACATGTCAGAGTCACGGAGGCGTGGTGACACCGGCAGAGAGCACCGGCTCAGAAAGCACCGGGCACGGAGAGGACATCTGTTGGCCACAGGTGACCAATCACATTCCTAAACTTACCCGCACTCACAGCTGTGTAGCTAGTTTTTGGCTTGCCATGGGACAGCACAGCTAGAAGCGTGAATGGAGTATTACATGAACCTGTACGAGGCACACACCAGCCATCGCGGCTACATCCTGCGTGGCCAGTGGACCGGTAGTTGTGGTAAAACTGTGCTGTGCCTGTGCCTTTCCCAGAACATTTTTCTAGCCACAAAATTAACCAGAAACAAGAGAGGCACAGCCTCCTCCCCCTTTTCTCAGCAACAGAGAGGCAGAGTCCCCAGCAGAAGAGAATAATAAACGGGCAAAACTACGTTAGAAATACCAGCGAAGCGAGGCCAGCTGGCACACAGAGGTTACTTTGCCAGCCGGCGGCCGCCTGGACTCAGGCTGCAGTTTCGATTGCGATCCCGTATTCAATGAACCGGGGATAAGACCAGCAAAAACACAGCCCCAGGGGTTTGGCCTCTTCCCTTCCTTGGCACTCGCTTTGCCACGCGTTCACCCACTTTCCTACGGGCGGGCTGACAACTGCTGCTGGGCCCAGAAGCATTACCCTTGAGCGCAATTGGCATGACCATTTGTATCTCAGATGACCGCAGTTGGCAGCCAGCTCTTCCCCTAACGTGAGCTGGAGGGGGTGGGGGCTGGAGACAGGGGCACCCATGGAAAGCGCGCTCACCTGGGCCTCTGTGCTCAGGGTTTCCATCCTGGCACTGCCACTCTCTGTCAAGAGTTGCCAAGTATCACTTCCTATGATAACATATTCAATGAGCTATATTTCAGCTCCTGACGTTCACACCCAGTGACAAGTGGTCCTGTTAACCGGGGAGTTCCCTTTTTAATGACGCAACCTGTCCGGGTGCGTACTCTTTCCCTAGGACGTGTCAGTCCGTCACGCCCGGAGGACGTAATTTCATATTATTTTTTTTATTTATACTTAATGAAAATAAATGAAATATATATATATATATATTTTCGTTTATTTATATATATAAAGCACAAAGGAAAATACTAAATTACAAAAAAAATAGAAAAGAATACCGACAAAAAAAATGGACACGTCGAACTAAAAAATTATAAATTTTACAAACAATGATAAAGATTACAAAAAATAGCCGAAACCGGTTTGGCTCAGTGGATAGAGTGTCGGTCTTCGGACCTAAAGGTCCCGGTTTCGATTCCGGTCAAGGGCATGTACCTTGGTTGCCAGCACATCCCCAGTGGGGGGGGGGGGGGGGGGGGGGCGGGTGCAAGAGGCAGCTGATCAATGTTTCTCTTTCATCTCATCGATATTTCTAACTCTCTATCCCTCCCCTTTCCTTCCTCTCTGTAAAAAATCAATAAAATATATATTTTTTAAAGATTACAAAAAATATATACCATCCCTCTCGGCGCAACATATATTTCAAGGACGTATTCATACCTCCTACCCGTTCCCGATATTGTTTACGTTTGACCTATTTATAGGTCCCGCTCGGTTAACAATTAGGACATTTCAGGACTGAACAAAGTGTTCTCAGGTGGAAGGTCCCAGCGTGGGGGCAGCAATGCTGTAAAGGTCCCATGCCGCCCCTCTCTCTGCTCTGACAGCTTCCACATGTGAACTTTCAGCCTTAGCTCTGCCCTCGAGGTCACGAGATGGCTGCTGTAGCTCCAGGCATCGCCGCTCTCCCAACTATGTCCAAAGTCTATTTCTACCTCTCTGTCTTTTGATCAGAGAGGTTATCTTTCCCAGAAGGCTTTGCATGCCTCCATCCAAGTACCCTGGCCCAGACTGGGTCACATGCTCATGCCCCAAGCAAGGACGGGAAGGAGAGCACGTGGCACTGTCAATCTCTATAGTGGAAAAAAGGAGTTGGGACGACTGTTGGGTAGGCAACAAACATCCATTGCAAGTAGCAATCCTATCTAATAAAGATGGGATATGCAAATTGATCATCACACCATCACAAATATGCCAGCGCCCATAGCCACAAGATGGCAGCACCTAGTCCCCTCAGCCCCGCTGGAGTCCCCAGGCCTTTCAGCCAGAACCGATTACTATGGCAAGTGGACAACCGAGAAGGTTTTCAGCCAGTGTGAGAAGCAAGCTTTGGCAGGATCAAGGGAGTGCTGGTGGGCTCGGGGCCACTGCTGCCTGGGGAGGCCCTCAGAGTTCGGTTCTGAAACGGCAGGAACCTGCTCCAGCACAGCCGGGGAGAAAGCACTGCTGCCACCCGCCCAGCACCGGGTCCCTGGTTAAGGAAGCGGGTCCAAGTCGCAGCCACGGGCCTGGAGGGGCTGTCTTACACTGACCATCGTGGCTGAGCTCTGGTGGGGACGGTGAGTGCCTCCGGGATCACTGCCTGCCCCCAGGCCTCCTGCGGACACGGGCGGAGCGGGCACGGGTTGAACATTTTAATGAAAATGGGATGCCTGAGCCCCATGCCACCCCCAGTCCCCGGCCAGGAGCGGGCAGCAGGACTGGGAGCGCAGCTTCAGGACCTCTGATAGGAGGCCCTGGGGCTCCGGAGGGGCTGGGAGCAGAGGGCCCTGGTAGCCAGGCTGACAGAGCAACAGACTGGAGGTGCCTCCAGGCACCGTCACCAGCCCAGCGCTGGGCCACGGGCCCTCCCTCCGGAGCGCAGCCACAGGAGGCGCCGGCCCGGGGTGTTTTTCCCGTTATCTGGCTGGAAGGACAGGAGGCAGTTGAATTAGAGTCATTATTGTAATTCAGTTTCTCCAAACTCAGAGCTATTTTCTGTCCAAACAGCAGGGTCCAGGAACTGGTGAACCATTCCCAAATCAGGAAGGGAAGTTACAGGGTGTATATTATTGCTACAAATACAGTATTTCCTACTACTTACAACATATACAACGTAATGTATTAGATGCCTTCCTATCGCATAAAGTTCGTATTTTCATAGAGTAATGCTGGTAGATATGTTGTAGTTATGGTGGTATGTCATATACTACCTATACTAATAAAAGGTTAATATGCTAATTAGACCGGGAGACCCTCCAGACAAAGCCATGGTGGTGGGGCTGAGGCAGAGGTGGTTAGGGGCGATTAGGCCAGGAGGAGAGGGCAGTTGAGGGTGATCAGGCTGGTGGGGAGGGGCAGTGGGGGTAATCAGACCAGCAGGCAGAGTGGTTAGGGGTGATCAAGTAGGCAGGCAGGTGAGCGGTTAGGAGCCAGCAGTCCCGGATTGTGAGAGAGATGTCCTATGGGATTGGGCCTAAACCAGCAGTCGGACATCCCCCAAGGGGTCCCAGATTGGAGAGGGTGCAGGCCAGGCTGAGCGACACCCCCTCCCCATGCACAAATTTTGTGCACCAGGCCACTAGTAATTAGAATAAAAAGTAATATAGCCACTAATATTTATGGAGCTACCAGGACGTGTCAGGCAGTGTTTGAAGGGGTCCGCATGCCTTACCTTGGTTCCTCCCAACCACACTGCTACGAGACTGGTATTTTACAGGTGAGGAAACTGAGGCTCAGAGAGATTTTTAAAACTTCCCACATCGATCCACAATTAGGAAGCTCACTCTCAACCTTTAGGAGACCAGGGTCAGTGAGGCAGCCCTTGGCCTCAGAAGACCCACAGTTCAGAGGAAGGCCCAGGCAGGGGCTAAATCAGCACAAAGTGGTGAGGTAAGTGCCATGGACCTAACAGGGAGTGAATTAGCAAGAATCTGCTGGCCTCAGACCCATGGCTCCTACCCTAGGCAAGCCAGACCCACATTGCGCTTCCAATAACAGCTCCCAGGGGTTTCAGGAGTGGGCGAGCTCCCCACACTGGGAGGAGGGTGCAGGCATTCTGGGCTCTGAGACAATGCAGTGCTGCCTCATGGTGCCCAGGGCGGTGCAGGGCCCAGGGGAGTGCCTGTGTGGGGCTCTGAGTGGAGGCTTTCCCCCCAAACACTCCCCCTTTCCCCCTCCCCCCTTCTCCCCCCTCCTCCGTGCTGCCTGGGCACTCATGCCCAAGCTGGGAAGGAGAGCGAAGACCCCGCCCACCAGGGCAGGCACTTGGCAGGCGCTGCTCAGATAGGAGCCCAGAGGACTCTCCACGACTGTCTGCCCTGCGTGTGCCACTCTGCCCCGTTTCACCCTGGAGGCAGGGAGAGACTCCAGCAGCCACAGAAAGCAAATGATTATTTATACTCTGGGACAGGAGGGCTTGGCATCAGACCCAGTTTTATTTCGAATAACAAATTCCTATGGCGTTTCGTACATTCAGAGAGAAGCCAGCCTGGATGCGCAGGCGGCGGGGAGGGGTGGGGAGGGGAAGATATGCAGAACAAGGAGTTGCTGCTTCTGCCATAAGGAGAATTCCAGGGAAGTCTGCACAGACGAGGTGCAGCTGAAGCAGAAGCAGAGGCTGAAGGGTGACCGGGCGGTCACGGGGAAGGAGGGGGGCGGGGGAAGGGGGGGGGAGAGACAGGAGGGAAAAGGCCCTGCAAAGGGCAAAGGCAGAGAGGCCTGCAGGCAGGCAAGTGGGGCTGCCCCCCAGCAGTGTGAGCACCCTGCGCAGTGGTGGACAGAGGTCAGGAGGGGCGGCTGCTGAGAAAGGACCTGCGTCTTGTCTCAGCTTCGGGACCCGGGTGGGTAAGACCACAAGCAGAAACAAGTCTGAATTGCAGGCTTAAAACTGCAGAAATGAGTTGGAATAAAGGTTTCTAAACTTGCACTTTTAAGTAGAATGTTTTCTTATTCACGAACCGCTGTATACATTGGCATGAACTGTAGCTCCAATACATCACCCAGAACCACTGTCACTCTGGAAGCCGCCCAGCCAGAGTCGAGTGAGAATCCAGGGAGTGATCCGGTCCAGATGGCGGGGAGGGCTCACCGTTTCAGTCCACACACGTGACTTCCAGAACGTGGACTCCTCTGCTGTCACCCGAGCTGGCTCCGGGATGCAGGGCGCAGGACCTTGCCCTGGTCTAGCATCCCTGGGGACACCAGGGAGCCATTGCCTCTGAGCTGGGCACAGGTCCGGCTGCTCCCTGAACCTCCAGCTGGCCGTGGCCCAGAGCAGGGAGTCAGCCCAGCTCAGCCCGCTTCTGGGGCCAGATCCCCCAGGCCCTCTCCGGTTCTAAAGCAGCGTTTTCAAACTGAAGACCATGGCCCATATAAAATCAACTTAATGCACCGTGGCCTGTAATGCTATAATTATTATATGTACTGTTTCTTATTGTTTAAGACTTGAAGGGTGAAATGACTTGTTAAACTTTATTTAATGATTTATTTGTTTTGGTCATGCACACATTTATTTTTTTCAACCATCTAACACCTTTTTTATTTATTTATTTTTCTTGCCAAACACCTGATTATGAACATGTTCTGTTGTGGCTAGCAAGACCCAGTGGAGGCGGGGCTCCAGATGGCCAGCAAGACCCTGTCGAGGCAGGGCTCCAGGCCAGGGAAGGAACCTGACTCACAACAAAGAATGTAGCATGATACGCTTTAGCTAAGCATAACTGTTAGTCATAAAATAGTTCTGTTGCAAGGCTCAATCCCCAGGCAGGCATGTCCTGTTTCAGTAGCAGCAAGGCAGGACAAACAGACTAAACCAGGTCAAACAGAGACTGCTTAAGCTGAAAATAAACCCCCACCCCAGGTGTTGTATAAACTTTAAATGTTACCGTACTAGTGGAATTTTTCTATAACTTATAACTGACCTTTCTTTGTTGAAACTTTAGCCAATCGTGATCTGCCAGGCATCCCTAAGACGGGATAAAAGTAGCATGCTTAGAGTGGGTCGGGGCTCTCCTTGCTCGCTGCTGTGTCAGTTGAGACGGGAGCCCGGACTCGAGTTCGTAATAAAGGCTTACTAAATTCCAATTTGGCTGACCGGTGGTCGTCATTCGCGGGTCTCCCACAACAGTTCAAACACATCAAAAGTTGAAAGAATTGTACAGTAAACATGCATATGCCCATCATCTAGAATCTACTGTTAATATATATTTTTTAATTTTGTAGATGAAAGTATAATTTACACATGAGATTCGCCCATTTTAGGGTACAGTCCTGTGAGTTTTGACAGACACAGTCGAGTAGCCACCACCACAACCATATGAGATACAGAAGAGTTCCTTCAACCTGGGAGATCCTCCCTGGCCCTTGCAGCGTGCCCCTCCCCAGGCCCCTGGCCACCACTGGGCTACGTTCTCTCCCATAAACTGTCGTGTACACAGTCACGTCGTGTGTGGCATTTTGAGTCTGGCTTCTTTCAAAATGCACTGGAGATTCTTCCATAGTGTGTATAAAGCAGAAGTTGTTTAAAAATTGCTAAACAGTATTTCATCATGTGGATGTACTGTTTACCCACGTGCCTGCTGGGACATCTGGGTTGCTTTCATTAGTTGGCAATTTCCAATAAAGTCGCCATAAACACTTGCAGATGGTTTTTTTGTGAACCTGATTCGTCCAGGGTAAATGCCTAGACTAGTGGGTCATGCTGTAAAACGTGTTTTATGTTTATAAGAAACAGCCACACTGCTTTCCAATGACGGTGCCATTTTGCATTCCCTGCAGCAATGATGAGAATTCCATAATTCCAACCCTCACCATCAGCTGGTATTGTCTACATACTTAAAACATGTGAGCCATTGCAATCTGCACGTCGAAGTGTCTCATGGTGGTTTTATTTTGCAATTCCCCGATGACTAATAAGGTTGGTCATTTTTCATGAGCTTCTTCTTGCTATGCATCTTTATTTATTGGCAAAACGTAGATTCAAGTCTTTTGCCCATTTTAAAAATTGTTTCTTATTGAGCACTGAGAGTTATTTATAAATTATGGATATGACCTTTGTCAGATATGTCATTTGCAAATATTTTTCACAGTCTGATGCGTATCTTTTTGTCTCCTTAGTGGTGACCTTTGAAGAGCAGAAGCAAGTGCAGCTCTCATTTTCTCATTTTTATTCACATGGAGGTTTTAAAACAGCTTTACTGAGATACAAGCCCTACAGCCCTGCCAGTTAGGTGTACAATGCCGTGTTTTTCAGTATATTCGCAGGCTGGGCAACCTTCACCACAAGCAATTTTTAGAACATTTTAGTTCCCCAAGGAGAGACCCTGCAGCCCTTCACAGTCAGTTATTCTTCCAGTCCCATCGCCAGCCCCGACAATTCTCACCTACTTCCTGTCTCCATAGACATTTCACAAAAGTACCCTCCCACAACATGTGATTCTTTGTGACCAGCTTCTTTCGTCTACCATGTTTTCAAGGTTCATCCATGTTGTAGCATGTCTCTGTACTCCATTTTTTAAATTCCTAAATAATACTTTCTTGTAGGAATATGCAACATTTTATTGCCCCACTATGAATAATGCTTCTGTAAACATTCCTGTACAAGTTTCTATATGGACACATGTTTTCATTTCTCTAGGGTATGTACCTAGGAGCAGAATTGCTGGATCATATAGTAGCACGTTTAAACCATCTGAAGGACTCCCAGACAATTCTCCAAAGGGCTGTCCGTGTTATATCCCCATCAGCAGCGTAGGAGGGTGTGAAGTGATGTCTCACTGTGGTTTTAATTTGCATTTCCCTGGTGATGCTGAGCATCTTTTCATGAGCTTCTTGGCCTTTTGTGTATCTTTTTTGGAGAACTGTCTATTCAGATCCTTTGCCCATTTTCAAATTGAACTAGTGCTCCAGTGCATAAATTCGTGCACGTTGAAAGGAAATTAATTAGAAGGTGGCCAGTGGGACAGGACTGGGCAAGACAGGCTAGACACACCTTGGAGCTAACCTCCCACAGTCCCTCCCCAGACGACCGCATCTCTCTGGCAGGTGGGGTCCCTCAGCCTGGCCTGTGGGGTTCAGGTCAAAACCAACTATCAGACATCCCCTGAGGAGTCCCGGATCTCGAGAGGGAAATTCTCAGGTGATGCACCCCGGAATCAGGCTCCCTCCTGTCTGGTTCCAGGGTGCATCACCCAATAACTGCTGCTGCCAAGTCACCGCAGCTTATAGCTCCTGTGTTGAGCATCTGCCCCTTGGTGGTCATTGCATGTCAGAGCTACCGGTCAAATGGTCAGATGGTTGCTTAGCCTATATATATATATATATATATATATATATATATGTGTGTGTGTGTGTGTGTGTGTGTGTGTGTGTGTGTATGTATATATATATATACACACACACACACACACACACACTAGAGGCCCGGTGCACAAAATTCATGCACTGGTGGGGGTATCCCTCAGCCAAGCCTGCCCCCTCTCACAGACAGAGAGCCCTCAGGAGATGTCCTATTGACGAGGAGCAGGCTTAAGCCGCAGTTTGGCCTTCCTCTGTGGGAGGTGACTGGGCTGATCAGGGGAAGGCACAAGCCCATCACCCTGCTGCTGCTACCACTGTCACAGCTGCCAAGGTGTTCTTATTAACATGGACTCCAGTCCCTTCACCATGACAACTTTCTTTAGGCCCTTTCAAGATGTGTCTTTCATAGGATATGACATTTCTTACTTTCTTTTTTATCCTCACCTGAGGATATGTTTCCATTGATTTTTAGAGAGCTTGGAAGAGAGAAGGAAAGACAGAGAGAAACATCAATGTGAGAGGGACACTTTGATTGGTTGCCTCCTGCATGAGACCTGACCTGGGCCCTGGCCAGTGAGGAGCCTGCAACCTAGGTACATGCCCTTGATCAGAATCAAACCCAGACCCTGCGATCAGCAGGCTGAGGCTCTATCCACTGGGCCAAAATAGCTAGGGCAGGGATATGACATTTCTTAGCCCGTCCAGCTGCAGACCTTAGTTTTTTCTCCAGTAGTGAGGTGGAAAAACCCTAGATCACCTTCTTGCATTCTTATTACTCAAGTTACCGAGAACACTGTGAGAGGCATCTTACAGGGAGCTTAACCAATGAGCCTTCAGAAAAGGTGTTTCCGCCCTAACCGATTTGGCTCAGTGGATAGAGCATCGGCCTGCAGACTGAAAGGTCCCAGGTTCAATTCCGGTCAAGGGCATGTACCTTGGTTGTGAGAACATCCCCAGTAGGAAGTGTGCAGGAGGCAGCTGATCAATATTTCTCTCTCATCAATGTTTCTAGCTCTCTATCCCTCTCCCTTCCTCTCTGTAAAAACTTAATAAAATATATTAAAAAAAGAAAAAGAAAAGAAAAGGTGTTTCCTCTGCAGCTCATGCACAGAGGACCCCTGCATTGTGTCTACAGGGTTTCTGCCAACTGGGCTGGGGCATGGCCTGAGCCACACAGCTGGGGAGCTGCTGGCAACATGCCCTCAGCCCAGTAGCCCCGCTTTCTGTCAGCTGGGCTTCTGTCTGCTGGGCCCAGAGTATGTCCCAAGCCACACAGGGGCAGCTCAGAGCATGTCCGGGCCCAGCAGCCAGGTTCTGTCAGCTGGGTTTCTGTCTGCTGGGCTGGGGGCATGTCCCAAGCCATGCTGTGGTGGCTCAGAACACGCCCCTGGCCCAGCACCCCAGCATTCTGTCTGCAGCCCTTCCTCCCTCTGAGGCCTGGGAGTGGGACACTATGGGCACTGCCATCTTTGTAGCGGAGTGATGGTTAATTTGCATGTTACTCTTTTATTAGATAGGATAGACTAGAGGCCCAATGCATGAAATTCGTGCAAGAGTAGACCATCCTTCCCCTGGCTGCCAGCACCGGCTTCCCTCTGGCTCCCGGGACCCGGGCTTCCCTCTTAGCCCCAGCTTGATCTGGAAGGTCATTTGGAAGGACGTCCAGAAGACATCTGGTCTAATTAGCATAGTATGCTTGAATTATTACAGGTTGTAATTGTTGTTTACATATTCTAAATACAACTCTCTTATCTGCTGATTTGCAAAAGTTTTCTTCCATCCTGTGGTTTGTCTTTTCACTTTCTTGGTGGTGTCCTTTATTTATTTATTTTTTAAATATATTTTATTGATTTTTTAAAGAGAGAGAGAGAGCTAGAAACGTCGATGAGAGAGAAACATCGACCAGCTGCCTCTTGCACACCCCCTACCAGGGATGTGCCTGCAACCAACGTACATGCCCCTGACCGGAATCGAACCTGGGACCTTTCAATATGCAGACCAACGTTCTACCACTGAGCCAAACCAGTTTCGGCTCTTAGTGGTGTCCTTTAAAGCACAAAGGCTTTTACAATTGATGATGTCAAGTTCATCTATTTTTTTCTTTTGTTGCTTGTACTTTTGTGTCATAACTAAGAAACCATTGCCTAATCCAAATCCAGGAAGATTTACACTTATGTTTTCTTCTGTTAATTTTGTATGTTAACTCTTACATGTAGGTCCTCGTTCTATTTTGAGTTAGTTTTTGTACATGATGTGAAATAAGGATCCAATTTTATTATTTTGTATGTGGATATGCAGGTATCCCAGCACCATTTATTGAAAATGTTAGCCTTTCCTCATTGAATTGTCTTAACATGCATTAATATTTTATTTTATTTGTTTATAACATATCTGTCCACCTTCCCATTCCTCTATCCAACCATCAATATATTTTATTTTTTATGCATTTCAAAAAGTGAGCCCTGTCCGGTTTGGATCAGTGAATAGAGTGTCGACCTGCGGACTGAAGGGTCCCAGGTTCAATTCTAGTCAAGAGCATGTACCTTGGTTGCGGGCATATCCCCAGGAGGGGGTTTGCAGGAGGCAGCTGATCAATATTTCTTTCTCATCAATGTTTCTAACTCTCTATCCCTCTACCTTCCTCTCTATAAAAAATCAATAAAGTGTATTTTTTTAAAGTGAGTTGCAAATATCAGAATACTTCAGCATGAACATCATCAACTACAGTTTAATATTTGTCCCCAATTTTAATGTAAAATTTACATACAATGGAATGCACAATCTAAGTGTTCCATTTGATTTGTTTTGACAGATGCATTCACTTGTGCAATGCAAATCCCTTATCAAGATATAGAACATCAACACCACCCCAGAAAGTTCCCTCACGTGCATTTATTTTTATATATTTATTTTTAACAAATGCATGTGCCCATGTAACCACCGCCCCAATCAAAATATAGAACATCTCCATCTCCAAAGGAAGTTCTCTTTCACTTCTTTGCAGTTAACCTTGCCCCACCCCACCCGCACCCAAGCAGCCACTAATCTTGTTTCTACCACTATAGCTTTGTTTTGCTGTTACAGAATTTCACATACATGAAATTCTATGATGCATGCTATTTTGTGATCGGCTTATTTTGCCCCTATAAGACTGAAAAGAAAATATATGAGTAAATGGCATCTTGCAAGGTGAAATGTTGACTTGTTGATGTGTGTGTGTGTGTGTGTGTGTGTGTGTGTGTAATTGTACTAAACCAAAATAGAAAATGCATTTCTTTTTTAATATATTTTTTATTTTTTAAATATATATTTTTATTGATTTCAGAGAAGAAGGGAGGTTGGTGGGGGGAAAGAGAGAGAGAATCAGAGAGAGAGAGAGAGAGACATCAGTGATGAGAGAATCACTGATTGGCTGCCTTCTGCATGCCCTTAATGGAGATCAAGCCTGCAACCCAGGCATGTGCCATTGACTAGAATTCAATTCAGGACCCTTCAGTCTGTGAGCTGAAGTTCTATCAACTAAGCCAATCCAGCTAGGACTTAATATATTTTTAATGATTCTAGAGAGGAAGGGAGAGGGAGAGGAAAAGGGAGAGAGAGAGAGAGAGAGAGAGAGAGAGAGAGAGAGAGGGAGAGAGAGAGAGAGAGAGAGAGAGAGAGAGAGAGGGAGAGAGAGAGAGAGATAGAAACATCAATGATGAGAGAGAATCATTGATGGGCTGCCTGCTGAATGCCCCCCACTGGGAACTGAGCCCGAAACCTGGGCATGTGCCCTGACTGGGAATTGAACCATGACCTCCAGGTTCATAGGTCGATGCTCAACCACTGGGCAACACTGGCCGGGTGAAAATGCATTTCTTACTATGGGTTGTAATCAGAGATTTAAACAGAGCCCTGTTTCTTCCCTTCCTGCCCTGTCGCTCTCCCTGCCTCCTCAGTGTCCCAACTGCATATCAGTGGTTCCAGTGATTGGTCTCCCCTTCATACCTTTCAATTTCTGTTCCTCCCCTTTGCTCACTCCCCAGCTGGTCTCACTCACTCTCACACTGGAGAGCTCCTACTCATCCATCAGATGCCCTCCTAGTTGGCCTCTCCTCTAGCAAACTCTCTATTCCTGTCCTCCCCTTTAGAACTGATTCAAAACGTACTCACCTATGCGGTTCCCAGCTCCTAGGAGGTCATGATTCATAACAGGCATCAGTAAATACTCATTGAATGAGTGAATAAACCCCAGAACTCTGGGTGACAGGGATTTTGATAAACCAACCAGATTCATTCCCAAGGCCCCATTCCTGCTTAATTTATGTCTCCAACTTGTTAACCATCATGCTTTACAATCTCCTTTAATTGCCCTGCAACCTTGGACTTTCAGTTTCTTCTTCCTATGCCCAATGTTAGGCCTTTCCATGGTTACTCCCTCCAGACAAGCTGAGGCAAACAACTTTCATTTATGAGGATGACGTCATAGCCTTATCTCTGTGGCCTTTGCCCCAGGATCCGCCCCAATCTTGCCGAAGTGACATAAACTCTGTGACTCTGGATGGGGGAGGACGTGTGTGCACCTGCACCCAGAGAGATGTTCACCAAAACGGCACAGTGTCTACATCTGAGATTTCAGATTATTTCACTTAATCTTTTTATTATATATTTTTACTGATTTCAGAGAGGAAGAGAGAGGGAGAAAAAGATAGAAACATCAATGGTGAGAGAGCATCAGTGATGGGCTGCCTCCTGTACTCCCCCTATTGGGATCAAGCCTGCAACCCAGGGCATGTGCCCTGACCAGGAAACAAACCGTGACCTCCTGGTTCTTAAGTCGACACTCAACCACTGACTCACACAGGCCGTGCTCACTTAATTTGGTGTACTTTTCTGGATGGCTTTAGCTTTCTAACTGAGACTTGCACCCGTTACCTCCTGCTATGGTAATGCAGCCACAAGCCCTCCATAAGCATTTATTGCTCACACTCTGTTGTTAACTAGAAGACTCTACTGATCTTGGCTGCACGCTCATGTCTGGGCATAGACTGGCGGATCTAGACTGGCCACGACTGAGACAGTGAAGGTGAGTGACTTTGTGCCACATTATTTCTAATCCTGTGGGAGAGCCCATCCTGGAGACATCCTCATGGCAGTGGCATGAATGCAAATGCAAAAAAGTCCAATTATGAGAGCAAATGTCAAGTTTCTGCCCCATCACATCTGTTAACATCCCATTTTTTCAAAAGTCATGTGGCTGAGCTCACAGTCCAAGTGAAAGACACTTATAAATTACATGGCAACGAGTGTGGGTACAGGGAGGGAGGGGTAAAGAATAGGGACCATCATTGCAATCTCCTACAAACGTGTTCTAACTTTATATTCAGGAAAAGCAGCAAAGCTGGTGTTGTGCAAGATGGCTGCCGAAGCTCCAGCCCAAATCCTCCAGCTGGTACAGGTGAGAGACACCTGTGGAAAGGGGAGGCGGCCATTTCAGCCCCAGAAAAACCTCAGTGTCTCTGATGGATCACATGCCCATCTCTGACCAAATCACTAATGCTGAGGCACCACAGTGTTCTGATTGGCCACTCCTGAGTCACCTGCCCACTCTTGGGTGGACTTGTCTGGACTGAGAGCTGAGAGGGTGGCTCTTGAGAGGAATATCAAGGATGCTGCTGCAGGAAGGCTGACGTAGCTAGGACAGCCCCGAGGCTCCTGAGACAAGGGCTGGAATGCACTTCATTGGCACTGGGAGAGTGGGGACGTGAAGGGGGAGGGAGAGAAGCCGGTGCAGGTGTGTTATAAGCTGGGGGACCGGGCCTCCATCTCTCTGGGACCTCTGGGAGACTGCTGACCGTGTCTCAGAGCTGCCCCCCAAATTCCCTAAGAGTGAGGACACAGGTGTTCATCCTCCAGTTCCAGTCATCACTGCTGAGGCCTGCTGCTTGGACATCAGCTCTGCACACACCCTCTGCAGGTGAAGCTGGCTATGTGGCCAGAGAAGCCCACGGGCAGAGCCTCAGGTGCTGGCAGCGAGGAGCTGGGACTGGTAGGTGGGAGAGGACATGGGCGGGGCATGTTGCAGTGGGAAAAACAGGCCATGATGCCAACCAGCTGTGAGGACACTGCCTCACTTTGGTCTGGGTCCTTCTCTCAAGGAAAGGAGGTCATAGGTGCCACCTCTGGGCAGAGACCAAAGAAGAACGCAGTGGGGTATAGTAGGGCTGATATGGGGGTCTTCCAGTGTCCTCTTGTTGACTATGAGACCTTACGCAAGTTACTTAACCTCTCTGAGCCTCAATTTCCTCGTCTATAAAATGGGAATATATAGGGTTGTTTTAAATGAGATAACTGATTATAAAGGACTGGGCACATGGTAATCAAAGATTGAAATAAATGAAGAGATATTCTGTTCATGAATAGATAAATTCAATATTGTTAAAATGCCAAAGTTTCCTAACTGAATGGACAAATTCAACACATTCCAATCAAATCCCAGCAAGATATCTTGTGAATATTGACAAACTGATTCTAAAGTTTCTGTTGAAAGACAAAAGATCCAAAACAGTCATCACAATACTGAAGAAGAAAAACAAAGTTGAAGGACTAGCAGTACCCAACTTCAAGACTTATAAAACCACAGTAATCAAAACAGCATGGCATTGGAGAAAGAATAGACACACAGATCAATGGCATAGAATAAAATCTCAGAAAAAAAAAAAACCCACATAAATATATTCAACTTATCTTTGACAAAGAAAAAAAGACAATTTGATGGAGAAAAGATGGTCTTTTCAACAAATGGGGCTGGAACAACTGTACATCCATTTGAGAAAAGAGAAAGAAAATGAAGAAGGAAAGAAAAAAAAGTATCAAGACATAGACCTTCTACCTTTCACAGAAATAACTCTAAATAGACCATAGACCTAAATGTATAATGAAAAACCATAAAATTTCTAGAAGATACCATAAGAGAAAATCTAGGATCTAAGTTTACCAATGAGTTTTTAGATCAACACTTAAAGCATGGTCCGTAAAAGAAAAACTTCATTAAGTTGAATTTTATTAAAATTTAAAACTTCTGCTTTTAAAAAAAAATACTTAAGATCATTAAAAACTAAGCCAAAGACCTGGAGAAAAATCTTTGCAAAACACGTATCCAGTAAATATATTTTAAACTATTCAAAAACAATTTTAAAACTCAACAAGAAGATAACAACCCAATTTTAAAATGAGCAAAAGATTTCAACAGACAATATACACACAGATGACCAATAAGCACATGGAAAGATACTTAACTAATATGGCTTTAAGGAAATTGCAAATTAAAACAATCATGAGATACATATCTACTAGATATGCTATCATTCAAAAACTGACAGTACCAAATGCTGGCAAGAATGCAAAGCAATGAGGACTCTTGCTCCTTGCTGGTGGGAATGCAAATGGTGCAGCCACTATGCAATACAGTAGAGTTTTTAAATATAGAAATAGAAACATTTAATTTATTTTAGAGAGAGAGAAAGGGAGAGGGATAGAGAAATAGAAACACTGAATGCAAATGGTGCAGCCACTATGCGATACAGTATAGTTTTTTTAAAATATATTTTTAAATTCATTTTAGAGAGAAAGAAAGGGAGATGGATAGAGAAATATAAACATTGATGAGAGAGAAGCATTGATAGGCTGCCTCCCAGGGATGGACCCCAAAGCCAGGCATGCGCCCTGACTGGAAATCAAACTGGTGACCTCTTGGTTCATGGACCGATGTTCAACCACTGAGCAACCCAGCCAGGCCAGTCTGGGTTTCTTTCTAAACTAAACATATTTCCACCATCGGATCCCGCAATCACACTTGGTATTTATTCAAAGGAGTTGGAAATATGCCCATACAAAACCATGCACGTGAGTGTTTATAGAAGCTTTATTCGTAATTGCAAACACGGAAAGCCACCAAGGAGTCCTTCAGTGGGTGACTGGCACAGAATCGGTGGCGCTCCCAGACAAGGGAGTATTATTCGGACTGAAGAGAAATGGGGTATCAAGCCACTAAAGACATGGAGGAACCCAAAAGGCTATCACTAAGTGAAAGAAGCCCGTCTTAGGAAGCTCTCCTGTCTGATTTCAACTGTCTGACGTTCTGGAAAAGGCAGAACTCCAGAGACAATAAAAAGACCAGAGGCGTCCAGGATTCAGGGGGAGGAGGATGAGTAGGTGAAATCAGGCTGACACTCTGACCCTTAGCCATACGGGTGAGGGCTGAAATTAATTATTTTACTTCTTAAAGCCGGAAGGATGGGCTTACAAGGGAGTGAGTGTGTTGTGATGAAGTCTGAGCTGGGCTTGCGCTGAGGCAACACTGGGAAGCCCCTGGATTGCGGGCCGAGGTGCGTTACTTTGAGGCGTCCAGCCCGGCTCCCGGCCTGCCGCAGAGCAGCCGGACGCAGTGCGGACAGCCTGGGCAGGGACTGTGCGCGGTGACAGACTTCACACTGTTCTTTCTCGTGGGCCTCAGGACCATGCCCCGTTTTCTTTAACTCTTTGTTTTGACATAATTTCAGACTCACAGGAAAATTGCAAGGAGAGTACAAAGAATCCGTGCATCCCCTCCTCCCAGCTTTCCCAAATGCCTTCACCCCGACCACACCGGCTCGGTCCTGTCCTGTCCCTTCACAGCCCAGCCATCAGCTCTGACCGGCTTCCTTCTCACCGTCAATCTGATGAGAACAACAGTGAACACTGCGTGAGCCAGGCACTTTTCACATAGTCCCTCCCCGCCTCATACAGCCCTCGGAGGGCCCATCCCCACCCCACCCCGCAGATGGGAAAGCTGGGCTCGGGGACTGATGTCTGTGCCCAGAGTCTCAGAGTCAGCAAGTAGCGGAGCCGGCGGGGAGTGAGGAAAGAGCAATGACTTAGAGATGCAGAAAACGGGTGGGAGCCGGGTTTGGGCAGCCAGCCCAGACCACACATTCCCCAAAGGAGCCTTCTGCTGCCGCTGCAGATGAGCTGGCGCCGCTCAGAGACAGCAGGACCAGCAGGGCCGGAGCAGAGAAGTCCCTTCCTCGCAGAGGGAAACCCGCGGCGCTCCTTCTGAGCGGCCTGGCCTCAAACACTGACTGCGTGGGTGTGCGTGAGTGTGCGTGAGTGTGCGTGAGTGCGACTGCGGGGTGTGAGGGGCAGGAGTGTGTCAGGGAGGGGGGTGAGTGTATGAGTTTGCGTCCGTGTGTGGATATGAATGTGTGTGGATGTGAGAGTGTAAGTGTGAACATGTGTGATGGGTGGGAAAGTGTGAGTGGCTATGAGCATGTGTGGTGTGTAAGGACCTGAGTGTGACAATGTGAACGTAGGGTGAATGAGTGGAATGTGTAAGAGTGTGAATGTGTGTGGCTATATGAGAACATGAGTGAAGTGTGTGTGATGTATGAGTATGTGAGTGACTGCGAGTGTGCAGGTGTTTGGGCAGGTGAGTGTGGGTGGGAGTGAGTGTATATGTGGGTGAGTGTGAGTGTGTGTGAGTGTGAATATATGAGTGCATGTGTGAGTGTGAGTGTGAGTATAAGTGAATGTGTGAGTGTGAGTGTGAGTATATAAGTGAATGTGTGAGTGTGAATGTGAGTGTGAGTGTGAGTATATAAGTGAATGTGTGAGTGTGAGTGTGAGTTTGAGTGTGAGTGAGTGTGAGTATATAAGTGAATGTGTGAGTGTGAGTGTGAGTTTGAGTGTGAGTGAGTGTGAGTATATATAAGTGAATGAGTGAGTGTGAGTGTGTGTGAGTATGAGTGAGTGTGTGAGTGTGAGTGTGTGAGTATATGAGTGAGTGTGTGAGTGTGAGTGTAAGTGTGAGTGAGAGTGAGTGCATGTGTGAGTGTGAGTGTGTGTGAGTCTGAGTGTGAGTATATAAGTGAATATGTGAGTGTGAGTGTGAGTGTGAGTATATAAGTGAATGTGTGAGTGTGTGAGTGTGAGTGAGTGTGAATATATAAGTGAATGTGTGAGTGTGACTGTGAGTATATAAGTGAATGTGTGAGTGTGAGTGTGAGTGTGGGTGTGAGTGAGCAGGAACAAACCCTTCTCGGGGAAGCAATCCGCCGGAGCTGCCCGGTGTGGCCTTGGTGACAGTCACGTCCCACGTGGAACTCCCATCCGACCTGCGCACTCACACCTGGCCTGGCCAGGCCCTGCTCCCTCTGGAAGCCCACACACTCTGTCCTTCCTAGGCCTCTCCTGTGCCCTCTGCTGCCCCATCAGAGCTCACCACACTCGAGCGCTTGAGCCTGTTTACTTGTCAGGGCCCCGACCAGACCCCAGGGCAGGAAAGCAGGGGCTGGGTCTATGTCCCACTTCCCCGCCCCAGCTCAGGGCCCGGCACATGGCGGTGTCAACAAACAGACGTCACTCCCCTTCATGCCACTGCTGGCCTCCAAGTGTTGGCTCTTGCAGTCCCCACTACCTGAATGCCCATCTCCTTTCCCTTCCCTCTTCTCCACTGACCCATGGAGACATCTATCAGAGGCCACCTCCTCCAGGAAGCCACCCCTGACTATGCCTTGAGACTGGCCCACTGCACTGTCACATATGTGGGAGTTGTGAGCTGTCTTGTCCACATGGTTGTAAGGTCTCAGAGGTCAGGAGCCCTGTTATGTGTCATATCTTTATATGTGTGAGCATATTAGTGAATGGGAGAGTCCTCAGCATTTGTCACAGGTCAGGCATACCGTAGGGCCAAGAGAGAATGAGTGTGAATCATGAGGAAAAAGAACTGACGTACTGTGTCTTCCCCTTGCCCCCCTAGGTCCCTCTGTTTGCTCTCTTCTTGGGCCGCTTGTCACCTGACATACTTTATCCATCTGGTGGTTTTCCTACCTTCCGGCTGCAGCAGGGCTCTATGTGGCCCAGTGTTTGGTCTATGGAGCCTGGGTTCGAATGCCACACCTACTGCGACTCTAAACAGGCTTCCCTCAGAGGCTCTGTGCCTCGGTTTCCGTCTGTAAAATGGGTGGAGTAGCCGGGTTCTCCCGGCTGTGAGCATTGAGAGCACGGGGTGTCAGGGGCACCGCTGATGAGAGCAAGGAGTTTCACTGAATTCTCCCTGAGCCTGTCACCATGTGTCACCATGGGGGGATGTCGCCATGTGGGGGGATGTCACCATGTGGGGGTGCGCACACACCAGCACCGGCAATCTTTGGCTGCTGGGGAGGCCGGATGATTAAAGCTGCCCAGCCCCAGCCCCAGGCGCACTGCCCCGAGGGTGAGAGGGAGGATGAGGGGGATGAAAGGGATGGGCTTGTCCCCCCCCCACCCCCCACCCCCGCTCCCGGGCAGGGGGACAGCGGGAGGGGCGCAGGGACCGGCAGGGCGGACGGGATGGGCTTTCGCTCTGAGCCCCGGGAAGCACTCGGTTCCCCGGGACGCGGCCAGGCTGCTGCGGGGAGCAGAGCGGGGCCCCGGGAAAGGTCAGGCCGGCGCGCGGGGGCGGAGGGCGGAGGGCGGGGACTCGGAGAGGGACGGGGCGCCCCAGAGGGAGGGAGGTGCATGCAAATCGGGGGCGGGCGGGCCGGGAGGCGGGGCGGCGGCCAGGAAAGCCCCGCACGGCCGGTCCCGGCCCAGAGGCCGCACTTCCCCGGGCGCCGCGGGATGGACCGGGGCGCGCAGGTAGGACGGGCGCCGCGGGGATGGTCCGGGGCCGGGCAGTGGGGGCCCGGCGGGGTCCAGGGTCTGACTCGCGCGGGGCGGAGCCGGCTCAGGGCAGGTGCCGGGCCGCCGCGGGAAGCTGGCCCAGTGCTCGGAAGCCGGCGCCTCCGCACTTTGTCGCCTCCGGGCTGGGGAACGTGGGGGCCCGGGGCTTGGCCACGCCGCCCCTCCCGGGCGGTCACCCCGGCCGCGCACCGGGGTCGGTGAGGATTGGGGGACGGGGGTGGAAAGGGGGGCAGTTCTGGAAGCGGACAGCCTGAGACGGGCTCGAGGACTCGGGTGACACCCTGCCACCTTTGGCCTCCTCGTTTGAATATCGCTGGGTGGACCCGCACCGGGGCCGCCGCTGTGCGGGCGCCTGGGCGCGGACCGTGTTGGGAGTGAGTCAGAATGCTCTCCTCGCACCGGGTACCCCCACCGTTTCCAGGCCGGGGCGTGGGCACCGGCGCTGAAATCACCCGGGAAAGCTGGTCAGGAAGGAACCGGGCTGTCTGCCGCCACCTGACCACGGTGTTTGTCAAACCGCCCCGTAAACAAATTCTCCTGGGATCTGTTAACCGCAGGCTCCCAGCCCCTTCCACCAGATAGACTCAGTAAACTCGGGAATCTGCATTTAAAAACCTGTATTTTCTATCATCAGGAGGGGCTGGGACCAGGGACCGGTGGCGGGTGCTGGGATTCACAGCTTATGCCCAGGCCAGCTCTGACCTGCTCGAGCCCCAGGCCTCTGTGAGCTGTGACCCCGCAGCTGCTCCCAATGGGCGGCCTCTTAGGAGCCGGAGCTTTTGCTGGGACATCAGCGTCTTTGTTAAAATCTTAGTCTGTTGGGGAAACTGAGGCTCGGTGTCCGTATGGCCAGGGTGTCCCCCACCATCAGGGGGTTCCAGAGTCCTGCAGAGGGCCCGGAACTGGGCTAGTCCAACCTGTGATTCGAGGAGGATGCTGAGGGTGGACGGGAGGGGCCCCCGAACCCTCACTCCCCAGCTCTCACAGTGCTCCTGGGCCTGCCCAGTGCGGCTCTGGGCACCGGTGTCTGCCCTGAGGAGGCGCCCTCTGGGGGCGGGGGGGGGGAACAAGGGGGTGACCAGCTCTTCACGGGCATGAGACTGGCTTCCCTGAGCAGGACCCTGAGCAGCGGGGAGAGAAGGAGAGGGGCTGGGCCGGGAGCTTGGGGGGAGGGGGGGGTATGCTGGCAGTGGGAGCAGCATGGACAGAGGCTGGGAGTGTGGAAGCCGTGGTGTGGGGTGCTGGGAGCAGGGAGAAGCCAGAGGGGCGGAAAGGTGGGTGTGGCCACGTTGTAGAAGGTCTCAGTGCCCCGCTGAGGAGGGCGCCAGTGTCCCGCCTTCGCCTGAGCCCTAGGAGCCGCCATGCAGATTCCTGGGCCTTCGGCATTGAATCTGGAGGGAGGCCCAGGAAGGCAGGGGGAGCCCACTAGCCAGTCGCCCTGGTTACGCACACCATTTCCCAGCAGGTGTGGGTGAGCTCGGGATTTCCGCATCGGAGCAGTGACTCAGTGCTGGTGTGTGCACTGGAGCCCGGGTTGCAGAGAGCCCAGCAGGCAGGGAGGCTGTCCCCCAGCGTCCGTTTCCTGATGCTCAGAAAGGAGCTGGAGTGAGGTGTCCGGGAAGTGGAAGGGGACCTTTCCTAGACCTTCCTCTCCTCCCCATCCCCCTGACCCGCCAGGATGGAGGCGTTAGGGTCAGACAGCTCACTGCCCTCAGCGCTTCCCGTCTGCTGGGCGGGGCAGGGACCAAAGGCCCCTGGGTGCTCCATTCCTCACATTTGTAAAACCGGCATCTCATGAAACACAGTTCCCAGCACAGAGTCCTTCCACAGGAAACACGCATGTCTATTGTTACTGTCCAGAAGTGATCCTGGCCCTGGCCAGTGTGGCTCTGTGGTTAGAGCGGCCGTGCATGGAAGGGTCATAGGTTCGATTCCTGGTCAAGGGCTCGCACCTGGGTTGCAGGTTCAATGCCCAGGTCCCGGTTAGGGCTTGTGCAGGAGGCAACCAATCTGTGTGTCTCTCTCACATCAATGTTCTCCTCCACCCCCCACACTCCCTCTAAAAATCAATGGAAAATATGGCCTTGGGTGAGGATTAATAACTAAAAACAAAGAAAAAAGCACAGTCCAGAGGTTCAGAGCATGGGCTCTGGAGCCGCATTGCCTGGGGCTGAGAGTGGCTGACTTCTCAGGACCTCAGTTTCCCCACTTGTGAAAATATAGTGATGACTTTATATGGTTGTAATGATGCTGAAAATAAGTGTCAGGCATACAGAACAATGCCCGGTATGGAGTAAGCACCATGTGTTTGTAAAATATTAAGAGATTAACCCCATTGGACGGGGGTCAGTCTGCCCACTGGGCAGGTGAGGAAACAGAGCCAGCGATGTGTGTGGTGGCCTGGCCTCAGGTCCCAGGTGTAGGGCTGACAGGGAGGGATTCGAACCTCCTTCCCTCCCCAGCCTGTGTTCTTCACCGCCCGGGTTTGCTGGGGGGACCAGAGGGACCTCTTTCCCAGCATGCCTCAGGGCCGGCCCTGTGAGACATCCCTGGCCATGTCAGACCAGACTCCCCGCGGCTGGTCTGGAAGACAGGCCGGTGGCTTGCGGGGATGTTGTGTGAACTTGCCCTTGCCAGAGGGGGTGGGAGAACCCAGCGGTGGCTGCGGGGCCCTGCAGGAGCCGGCGTCAGAGGGGCCGTCAGAGGGGCCCTCTTCCCGTGGCTTGTGGTGTGACTCCCAGCAAGTCTTTGCTCCTCTGAGCTGGAGGCACAGAGATGGGCTGGAAGGCAGGGCCCGGGTTCCGATGTGAGCTTGCTGCTTCCCATCTGAGACTGGAGGCGGCTGCCTAACCTCTCTGAGCCTCGGTTTGCTTGTCAGTAAAATGGGTGTGGGCGGGGCGGGTGTTCACAAGATAGTTTTTATGGGCACCTTGCCCGTGGCTCAGGGATGGCAGTTTCTGCCCCAGTTAGAACAGAGTCACCTCTCCCTAGCCAACCCCCGCCTTCCTCGTGCATTTCTCCTTCGAATGTGTGCTGGGCACGGAGAGTGCAGGCAGATGCCAGGTGCTGCCGCCGGAGCGCTGGCAGGTCCCTGCCCTCCTGAGCTCACATTCCCCTTGAGAAGACAGGCCGTACCTACAAACAACTCAGGACACCCCCCTCACCCCCCATCTATGATTCCTAACGCCACCGGCTCGGAAAACCCCAAGCTTTTTCACAAAAACTTCAGCCGGTACACGGCCTGACCCGAGCCCAGCTGGAGGCCGCTGGGCCTGTGTTTCTCCTCCTCGCTGAGCGCTGAGCGCGCCGTCCTGCAGGGTTGCCCCTGGGATGGTCCCGGGGCTGCGTGGAGGGGAGGGGCTCCGTCGGCTGGTCTGTGTGCACGGCCACCTTGGACAATCGGAGGCTTCTGGCCCCAGGGTTTCTGAGGGAACGTGGGTCGCAGGGACAGCGCCCGGAGGGGGAGGGAGCAGGGGGACGCGGGCACGGCCCCCCGAGGAGGACATTAGAGACGGGCGGAGGGGAGAAGAGAAGGTCTCCTCCATCGCCACCCGCTCCCCCGCTGCTCCCTGCTCTGTGTGGGCCGCCCGCTCCTGCACCTGAGCCTTCCCTGGAGGCGCCGATGCCTCGGGTTCAGCCGTGGCCCCGCACCCACCCTCGCTCTGGGCCCCGGGCCCCTGGCTCCAGGCGCTCAGGAAAGCCGGGTCTGGGCTGGAGCGGCGGGTGCCGGGCCTGCCGGGCGTCACCAGCGGGTTTGGGGGCCGGTTTCCCGAGGGGGGGCTGCGGGCTCTGAGCAGAGGACGGTGGAGGGACTGGCAGCCTCAGCCGCAGGCGGCTCACACGCTCAGGGCCGGGTCCTGCCCGGGGAGGGTGACCATCGCCCTCCAGTACCACCCAGCACTCCTCTCTCTCAGACGCAGCCTGAGTTCTCATCATTCTTCTTGTCTCGGGGGACGGTGAAGAGGTCAGCCTGACCTTGGACAGGACCCGGTTGGTCAGAGTCCCATTAAAACTCCCAGTCAGAGAGGAAAGAGCTTTTTCCGTCCTGCGGAGCTTTATTTGCGCTCGCACGCACTCAGCGAACGCGCCAGGGCTGGGACACAGCCTCCGGGCCAGGGCCCCGTGGAGCTGAGTCCAGTCGGGGAGGGGGCGCGGAGGGGGTGACTGTGGCCTGAGGCCTGAAGTGAAGGCACGCGGCTCTCCGGGAAAGAGCATTTGGGCGGAGAACAGCAAGTGCAAAGGCCCTGAGGTGGGACGGCTCGGTGTGCTGGACCCACAACAAGGAGGCTGATGCGTTGGCTGGAACTGAGCGGGCGGCGAGGGCGGGCCCGGTGCTCTCACCGGACTTGTAGGCTGGCCCCTCAAAGCAGCACCCGCTCTTCTCCATCGTCACAGACGAGGAAACAGACAGAGAACGTTCTAGTAACTGGTCCAGGGCCACAGCTGCCAGGTGGCGAGCAGGGCTGTGACCCGCCGCTTCAGGTCCGCAGTCTTCACCGCTGAGTTTAAACACAAAACGGAAACAGGGCTCAAATGCAAGGGCCGCCTGCTGCTGCTGCGGTCATGGCTGGGGTGCCCGCCCTCTGTGGGCCAGCCAGCCCTGTGGGCGTGGTCAGGCCCAAAGGGGCATCACAGACCATCTCTTACCAGCAAGCACCTTCCCCAGGACCAGGCAGTGAGGACACACCCGAGCAGAGTGGACGGGGGAGGGGGAGGGACAGGACCAGTGGAGGCCCCACTTCACATCAGGCCTGTGCTGGGGGGAGGCGGGCAGACCACTGGGTGCCCCCTCCATTCCTCTGAGGAGGAAGCTGAGGCTCAGGGTAGAAACTCACCTGATGACACAACTCGGAAAGGGCAGAGTCTGGGTTCAAGCCCAGGGCCGCTGACCGGGAAGTCGTTCACTGGCTCGTAGCCGCTGTGCTGAGCCATCCCCAGGAGGCGTGGAGGCAGAGACGGGCTTTCTTGGAGGGAGATGAGGGAGCGCAGGCACTGAGAGCATCCGGAGAGGGGAGGAAGGCCGGCCCGGAGCAGCCAGGACGGGTGGTGCCTTTTCCGAAGGGGACAGGCCCTCTCGGGAGCCCTCCGAGCCCAGGGCAGCCCGCCTGCAGGGATGGAGCAGAGGCCTCCGGGCCCCACCGCCGGGCAGCTCCGGCAGAAGGTCCTTCCTGAGACGGAGCCAATTAGCTTTCCAGGAGCGCTCACGTCCTGGCTCCGGTTTTGCCCCGTGGAGGGATGGCCCTGTATTTCTCTCTCTCAGACGACACAGCCAGAGTTCTCAGTCATTCTTCTTGTCTCAGGGGACGGTAAAGAGATCAGCCTGACCTTGGACATGACCCAGTTGGTCAGAGTCCCATGTAAAACTTCCCAGTCAGAGAGGAAAGAGCTTTTTTCACCCTGTGGAGCTTTATTTGAGGAATTCATATAGGGAACATCCGCCTGTCTTCCACAGCTTCTTGTTTCACCTCCTCGGATCTGGGGCCCAGGCCTCTGCACTTACACTGTGCAGCAGCCATGTCCCACTCGGGGCTCACATTGGGCTTGTCAGTTAAAACCTCCAGATTTCTCTTCTACATATGCTGCTATCAAAGTTTCTTCCATTCTGAGATTCCTTGTTTGAGGCTAGCAATCATTACCAGTCTTCCTTAATTTCTAATAAATGTACTTCAGGCTAAATGGCTGTATATTTTTCTCCTAGTACTGTTTTGGATTTATTCCACAGGTCTTGTTATACAATGTCATTGACTGCTAAAATAGTTTACAATTTCTCTTTTGTCTAAAAGTTTATGTGCTTTTTAAATGTTTTAAGGTAGATGGAATTTTTGAAAGTTTTCTTACTGGTGATTTCAAAATTTATTACATTACTAGGGGCCCAGTGCATGAATTCGTGCACCTTGAAAGGAACTGTGGGCCGTGAGGCTGTGGTGAGCACAGGGGCGGGTCTCAGCCCATCCTCCTTGGCCCCTCTTGCCATGGCCCTTGTCCCCTGTCTGCCAGCAGCCCTGTTCCCGCCCCTGCTGCTCCCACACACTGACAGCACCAGCCCCACTGGCACCCACTGATAGCACCGAGCAATTGGGGCCAGCACCAGCAGCGGGTGCAAGCGGCAGCTGCTGCCCCGATCGCCCCTCAGGAGCAGGGGGACATGGAGAAGCCCTAAGGGGCAATCTGGGCTGGTAGCTGCCACTCGCACCCACTGACAGTGCTGAGCAATTGGGGCTGGCACTGGGTGCAGGCAGGACCAAGGCATGTGGGAGCAAAGAAGTTTCAGTAATCACCAAAGGCTCGCCCTGACGACTCCCTGACACCCCTGCTCACCTGCTCCACTATCCCATCATGGCATGCACCCCCTGGTGGTCAGCACACATCACAGCAATCAGTTGTCAGTTATTCTGCCGTTTGGTCTATTTGCATATTAGGGTTTTATATAGAGAGGTGGTTAATATTTGTGGCTTTTATTATATAAAAATGAAGATTTTCTTTGTAAGATTTTCTGGTTAATTTTTCTGTATGATCGACCCTCTTGCATTTGAAAGGAGGTATATTTTCTATTGGATAGAAAGTTCTAGAAATATATCTGTTAGCTCAAGCTTGCTAACTATATCATTTATACTATTTACGTTTTTGTGTGTTTTTGTCTACCTGGCTTGTCTCCCCTTGTGATATAGGGTCTGTTCTGGCCTTCTCTCAGCTTTTTATTTTGTTTTGTTTTTCACTTTGGCTTTCTTTTCAAAGCTATTTATTATCAGGTGCATATGAATAGAAAATGTGACTAGAGAATGGTTCATGCGTTATACCTTCTTGGCCAATCGTTCCTTTATCAGTATAAAACAGCCACCTTTCTCTCATTTAATACTTTGATGCCTTGGATTCTGTTTTATTTGGTATTAATATTCCTATACCTCTAATCTTTATTTGCATTTTTCTTGGCTAATTTTCTGATTCTTTCTTTTCCTTTCAACTCTAAAGCTGTAGGCTTTTTATTTGGTGGCCAGATGAATTTAAAAGAAAACAAAACTTGCATCTCGGTCTCAACTCCACAACCCACTTGCTTAGTAATCTCAGACAAGTCATTTCCCTGTTAGACCTCAATTTCCTTGTCCATAGAATGGGAAAGGACCTGCTGGGTTTTTGTGGAAACAACACGATAGTGAATGTGAAAGGCCACACACACACATACACACACTACCTCTCCCCCCTCCCCCCCCGTGCACATGCTGGTCATTGGGATGAGTATGGGCCGGCGTTCCAGGCAGTGAGAATGCAGTGCAAAGGCCCGGAGGTGGGAAAGCCCACATGAGGCGGCCGATGACCTCACTGGCCACCTCCTCTGATCCCAGAGGCACATGAGTAAGACCCAGACCCGGCCGGCCTGGAGGGACTTTGCAGGTGGAGGGAAATGGTGGGCGCAGCTCACCGTCGAAGAATGGGAAGGATGTTGGACAGGAACAGGCAGAGCACGGAGGTGGCTGAGGAAGGCGCAGGGTTTGACCAGGAAATCCTGAGGGGGCAACACAGGAGGAGGCCATGCCAGGCGGAGGACGGGCCCCTGTGAAGTGCAAGTGGGGGAGGAGGGGTCTGGCACGTCTGGGGAAGGAGGGAGAGTGCAGATGGGTAAGGACTGAGGAGGAAGGCAGAGGGGCTTGCAGAATTTTGGGGATCCTCACTGACACCAGTGCCCCCTTCTTTCTCATTACCATAGCAACCAGCATCCCACAGTGGGCAAGAGGTAATAGGGACAGAAGGCAGGGAGCATTTGGGGGTACAGGAGCTTAGGGAAGGTGTGGGGGTCTCAACTGTTGTTTCTTTTCATTTGTTGGGGTCTCCTGGCATCTCAGGGCACTCCCACCCTCCAGGAGGATACCCACTGGTGACAGTGAGACGAGGGACCACAGACATGGGTGTGGTTTTTAAAAGTGAGCTCTTCCAGCACTGAAACATCAGGACAATGCTCCTAACATCTGGATTTCTGGCTGCCTCTGTGAAAAGTAAAAAGCCTCCTTCTCACAGGGCAGGGAGTGCTGAGGCAGCATGGCAGGGCCCGTGGGGACCGGGCGTGGGCTCCCCGCTGCCCCCTCTCTCCTCACTGTGGTCCCGCGTCTGAGTTCTCTAGGTGTCTGCGTTTCCTCTGGGGGAGTGACTCTGTGGCCGTGAAGCGCGGCTGAGGCTGGGAGCTGCCCGGAGGCAGTGAGTGCCCGTTCCTGAGGCGGGTGCCAGAGGGCAGAGGGCCCCTTGCAAAAGGCCGCCCTGCAGGCACCTGAAGTGGCATCGGGAGTGGACTCGGGGTCTTTGGGAATCCTTCCAGCCCTGGGGAAGGATGCTGCTGAGACCTTTGTCAACACATCCCACCACTCTAGACTGCTCACTCCAGCCTCTTCCCTCCCGTCCACCTTTTCTCTTTCCCTAGTAACACTAGAGGCCCGGTGCACAGCATTCGTGCACTGGGGCAAGGGAGGGGTCCCTCAGCCCAGCCCCTGCCCTTAGCTGTCTGGGAGCCCTCGGGGAATGTCCAACTGACATCCTTAGCTCTGCCCCAGAGCTGGGAGAGGCTCCCGCCACCACTGCTGTGCTCGCCAGCCATCAGCCCAGCTTCTGCCTGAGCGGTACTCCCCTTGCGGGAGCGCACTGACCACCAGGGGGCAGCTCCTTAATTGAGCATCTGCCCCCTGGTGGTCAGTGCACATCACTGCAACCGGTCGTTCTGCAGTTCGGTCAATTTGCATATTAGCCTTTTATTGTGTAGGATGCGTGCAGACAAGGTGCAGCTTCGTTCGTTTTCTCAGTGAACATGGGCATGTGTAGCCCAATCAGGAAACAGAGCATGACCAGCCCCGGAAGGCTCCCTCCTGCCCCCATCTGCAAGGACACTATCTGACCTCTGACCCCAAGATCGCTTTGTCTCCTTTGGACTCTTTAACAATAGAATCGTTGTTGCCCTTTGCTCGCCCAGCTTGTGCCCGTGAGACCGTCTGTGTGGCCACAGCCGTCCTTTCCTCGGAATCTCAGAGTTTACTTGGTGCTTAGAGATGAGCTCTGGCCGCCTGCTCCATCAGCACGGTCCGAGGCCTCTGCCACCAGCCAGATCTCTGCCTCCCTGCACCCACCCCATGAGCAAGTGATGGAGACCGAGGCTCTGAGAGGACCCCAGCTTGACAGTCAGGCGAGGGCCCCCACACTTAGGCCAGAATTATGCTCCGTGTCTTAGATGCCCTGGAGTCCTGCCAACGTGAGTGACCCCACACGTCGGTGCGTCCCTGACTGCCCGGGAGGATCTGGGGTGAGACAGCAGGAAGGACTTGAGGGGGAACGCCTCCCCCCGCCCCCACAGCCTGCCTGAAGACAGAAAATGAACAGGGAGCTCTTATCTGTGCCCACGCGTCACCAGCTTCGGGTTTGCCCCGGGGGCAAAGTCCTGGTCACTGCGCAGACACGTTCCCTGGTGAGGGCTGGGCAGACAGGACGGAGGCCAAGTTCCAGCCCGGTCACCGCCGCCCTCGTCACCTGGGGACTCCCTCTGAGCCTTGGTCTCCCCTGTGTGCAGGCATGTGTGGCTGCGCCTCCCACAGGGGCTTGCAGAGGAGCACAGGGAAGGGTGGGACGGCACCAAGTGTTTGGCTGCTTCCTCTGTGCCAGGCGCTGTGCTGTGGCCTCCAGAGCCAGAAGGTCCAGAATCGAATTCCAGCCCCACCGCTTACCGCTGTGCATCCTTAGGCAGGTGTCTGAGCCTTCCTGGGCCCCAGGCTCCCGTGTCCATCTTACAGGGGATGAGAGTAGCAGCCAGCGCCTGCCGTGTTCCTCGGGGTGGGGCGGTGGGACCCATGCTGTAATGGCCGGAGGGACTGGGGACAGGCCGGGCAGTTGTGGTGGCGTCTGCGGACCTCAGGGAGGAGGCCACCCGGAGCCGTGGCTGTTGTGAGTGACTGTTGTGACTGCGGCTGACACAGCCAACACCTAATCAGTGCCCCGAGGCCTGACGCCATGCGTCTTATCTCCAAGGAAATGAGTGATGACTGTGGTAATGCCCCAATTACGGCTCCCGGAGGTCAGCTCTCGGGGTGGCCCGTCGTGCCTGCATCGGGTGTTAAGGGGACTCTGAGCCCGGAGTGGTCAGTGAGAGGGGGGCCATGCTGGCTGACCCGGCGCCATGGGCACAGCCAGGGGGAGTGTGTTCAGTCCTTCTCCCGTTCACAGGGTCTGTGGGCCGCCTGTGCTGGGCACTGGCCTGGGCTCTGGGGCCACAGCAGGAAGGCGGCGGGCACAGGCTCTGGCCCTGGGGGAGCTGGCATCCGGGGGGCATCTGGACGGTGACGGGAAGGGTGCGTGTTGTGCTGCAGGGGTGAGTGTTGTGCGGAGACGTGAGAGGACGAGGGCTTGGAGGGCTGCCGGCTCAGCCTCCCCCGGCCTCCGGGCCTCTGGCCGATGGCGTGGCTTCTAGAACCCTAGATGGAGCCGTCTGTGCCTCCCAGGGGCCCCACTGGCTGCTGGGACTCAGCGTGTCCACAGCTGGCACAAGGGTGCACACTGCCAAAAAGTGGCCGTTGGCACAAGATGCCAGGCTGTCCCCGAGATGGCGCCTCCCTCCAGGGCTCCAGCCCGCCCGTCCATGGGGGAGGCCGCAACTCCAGCCTCTCCCCTCCGCTCAGAGTCGTGGCTCACTGCACAGCTGCCACTGGTGCCTCAAATCTTCTGAGTCCAGCCACCAGGACCTGGGCCTCCCAGCCACTGGGTAAATGGCCACTCCACCCACTCAGGCTCCAGCCTCGTTCATCCCCTTTTCCTTCCACCCCCACCCCCAAGTTCCACTATGTGGGCTCCACCTTCAGCCAGGTCCCGCCCCAGCCTCTCTCCCAGTCCTTCCCACCATCCCGTGCGAGCCCCACACCTGCTGTGGCCCGCGTGGCGGCCTCCTCACTGGGCCCTGGGCCGCAGGCCTTTCCCACCCACAGCCCGGGGGGTGGTTTGAAAAGTCCCAGTGTCACGTCCCTGCTCAGATCTTCTAGTAACTTCTCTTCTCACCCGAATATTTGTCAAAAGGAAGAAGGAAGAAAGGAACGAATGAGTGAATGGCCTTGTTCTCATCTATAGTACCTGGCACATAGTAGGTGCTTGGAAAACACCTGCCACAAGGACATGGGTGAATGGGTGAGGGCCTGGAGCACACAGGAGGTGCACAGGAGCCTGGTGGACGCCGTTGGCTAAGTTCCTGGTTCTTGCTTCTGGTTCTCGCTCCCGGCACTGGCTGGGCTGGAGGCGGGGCAGGAGGCTGAGCCCAGGCCATCCGGGGGCCCAGCCCGGCCTGTCTCCCTGTCCTGGTGCAGCTGTTGACGGGCTGCTGGTTCTGGGAACCCGGGCCAGGTGGGCAGTTCCGGGAAGGCTGCTGCCTCAGGGAGAAGTGTGTCCTGGCCCCCTGCCATACCGCCCGCTGTCCTCGAGGCCGGAGGAAGCTCCCGGCTGCCTCAGACTGCCGTTTGGCTCCCAGGGAGGCCCCCCACAGCCCCCGGTGCCGCCGGCTTCCCCCGCGGGCCTCTTGCCGCAGCCTGGCTGCCTCCTGTCTGTGGATCCAGCCCTTCTGGTGGGTTTGTGGTCAGCGGGGAGGAGGGAGCCAGAGGCCCGCACCCCCTCGGGCTCAGGAAGAGCCTCCTCGGCCACTTCCGGGCGGTGCTGGCCGCGGACATCGCAGCCTCGCGGCTCACCTGCCCCGGTAAGGAGAGTGAGACGGGTCTCTCTGCCGGCGCTTCCCTCCGAGCCGCTGTCTCCCTGGCTCCGGCTGCCGCTCAGATCCTGGCGCTGTGACCACAGCCGGTGCTGTCGCCTCTGTGCGCCTCAGTCTGCTCATCTGTAAAGTGGGGGTTTCAGTGGCACCTACACCGTAGAGCTGTGGTGAGAACCACGTTGGTTAACACACTGTACGCACGGAGAGCAGCGCCCGGCACGTGATAAGCATTGCGAATGCATAGCAATCATTACAGGCAAAAGCGTGGTCCGTGCCCACGTTTAAAGGTGGATGACTGAGTTTGTTATTGCTGAAGGTTAGCCAAGCACTCATTCCATAGCAGCGTATTGAGCACACACTGGGCACGGGTCAGCCCTGTTTAGGCACCGGGGGCAAGGCAGGGCCCACGGCACCACAGCTCGGCCCTCCTGGGCTCGCACGCTCCTCTGCAGGTGACGACAGGCCGTCTCTCACCCTGCCTCAGGGCCTCGCAGCAGGACGGAGGGGCTGGTTCATATTGTGGCAACACAGGGTACTTCTTTGGGGACCCGTTTGTGTCCTCTGCCTCTGCTTCTCAAAGGTTGTGTGTCTTGTTGGTTTTGTGAGACCTTTTTATATAGAACAGGCCACCAACCCGCCATTGTGTCGATTTCTACTTTTCTCGCGTCTTCTGCTTGCTTTCTGTTTCTTCTTTGGCGTGTTTTGATCTGAGGAAGTTGAAAATCTTTTGCAGTCAGATCTTCCTATCTTCACCATCTACCTCCTGAAATAAAACCAGCGCTCACACGAGTAACCTCAGTGATAGGATCAGAGACGGTGATAAGTCCATGGCAGCTATAGGCAGGGGCTGTGATGAGTGCCAGGGGCTGCCCTGGTGAGGGGATGGTTTCTGGGTACACAGGCTGCACGGGGCAGCAGGGCCGGGGTCAGAGGCCAGTGGGACAGGAGACGTGGAGGAGGGGAGGGGACAGTGGGTGGGTGGCAGAGGCTTGAGGTTTCTTATTTCCTGGAAACCTTAACTTTAAGACAGCCGTGGGCTCCCATACAGAGACCGCCTGTACGTTCAGCTTCCCACCATGACACAGGCCCTGGTGTGGCTCACCCGCTTTCTTGCACTCCCTCACGCAGCCTGCATTCTGTGCAGCTCTGTCCCCCGCACAGCTGTGTCCCCCCCTCCCCACAAGGCTGAATGTGGAGCCCTCTGTCCTCAGGGGATCCCTCCCTGTGCTGCCTTTTATAGCCACACGCCCTCCCCTCCTGCCTGCCTGCCTGCCCCCACTCCCCGCAGTAACTGCTCTCCCTCTCCAGTGCGGCCGTCCAGGAGAGTCACACAGTGAAACGTCACCTGCATGGGATCGGGCGGAGCGTCCCTTCCGACGGGCCGCCTTCACTGCCATCGCTCCTGGGCGTGGACTGTGCTCCCTGTCGGGGATGCTCCTCCCGGGCGGCCGTGACCCCTGGGAGCTGTGCTTGGGGTGAATACACCTTCAGAGCCGGAGGCCAGTGAAGGCCCGAGGGGCGCCAGCAGCGTGGAGAAGGCTGGGGGACCCAGGTCTGCAAGCAACTGCAGACAGCCCCGTGGCCCCGTCCCGTTCTCTCAGCCCGCTGTGGGCTGGGAAAGTCCTGCCACAGCCCTGTTCCAAGACCCTCAAAGTCTGCACCGCCCAGAGGAGGGGCTCAGGGGACCTGTGGACCCCTAAAGTGGAAGGCAAAGTTAATGCCTGCGCTTGCCTAGAAAGAGGGATTGGAGTTTGCACCCACGTTCAGACGGGCCCGTGGTCCCAGGACATGAGGACAGAGGGAGAGGCTGAGCGCTGAGGCTCTGGGGCCCGGGCACCCTGCTCGCAGCCGGCCTGCCACATGCAGCAGGACCGTCCCTAACACCTCTCTGAGCCTCCGTTCCTCCTCTCAAAACGGGGACTATTAGCACCTACTTCAAGGGGGCTCTTTTGACTATTGAGTGCATTAATATGATAGAATTGTAAAGGGATGTGGTAAATATCGTATGCTAAGTGCAAGGAGAGGCTGTAGGGTTTAGGAGGACAGAGCCTTCAGGCACAGACCTGCCCCCTGGACTTGGGGCTTCTCTGTGCCCGTTGTCATCCTCTCAACAAGCTGCAGGTCAGCAGCATTTCTTCCCGAGGGAAGCACAGGGGCGTTCGGGCACCGTCACCTCCCTGGTCCTGGATCTCATATCTCCGTTAACATGGCCTTGTTGGTGTTTGTTTGTTTGTTTGTTTGTTTAAGTTGCTGCTTCACCTCTGGCTCATGAGGGTTTGTAGACAATACAAATCCTCGGCTTTTTGTGCTGCTCAGTCAGCCTCTCTGGTCCTCTGCATGGGCACGGCTGTTTGAGATTAACAAGCAGGATGGCCAGGTCTTTCTGGCTCATCTCACTCGTCTTGTTGGGCTCAGCCTGTGTTTCTGGAGGAGAAGTTGAAGGCGTTGATACATTGGAAGGTGGCTTGGGCCCAGAAGCCAACAGACCTGGCTGCTGGCTCCAGCTCTGCCCTCTCATTAGCCGTGGGACCTGATCTGACCTCTGGCCTTGGTTCCCTCGGGTGGAAAGTGGGGACAACAACTTGTCCAGCAGGGTCTTGGACAGATTCCATAGGGCCATGGCCGGCAAACTGCAGCTCGAGAGCCACATGCGGCTCTTTGAGTGTGGCTCTTCCACAAAATGCCACAGCCTGGGCGAGTCTATTTTGAAGAAGTGGCGTTAGAAGAAGTTTAAGTTTAAAAATGTGGCTCTCAAAAGAAATGTCATTCGTTGTCCTGTTGACACTGACTCTGTGGACTAATGAGTTTGCCCTGGAGTAAATGTTTCTATGCGCTCAGCAAGGTGCCAAGCAAATGCGAGGACTTCATTGGCCCTCGGCGCACGTAAGGCAGCTGTTTCCAGCGGGCAGGCTCTGCGCAGCCGTGGCCTGGGAGTGCGTGCCCATCCCTGGAGGGGTGCGAGCAGATGCTGGCCTGCCGCCTGTCAGAGATGGGGTGTCTGCAGGGCTCCCCTGTCCGGCTGGCAGGTGAGCTAGGCAGGCCACCCCTGAGACTCTGCCCAACTCCCACCCGTCAGGGGTCCTGACTGAGAGTGCCAGCTGGAAACTGTTTCCTCTTGCCATGAGCTTGACTGGGATCACTGAGCAGTTACTGTTTTAATTTCTTATTTACCTGCACCTCTGCCATGGTTTCCCTGACATGCAGCTCCCGCATCCAGTGAAGCCCGCTGAGTGCCGTGTGCGTGTGTGCGTGTGCATGTGTGTACGCGCGCGCACACACACACACACACACACACACACACAATCTAGGCATGCCCTCCAGTCGGATCGGAGGTGGCACCTGATGCCGTCAGTGTGCTGTGTTAGTCCACCCTCCTGGAGGACTTTCCCACGATGGCCCTTCCGCTGTGTGACCGTGGCCAGGCCTCTCAGCCTCCCTGTTTCTCTTTACTCGAAGGCGGGGCGGGAGGGACACGGGCGTCTCCGCCGCAGGACGCTGTGGCGGCTGTGAGCCTGCGAGAGGGAAAGTTACGGGGCTTTGCAGAGGAAGCGGTGTCACAGACCCACCACCGCACGCCCTCCTGCTTCCTGGTCTCCGCTGGGACTCTGCGAGGAAGGGGTGCCCGTCTCCCCCGGGGGAGAGCTCTCCAGCCCCCTGCAGAGCCCGTGGGGCGCCTGTCTCTCCAAAGTGACTTGACGAGCACATGCTGTGTGCCCACACCGAGCCGGCCCCGGGTCCCGGCGGGGAACGAGGCCACCGCGGCCCTCGGGGTGGACGGCACACGCTGGAGAGGACAGTCTCTCCCACACGCCCCTTGCCCGTTGCCCCCGGGGGTGCAGGCCGGGTCCTCCCCAGGCCGCCCTGAGCGCGGTCGGCGTGACCCTCAGCAGGACTGTGCCTTTGAGCAGGATCACCGAGAGCACGGCCTTTCCTCTGGGCTGGGCTTCAGGATGCCGTGGCGTCCCGCCCCGTTCCTGGCGATGCTCACTCTGACCACGTGGTGAAGGTGGTGCCTTCCAGGCTCTGTATGTAAATTGTGCACAATTATAGATATACGTTATATAAAATTATAATGTTAGCTATTCTGACTCATTCATTAGCAAATCACTAACACGAGGTTGGTGGGAGCTAGAGGCTGCCGTGGCGACGAGAGCTGTCCCTGCTCCCGCTGTGACATGTCCCTGCAGCCTCCTGCATCCCTGCTCCGACTCCTGGGTTACCGTGGTCTCTGTAATGTCTGTTGTGGGCCATTTGTGCCCATGTGGGCCAGGGGGCACCGTTCGAGCTGACTCCTGTCCTTTACCATGTCCCCAGTGTTCCTGAGCCCTTCCTTCCATCATCCCTCCCTCCCTCCCTCCCTCCCTCCCTTCCTTCCTTCCTGGCACAGTGACAGTCCAGGCTGGTGCCTGCCAAAGCAGAATAGGATTTAGAAGCTGTGGCCTGGGCCCCAGGCTCACGGTGACCCGATGCCCGACTGGGTCCTAGCAAAGCGGAAGCAGGGTCAGCGGATTAGATTGCGCCGTGCGTCCGTGTGATTTCCTGGTTTTGCTGGTTGCACCGGGGCTGTGCAGAGAATGTCCTGTTCCCCTGAAATCCACACTGGAGTATTGGGGGGAGTTTATTCCTGTGAGTAAATAAATAAGAGAGAGGGGGCAAGGGAGGGAAATGAATGGAAAGGATGGAGAGGGAACGGCGGGGTGGGCGTGGCGGGGTGGGCGTGAGTGGGTGTGTGGGAGGAGCAGCAGGAAGTGGAGGCGAGCAGGTGGCAGGAGGCAGGGGCACAGCTGCTGGGCTGGGGAGGGAGGCGGCCTCTGCAGAGCCTTCGTGTGGGACGAAGCCCCTGGAGAGCATTGCGCAGGGGCTGGAGCTTCTGCTGTGGCTTCAGCCCCCACTGTGCTCCGGACACCGTGCTCCCCACACTGTGCTTCCCACACCGTGCTCCCCACACTGTGCTCCGGACACCGTGCTTCCCACACCGTGCTCCCCACACGGTGCTCCCGACCCCATACTCCCGACACCGTGCTCCCAACACTGTGCTCCTGACACCGTGCTCCCCACACCGTGCTCCCCACACCGTGCTCTCGACACCGTGCTCCCCACACTGTGCTCTGGACACCATGCTCCTGACACCGTGCTCCAGACGCCGTGCTCCCGACACCATGCTCCCCACACCGTGCTCCCAATCCCATACTCCCGACCCCGTGCTCCCGACACTGTGCTCTTGACACCATACTCCTCACACTGTGCTCCTGACAGCGTGCTCCCGACATGCCTCCTCTGTGCAGGGCACCTGCGAGCTTCATGCCTGCTACTGCCGGGGCAGGGAGAGTGCAGAGACAGCGACTGTCTGAAAGCACATGGCACTGAGCAGCAGGAGGAGGCCTGGCAGCTGCCTTTCTGAACTGATGATCCCAGACAGAGGCCCAAGCGGACTGTGGGTGTGCACTGTCAGCATCCCAGGACGGAGCTTTGTGGGGGCATTGGGCAGGAGGTGCCAGGCGTGTGGGGGGCATTGGGTAGGAGGTGCCAGGCGTGTGGGGGGCATTGGGCAGGAGGTGCCAGGCGTGTGGGGGGCATTGGGCAGGAGGTGCCAGGCGTGTGGGAGTGGCAGTCCGTGGCCCGATGGGATCTGTTCCTGAGCATCTTCCTAAGGCGCCCTCCCCACCCCTCCTGTGCAGGTGGCCTGAGGCCTCAGTGTGTCGGCTCAGGTGGTCCTCAGCGCCCGGGGCGATGGAGACTGAGGTCAGGGGGTGAGCTGCTGGCTCAGGGGCCACAGGAGCGCGAGTCAAAGCAGGTGTGGACATAGGAGGTGACAGGAGGGATGTGAGGTGGGGTCCCCCCGGGACAGGCAGACACCACGCTGTGCGGAACAAGGTGACAGAGTGAGCAAGGCTCACCCAGTGCCAGACCCTCCACCGGGGTCACCGCTGGCCCAGGCTGTGGGCTCGGTTCTGTGTGTGGACTGATGTTCACGGTGCCGTGAGTTTAAAGCACATGCTTTCGTATGGTGCCAGTACTGCCGGTTTGGTAAACAGGTTTCATACTCAAATCCCTGTAATCATAGCAGCGACTCTGAAGGAACAGAGACTAAAGTGAGGGGCACTGCTGGGCTTGTGGTGTGGGGGGTGTGAATTGTGCCCTCTCTCTGGGCGTCTGCACCTTCCAGTCTTTATTCCCGGTTACGTCTTGTGGGGTGCTGTTAACACAGCGAGGCTGGTCCGTGACTTCACTGCTATAAACCCCAAACAGAAGGCCCTCCATGGGGTCAGAGATCAGGGAGGGGTCACATGCTCTGTCTGGAACACGCACACCGAGGGCGTGTGAGGGACTCTTAGCTCCTGCGTGTGGGCGCGGCCCTCTGGGCTTGCCTGACCGCCTGGGCTCGCTCATGCACTGGGGTCAGCAAGGCCAGCTGCCTGCCCCGCGGAGGGTGAGCTCACCGCAGGCCCGGGCAGCCGCCCCTGGCCAGTGTGGAAGGGGACCACTGGGACCTGCCGTTACCGTCCTCCAGCAGGCGAGGCCGGGCGCGCCTCCAGGCAGCGGCTGTGCCAGGGCAGGCCTATGCATGCCGCACTCTGGCTAGCATCCTGCTGGCCAACACTAGTCACATGGCGAGCCCAGATCCAAATGCAGGGAACGCCCTGCCCAGAGCGGTTGGGGGGGTGGGGGGAGGGAGGACCACTGCAAGGTTATGTGGACATGGGGGGGAATTGAGGCATTCATGTAGTCAGACAGCATCACTTTTAGTGACTGCCTAATACGTCATTGCATGGGTCTGCCATCCTTTATTTAACCAGCTCTGTAAGGTTGGACAGTCAGCTTAGAATTTCCAAACTACTTCAAGGAATTGTAAGTCCTTCAGGGTGTTAATTGGGGGGTTGACACACACACACAAAAATGAAGGTTGGGTAAATAAATTTGGTAAGTGTTGAGCGGGGGGGGGGGGGGGGGGGGGGGGGGGGGAGTTCCCTTATTGCAGGACTTATGAGAACCTTTATATGCAAATACGCAGAATGAACTTCCGGAAGTCCGAGGGATACACACACTCAGCCGGGCCTGGGCTTTTTCCAAGAAGCACCTCCGGGGACAGGTGTTCCTGGCTCTCGCTCGGGGCTTTGTGCATCCGGGTTGGGTTTGGTGATTGGACAGGTCTCTGCTGAACACGGAGGGCTCACCGTGGCCAGACACAGTGGCCGGGGTGGGGGCGGCTGTGTCTGAGTGGGGCGAGCTCTGAAGGCTGCACTGGGATGCCTGGGTGGCGGGGACACGGGTCAGCCCTCACCGCTCACTGTCTCTCCGCAGGGGCCCTAGGACCTCCCGATGGGGCGGCTCGGCTCCGGGCTCACGCTCCCTGTGAGCTGCCTGATCCTGGTGTGGGCGGCAGGCGCTGGTAAGTCACCCCTCTCATTCATTCATTCATTCATTCGTTCATTCCTTCAGCAAACATGTACTGACTGTCTACCTGCCAGGCCCAATCAGGGAACAAAGCTGAGATCCCCGGCCTTGACTTTGCACTGTGGTGGGGTGAGACAGCCGATGACAGGTGGCCCGGATTATAAATTAATCCTAGGGTTGTTAGAAGGTGTGGGAAAAGACGATACAGAGCAGGGCAGGGAGGACTGGGGAAGCGGGGTCAAGGGGAGGATTGCAATTTATAACACGTGCTCAGGGAAGTCCTCAGGAGTGACAGGCACTGAAGCAGAGACTGAAGGAGGTGAGCAGCAGCTGTCTGGGGAGGACCTCAGTGGAGGCAGAGCCGAGAGTCTGCCTGGAGGCTGGTGGAGCCAGAGGAGTGGGTGGGGCCGGGTGGCAAGCCACCAGTCCGGAAGCTTTGAGGGTGTGAGCGGAGGAGGTACATGGCCTGTTACACGGATACGATCCCTTTGTAAGCATGAGGGTGGAGTCGGGAGGTTGGGGAGGAGCAAGCCGGGACATCCTGCTGGTTCTCAGCAGGCCACTGAGTGGCTGGACTGGACTGAGCACCCCACCTTCTCACCCGCCCTTTGATATTGGCCAAACCCAACAAGGAGCCAGTGGCCACGGGCACTGGGTGACAAGACGGTGGGATCAGCCTCCTGAGCTGCGGGGGTGGAGGGGGGTGGGGGGAGCACGGGAGCAGCACAGGGATAACCGCCTCCCGCTGCAGGGCAGGTGCCTGTTGGCGGCCGTCCTCACACTGCCTCGTATTTTCCCTGTAATTTGGCCAAAGGCAGGTAGGTGAGCGGCAGCACACGAAGGTCATGGGGTGCCCCCTCCGTGGGCCCTGCACCCGGGGATCGTCTTCAGCCTCGGGAGCCGCCTCAGGGCAGCGGGAGGCTGTGAGGACGCACACGGCGGTCCGGGCGGCGGTGCCCGTGTTCGCGACGGGCCCTGGTCCTGTTCCGGCTGGTTCCGGCCTGTCCCGGTGGCCACGCCCTCTTGCTGGGCCGCTCAGGGCGCTGCTGTGTCTGTCTCCCCAGGGGGTGTGCAGCTCCGGCAGCAGCCCACCTGCTTCTCCGACTACCTCAGCACCTCCACCTGCGAGTGGAGGATGGGCGGCCCCACCGACTGCAGCGCCGAGCTCCGCCTGACCTACCAGCTGGTCTTCCTGAACGAGGGGTGAGCCTGTGCCGGGGAGCTGGGGCGGGGGGGCGGCGAGGGGAGGCCAGGAGCTTGGCCTGAGTTCGCCGGCGCCCGGTGGTGCCCTGGAGTGCCGGGTGCTGAGTGCGGCTCCCTGCGGTTCTTGCTGGGGCCGGGGTGCAGTGTGCGATGCCGTTGGTGTCATGCCGCTCCGAGCTCACGCACCGGGCCTGCAGTGTGTGGATGGAGAGGGATATCGGACCAGGCAGCTCTCAGGCCCTCAGCCTAAGGACTCCAGCTCAGAATGAGCGAGGACCCCAAAAGCATCCGTGCAGGCAGCCTGTAGCGCTCGCTCTGGGCCGCTAGGAATGGAACCAGGACATTGAAATCACAACAGCACGCAGCCACCAGAGCAGCGACACCGTAACACACCACGTGATCGCTAGAGAACTCCTTGGTTCGCGTGAGAGAGAGCGGCAGGTCGTTTGACCCGGGCATGACCATTGTTAGGGCGCAGTCAGTGTGAAGTTCAGCATGGGACGTGGGATGCATGTTCCCGTGATTTATGTACATGCCCTCGATGCACCAGGTAGGTGCCCTGTGCTCCCCAGGGCGGTGCCCGGGCCTAGATCAGAGGTGGGGTGCTGGCCCTGAGCCACACGGGGCCCCCGTGCTGTAAACCGAGTGCTGGCACGTGGCCACGCCCATTCGCTCCTGTGTTGTCTGTGGCTGCTTCTGTCTTGGCCAGCAGGGTGTGCAGTGTATGGGGACAGGAATGGCCTGGCTCTCACAGTCTGGCCCTTGACGGAAAACGTTTGCCACCCTCCGGATGAGACACAGGTTGGCTGTTTGGGGCGGCACGTTAGGATGACGTGTGGTGGCAGGGCGTGTGCCACAGTGCCCTGCATGGGAGAGGACAGGCCCCAGGCGTGCTAGCGCGCGCGCGCGCACGCACACACACACACACACACACACACACACACACACGCTGTTACAGATCCTTCGGTGCCATGGTTCTTCCCTTTCACTGGCCTTCAGGGATGAGCCGAGTCCTGGGACCGAGGCCGCAGCCAGGGGGTGGTGGGCGAGGGGCTGTGGCAGCACGGACGGCAGTCCTAGCCCCCTGGCCCACCACACAGGCTGGCTGCCCTGCTCCCAGCCCCCTGACCTGGTCCTGAGGCAGGAGACCAGGAACTAGCAGAGCATGTGGTTCCTTGAGGCATGTCCGGGGGACACCGTACGTGCATGACAGCCTAATGCAGCCCGTGTCCGCAGAAACCACACGTGTGTCCCTGCGAACAGAGAAAGCACCATGTGCCAGTGTGACATGCTGATGGACTACATAGTCAGCGCGGACATCTACCAGCTGGGCCTGTGGGCTGGGAAGCAGCGGCTGTGGAGTGGCTCCTTCATGCCCAGCGAGCATGGTGAGCGGGCGGGGCGGGTGCCCTAAGCCCGGCCCTGGGGTGGGCCAGGCGGGTTCCATCCGGGGGAGGGCCCAAGCAGCCTTTCCTTAACCCCGATGGGGCTCTTGCCCTGCCTGGGCCTTAGTCCTCCCGTCTTTGAAATGGGGTTGGGCTCAGCAGCACCAGGCCCCCTCAGCTCAGACAGGCAACCCCCTGGTTGTGAGCGCCCGGACCGGGTGTTGAGCAGGCTGCTTGGTGGAAGGTGTTCTTGCCGCAGACCAGAAACTGAGCTGGGAACCGTCCTCACCTCCCTTGACTGCTCAGCTGCTGCTGCTGCTTCAGACAGTCCGGACCAAGCATGTCAAACTCGCAGCCCATGGGCTGCATGCCTCGTTTATTTGGCCCTTGTTAGCCTTTGAGTTTCACATGCTTAGTCTAGACTATGAAAGGCTGACCTTATCCTGCTGCCCAGAGTCCCTGCAGGCATTCCCCAGAGCTGGCTAGGGGGTAATGACAGGAGTTTCAAACACCATTTATTGCTGTGTGACCTTAGGCAAGTCACCTCTCTGAACCTCAGTTTCCAAAAGAGAGTTCCTATCCCCATTTTGCAACTGAATAAACTGTAGTGCAGAGCAGGCAAGTAACCCGCCTACGGTCACACAGTATGAGCAGCAGAGGCAGGGTCTCGCAGCCTCCGCCGCTCCATCAGCAGCGCCTGCAGGACCCCGCTTACCCGCTGGTGGTAAACTGGCCCATGCACAAACCCTGAGTTAATGTAATCCTCACATGCGCATGGCGACATTGGTGCATATTATATACTTGCGATCTCACTAATACGATTGCTTCAAAAGAGACTAAGTCTAAACACACGAATCAAAATGAAGAAAAATGCATGGTACATAATGTAGCTCACAGACGTGGCTGAAAGTGTGAAGGACGAAAGTGCACACGCCGGAGTCTGGGTTATTTGGCGTACACGTGCTGGGTTCCCCGTGGCTCCAGGGAGAGGGGGAGCAGCGCCAGAGTGAGTGCCGGGATTGGAACTGCTATGACCGTGAACCTCCGTGGTGCCTACACATGGAGGTGGTGTTGACTGAAAACCTCAGCGGTCCGGGCTCCGAGGGCCACACGCCCTCACCAGGCCCCCTTCTCCCCAGTGAAACCCAGGGCCCCCGGAAACCTCACGGTGAACGCCACCGACTCCCACATGTGGCAGCTGACCTGGAGCAACCCGTACCCACCTGAGAGTTTCCTGGCCTCTAAGCTCTCCTACCTGGTCAACATTTCAAACGAAGACGACCCCACGGAGGTGAGTGGGCACGTGGGGGTTCTCACCACCCCCTGGGACTCGGGGAGCGGAGACCCCATCCCAGGGTGGGAGACAGGAGCCCGGCTAACTGCAGCCTGGGACCTGGAGTCCCGGCTTCTGTCCCTCCGCCCCTCGCCTGGCGCCCGGTGTGCGGAGAAGGGACGTGACTTGTGGGCCTGCTCCTCCCTGTAAGGGAGGCTCTGGGCGCAGCTGTGTGTCCCAAGGACCGGAGGGACACTGAGATTTCGGGGACCCTCTCAAATGACTGAGTCCCACCATGACACCCTCACTCAGCATAGTCTCCCTGACGCTGACTGGTCAAGGCCAGCGTGGCCAGGGCTGCGGGCCGCCTGAGGCTCGCAGGGAAGGATGGCTCCCAGCTCCTGTGAGTTTGGCCGCATCCGTGTGCCAGGGGCTGTTGGGCCCAGGCAGGAGGCCACCCTCCGTTCCTCCCTCGTGGCCTTCCCCCAGCCAGCCCGGGGGAGAGAGGGCGCCCCGGGAGTTTGGCTGATGGTCTCACATGATGTCACCACAGGTGTGGTCCCACACACCATCACCTTTGTACTTCCTGTCGGTGAGAAACAAGTCAGAGTCCTGCCCACAATAAGGGACAGGACTGTACAGGGCAAGACACAAAGGGGATCCTGGGCCCTCAGTTTGTCTGGCACCATTTTTTTTTTAACGCAATAGGCAGCAGACAACACCACCTACTAATTGTCATCTTACCTTGTCCACTCAGCTACAGTCCTGGAAGTCTTCCCAGTGGGGGCTGGTGGGCGGGGCTGAGGTCGGGGCCATGTGCCTGGGCTGGACGTGAGGCTCCAGAGAGCCCATGAGGGAGCCAGGGGCATGTGCCTCTGTCTGCGCTTCAGAAAGTTCATCACGCTCCCTGGGCGCCAGGCCCTGTCCTAAGTGCTTCCCTGCTTCAACCCATTTAATCCTCACGGCAACCCTGGAGGCAGGCACTTTTTCCCTCATTGCAGAGAGGACATTGAGGTTCCGTCACTCACCTAAGGTCACACCCCCCGAAAGTGACAGTAGGGACCCTTGCCCTCAACTTACAGATGAGGAAACTAAAGCTCAGAAAGGTTCCGACTCGCCCCAGCCCTGTCCTAGGGCTGGTCAGTGGGGTGGGGCGGGCCGGTATTCTGACCCATCTCACTGGAGCCTGGTCACAGCCATGGAGGTGCCAAACTGCCTGGGCCGGCGGAATGACCAGATACCAGGCTGGTGGCTCTTACACGCCGTGCGGTCAGCCAAGGACAGCAGCCCGAGTGGGGGTGGCACCCCGGTGCCAGCTGTGCGGTGATGTCTTCCTTTCCTCCCCCAGTTCCTAGTCCACAATGTGACCTACAAGGAGCCTACCTTCCGCTTCCCGGCCAGCGCCCTGACGCCCGGGGCCCCCTACAGCGCGCGGGTGCGGGCCTGGGCCCCGAGCTACAACAGCCTGTGGAGCGAGTGGAGCCCCCCTGTCAAGTGGGTTCACTGTGAGTATCCGGGTCAGTGCTGAGCGGTTAGTCCTCCCCGCTTCACGCTGGGCCCAGACTCTGCCCTGGCCGAGCACCCGGGTCTCCGTCCGAGGACGCCTCCACGCAGGTAACAGAGGAGCGGCTGGCACGGCCACTGGCCCAGGCGGGCAGGCGGGGCTGCGTGGCAGGTGCCCACGGGGCCCGAGCTTTCCCGTGTGGAAACGTGCTTCTGTGTGTGTGACAGTCCAGCGTGACTGTGCTGGCCTGTGGGTGGTCTTCCTCCCGGGCTCATCTCTCTCTGGGACAGAGATGGTTAACCTGTGTGTGCTGGGCCCTTTGGCAGTGAGGGAGCCCCGAGGACCCATTCAGAACAATGTTTCTACAGGCATAAATAAAGAACTAGGATTAATTTTATACAATTATAAAATATACCTTAAATATGGTTGTGATCTGGGAACATATGCTTCTCTGTTAACAGAGAAACAGGAGCGAGGGCAGTTCTCATAAATACTGTCCCCAGAAAACGGATAAGTGACATTTGTTATCTGGCAGCAGTATGTGGTAGGAGAGCAGCTGTGATGTCTGTGGGCAGCTGGGTGACTGCTGATGCTCCCTCCATGCCTAACGGGAGGAAATGCGAGGTGTCAGAAGTGAGTGCAAATAAAGATGTCATTTCTTCCCCATCCAAGTCCCAGACCTCTGAATTCTGCCTGCAACCTTGTTGGAGGTCTGTGGACCCCAAGTGAAGGATCTCTAAGGGCCCTGCCATTGTCTGCAGCCAGCCAGCAGAAGGGGAAGGAGAGCAGGGAGGGACACCTGCTTCTTAAAAGCCTTAGCCTGGAAATGACACATCACTCCCTCTCAAGTTCTATTGGTGAAACTGGCCACTTGGCCACACATAGCTGCAAGGGATTCTGGGAAATGTAGTCCTTTGCTTGAAATAGCACCCCCAAAATAACTCTTTACAACTTTATCACTTGGCTTTTGTAATAGAAATGTTGAATTATCTCACATTCCCAGGTTCTTGCAGCAGCTCAATGATATCACCCCAGAGTCTTGCCTTCTTTTCCTCTGACATCCTTAGCATGGCAGTATTTTATCTTTAGATTTGCCACCTCATGGCCCAAGTTGGCTGCTGTACACAGCCTCAGACCCCAAGGGCCAAGGAAAATGAAAGGTTCTATCACTAACAGGAAGCAAAAAATCTTCCCAGAGCTTCCTAGCAGACCTTCCCTTGCATCTCTTTGGCCAGGACTGTCACATGGCCTCTCTCAACTGCAGTGAATGCTGGGAACTCAAATGTCTGGGAAGGAGACTAGGATCATCGTGATTGGCCTGAACCTCAGGGTGGGCACATTGCCACTGGGCAAAGAAGAGGGAAAGATAGGGGAGGAGGCTGCCTTAGGCATTGTCTGCACTGTGGAGAGGAGATGGGTGGTTAACATTCACTTAGAGAAGAATTCTTCAAAGTGTCTCTTCCCCATCTGTCTCCACCTGGGCTGTGAGCTCTGTGGGTAGTAGCTACCCTGTGCCTGTGTCCCCAGTGCCCAGAAAGGGGCCAGGCACACAGAAAGTCCTTGGGAAAGTGTTGTTGAATTGATTTGATTCTAACATTGGCCTGGGGAAGGGAGGAGAGGGGATGAGAGGGGAAAGAAAAGGAGGGGGGAGGAGGGGAGGGGAGGGGAGAGTAATGGCTTGCATGGAACATGTGCAGTGTGCTGGACACATTCCTTATTTCCACATCTATTTATTGAGCTCCTACTATGCGTGGCCCCATGCTAGACACTGGGAAATCAGTGGTGAACAAAACAGACAAAAATCCTTGCCTTCTGGAACCGGCACTCGGGGGAGGGGGAACAGAAAATAAACATTCAGAAAAGAGGAAATCAAATCAACCCAGACCCAGCGGCAGTGGGTCTGGAGGCAGTAAAGTAGGGAAAGGGGGCTGAGTGATGGCAGAGAGGGCGCGGGGGAGTTTGGGAGCTGGCGAGGGTGCAGTGAGTGAGGAGAGGAGCCCGTGTGCGAAGGGGATAGCAGCATGGGGAGCGGGCGCTGTTCTGAGTGCGGTGGGTGGTAAGTCGTGGGACCCTCACAGCTCCCCGTGAGATGAGCACTGTTGTTAACCCCATTGTGCCGGTGAGGAAACCGAGGCACCGAGGGGGTGAGGGATGTGTCCTGGGTCACCAGTGAGGGTACGACAGAGCCAGGCTTTGAACTCAGGTCGTCCAGGGCCAGAGTCACTGCCCTGGACCTCTGTGCTTCAGGAAAGAGCAGCAATTCAAGATCCTGAGCTGGCACTGAGCGTGGAGGAGCAGGGGCAGCGAGGGGGCCTGTGTGGCAAGGGCTCAGGGTGCACGGGGAGGGCCCAGGGGCTGGGGCGGGAGGGCTCGGGGTGGCTGATCGTGCGGGATCTGGGAGCCACTGGCTGAGGCTCCGGGGAAATGGAGACCAGGTTGTACCCAGCAATGAGGGCTCATGGCTTCCCTCCCCCTTCCAGACTACGAGGGGCCCTGGGAGCAGCGCCTCCCACTGGCCGTGGGCATCTCCTGCGTCGTCATCATGGCCGTCTGCCTGTCCTGCTACTTCAGCATCCTCAAGTGAGTCCTGGGCTGGACCCCGGGGCGGGGAGCGGGCAGGAGTCCCTCCTCTCACCTGTGGGCTTGCAGTCCTCGTTCAACCATAAGTGTTTATGGAGCGAGGCTCTGAGGCAGCAGCTGAAACCCACCCAGGGCCTCTGTGAGCCTGTGGGAGCCCCATGTCAGGCCTGCAGAGAGCCCGGTGTTTCCCCCGCAGCCCCAGCGCGAAAGGAGATGAGCTGGGCGCAGGCACAGATTCCCGGGCGCTGTGTGTTGGTCAGGGAGGGGGAGAGGCGGGGGGACGGGAGGGGGCAGGATATTTGAGCTGAGAGGGGCCTTCCTTGGGAGAGGGAGGTGGATCTGCCTGGGGTGTGATCCAGACAGTTGGGGCTGACAATAGACCAAGGAATTCTAGGTGATTGCCCTGACAGTCGGGAGACCAGGGCTCCGGTCTGGCCCTGGCGCTGGCAGCTGTGGGACTGGCTCCTCCTCTGGGGGCTGAGAGAGCGGGAACGTGTTCCGTCCGTCCTAAGAGTCTGAGAGAGTCTTGGATCACAGTGGGGTGGGGGTAGAAGGAGCCTGGTTTTCAGGAAACATGGTGTCTCAGAGCCTCAGTGCTCCCATCTCTGAAATGGGACTAGAGTCCTCCCTCGCCATGTGAGGATTAGTGACGGCTGAGGATTGACTGGGCGCACAGTAAGTGGGCAGGGGTTGCAGGCTTTCCTCTCCGTGTCTTGTCACTGACACCTCCCAGCCACCGTGGGCTGGTCTTTTCTCTCCTCTGAGCCTCAGTTTCCCCATCGCCTGTCCTCCCAGACCCGCTCACTGTCCAGCACTCCAGCCTCTTGCTGTTCTGTGAACGCACCAAGCAGGTTCCCTCTGAACCTTTCACTCGCTGTGCCCCTGCCTGGAGGCCCTTTCCCCGGCATCGCCCTGGCTCCCTCCTCTTCCACTCTCAGTCCCACTCAGAGGCCGCCTCCTCAGGGGGCCCTCCTGGACCACCCCCATTCCTCTCTACTCCTTTATCTTCTCCATTTCCACTCGTGGCGCTGGATGCCATCATTAATGTCCTGTGGTTACTTCTGTCTGTCTCCTCTTCTCTGAAGTCAGCTATGTGAGGGCGGAGCCTTTGCCTGCTTCACTGTTCTGTCCGAGGCCGGGCACAGGGAGTGTACACAGTAGGGGCTCAGCACGGCATGCTGACTGAGTGGAGTCAGCGGAGGCTGACCCAGGGCATCTGAGGACCTTCCCTCAGAGCTGACACGCCATGGCTCCAGGCCGACCGGGGGAGGAAGGAACCTGCTTCTTCCAGGGTCTCCTCAGCCTCTCAGCCTCCCCTGGCCTGGCTCCCAGCGGCTCCCTGGGGGACCGCTGATGGGAGCACCCGAATTCTCTGCAGCCCGAGTGCCTCCTGCTTCCCTGGGCTTGTCCCATGAGGACAGAGGCGGCGAGTCGGGAGCAGAATGCTGGGGCACCAACCGGCTCCTCTGCCGCCAGCTGTCCCTTCAGCCCCGGGAGCCTCAGTCTGCCCATCTGTGAATGGGGTTGGCAGGAGGCCCTGTCCCACGGGACATCCAAAACCAACCCACATGGTCCTGGCCCCTGGGAGGAACTGGCGATGTGGTCATTTCTGTGGGTGGAGAGACCAACGCGCTTCCCTTCTCTTTTCCAGGATCAAGAGAGAGTGGTGGGACCGGATCCCCACCCCGGCCCGCAGCCCCCTCGTGGCGGTGGTCATCCGGGAGGCCCAGGTAGGCGTGGCCGGTCCGGGCTGTGGAGCTCCTGGCAGGAACCAGCATCCCGGCGTCTGGGCGTTAGACACTCACGGGCTTTGGATGTGCACCTGAGTGTCAGGAAGGCCCCAGCACAGGCGCTTCTGCAGCCCAGTGTGGTCATCAGGGGCCAGAGGCTGCCCCCTCCCCCCACCTCAGCTTTCAGAGCCGATTTCCAGCCTGGGGCGGGTCCCTCCCTTGGGAGGAGATGGCCCCTGTGGTCACCGGCATGTCATCCCTGGGGAGGTGCCTGCACCCGGGCAGGAGGCCAGGAGGCCAGGGAGGGGGCACTCGGCTCCTGTGTGTTCCTCTTACGGGCAGGAAACTGCCGCAAAGCGCCAGCAAACCCCTCCTTTCTCACTGGCCTGGGTTGTATCCCATGCTCATTCCTAAGCCTTCGCCTGCCAGGAGCGGGGAGACCGGGGGCCGGCCGGTGCCAGCCTGAGCGTGGCCGCGTGCGGTTGCCCGAGCTCATGGGCTCTCTGTGAGGGGGCGGGAGCCGGTCCTCAGGTCTCCGGGGACCCTCCGGCAGGCTGTGGGCCCGGCCCTGCCGCTCACCTGCAGAGCGGCCTGGGTTTGAGCAAGCGGCTAACCGCCCTGAGCCCGGTGTCCTGTGGGTTGTGCGGTGATTATGGAACGGTTGGAATTCACCGAGACGGTGCCTGTGAAGTGTGTGTCACCAGGCCCTGCACAGAGCCAGCCTCATCCACGTGTCAGTCAGCTTTGCTGTGCAGCAAACGATCCTAAACTTGGTTGAAACAAGCCCCATCTGTAGCTCCTGCTTCTGTAGTCGCTCAGCGGTGGGGCCGGAGGGGGGTCTGGGCCGGGCAGGGAGCTCCCCGGCCGGGCTCCTCCCCGCGGCTTCGCGCCCAGCTCCGCGGTGGTCTGGCTCTCGCCGGGCCCTGGAGTGACTGAGCCTGTCGTCCTCCCGCGGGCTGGCCCGCTGGCTCAGTGCCACGTGTGCCCCTTTCTGTGCCCAAAGCACGTCACCGGCCGGGCCAGGCCCATGGGCTGGAGGAGCTGCAGACGGCGGCCACTTTGCCTTCAGCCTCAGCAGCTGAGCATCGGGGCGGCCTCGCTCAGTCCCAGGGGCGGAGGCTCCGGGAGCCGCAGTGGCTGGTCTGACCTCCGGCAGGTGACGGCAGGGCCCACAGCCCTCCCCAGCTCACTGCGGCCTCTCCGCTCTGCTCACCGCGTCTCTGTGTTCCAGGTGCCGATGTGGGGGAAGAGCCCTGGGGGCCAGGAGCCGGCCAAGTGCCCGTACGTATATGAGCTTGGGTCACAGCCCGTGTGGACCTGGAGGGGGTGGAATTGGCGCAGTGAGGGGGTCCCACGCCCCTCTGTGCCTGCCTTTTCGTTGGCACTCAGCACTGTTCTTTGCAGGGTGGGAGGGGGAGGAGTGGGCTGGGGAGGTGGCTGCTGGCTGGGCCCCTGAATTTCCCTGGGGGGGTCGGGCAGGTGCGGGGCCTCCTTGGGGGTGCATTCTGGCCTGAGCAAGGCTGTGGAGTCAAGTACCCGGGCAGCGGTGCCCGCTGTAAAGTGCTGACATCACCGCATGCTGGTTGGCAAACACCACTGTCCTAAACCCTGAAGATGCCACCAGCACCTTAGCCTCCTTAGCGCCTCCCCCAGGCCTCTGGGCCTCCCCCGGTGCAGTAGCCGAAGGTTAGACCCGGCACTGAGGGGCCTTCATGACGCGGGAGCCCTGCCCCCGGCAGCCGTCCTCAGTGGGCGTTCCCTGTGCTGCGTGTTTTAAATCCCATCCTCCCTGACAAAGACGGTTCATTCAATAGTCTGAGCTGGCAGTGGGTCCGGGTTATGGGCTGAGCTCCAGACATCCCCAAGGCAGACAGGGCCCTCCTTCCGGGGGCTCCCAGGGCAGGAGCGGGGCAGACTGAGAGGCAGTGGCTGTAAAGCCAGGAGGCCCGTCTGCAATAGGTAGGCATCAGTCCAGGGCGGCTTCAGGCTGGGTTTTGAGGGATGAATAGGAGTTTTTCAAGTGGAGACACTGACCTGACCAAACTGCTTCTGCAGGTACTGGAAGACGTGTCTGACGAAGCTCCTGCCCTGCCTGCTGGAGCCCGGCCTGGAGAGGAGTGACAGTTCTTCCAAGGCGGCCGGGAGCGGGCCTGCCCAGGGCCCCGGACCAGCCTGGCGCCCCGCGGAGGGCAGCAGCGCGGTGCTCTGGCCGGAGAGCATCAGCGTGGTGACGTGCGTGGAGCTGCTGGAGGCCCCGGTGCAGAGTGAGGAGGAGGAGCAGCAGGAGGAAGACGGAGGGAGCCTCTGCCCCTCGCCCGAGAGCAGCGGGGCCGGCTTCCAGGAGGGCAGGGCGGGCATCGCGGCCCGAATGACGGAGCACCTGCTCCTGGACCTCCTCGGGGGCGCGGAGGGGGGCTCCTGCCCGCCAGGCTGGGGGCAGTCCTGCCTCCTCTCGCCCTTGGCAGGTGCCAGTGCTCAGGTGCCTGGGGCAGGCAAGGAGCCTCAGGAGGCCCCCCTTCGGGGCGGGGAGCAGCCCCCAGAGCGCCCCCCGGCCACCCGGACGCAGAGCCCCGCCCGCCTGGCTGTGGCAGAGCTGCCTGCCATAGTCATTGCCGACAACCCCGCGTACCGCAGCTTCGGCAGCTTGCTGCGCCCGCCCTCGGACCCGCAGCTGGCCGAGGACCAGGGAGACAGGGACCCCAGCGTCCTCCCTGCCCCCCAGCCCTCCGGGCCGCCTGCCGCACTCCAGCCTAAGCCAGAGACCTGGGAGCAGGGCCTCCGGCAGAGCATCCTCCGGCTCCGGGCGGCTGGCCCCTCGGCCCCCGGCGGCTACGGGCAGTTCACGCCAGAGGTGTGGCAGGGCAGCACCCGGGGCGGCGAGTCGGGCAGCCCCCCCGGAGACGCCGGGTACAAGGCCTTCTCCAGCCTGCTGGCCAGCGGGGCCGCGTGCCCAGGGCCTCCTGGGGCTGAGGCCAGCAGCGGGGAGGGGGCCTACCGGCCCTTCCAGGACCTCACTGCTGGCAGCCCTGGGGTCCCTGCCCCTGTCCCCCTGTTCACCTTTGGGCTGGACACGGAGCCACCGCCCGGCCCTCAGAACTCGCCCCCCCTCACTGGCTCCCCGGAGCGTCCCGGTCTGGAGCCAGGGCCGCAGGGAAAGGACAGCCAGAAGCGCCCACTCGCCCCAGAGCAGGCCGCAGCCCCCCTCGGGGACGACCTGGGCAGCGGCATCGTCTACTCGGCCCTCACCTGCCACCTGTGCGGCCGCCTGAGGCAGTGCCACGGCCGGGAGGAGCCGGGCCAGGCCCACGGCGAGGCCCCCCACGGCGAGGCCCCCCGCTGCTGTGGCTGCCGCTGTGGAGATGGCTCTGAGCGCCTGGGGGGCCCCCCGCCAGGTGGGGTTCTGCTGGAGGCCAGCCTCCCTCCGGCCTCCCTGGCACCCCTGGGTGCCTCGGAGGAGGGCAAGGCCCCCCTGTCCTTCCAGCCTGGCCCCAGCAATGCTCAGAGCTCGAGCCAGACGCCCCAGATGGTGGCCATGCTCTCGACGGGCCCACAGGCATGAGTGCGTCCTAGGTGTGCGCCCTCCTAGGTGTGCGCTCTCGTTGCTGAGCACACCTCAGCCCTGCCTGCGAACCCCTCTCCCACCCCATCCCCCACGCTGAGGGCAGCCAGGCTGGCGTGGCCGAGACAAGAGAAGCCGTGTGAAGTGAGGGTGTCTGACCGGCTAGGAGGCCGGACCTGTTCTCACACTGAGGAGCTCAGCGCGTGCCGCGGGTGGGAAGGCGGGAGCCGGGCCCTCAGAGCCGCCTGCAGGGACCGGGGGCTCCGGGCACCTTGGCTTGTGAGCGAGCTGTCGGCCACCTGATCGGTCCACGCTTCGCCAGCGCACTGCCCCTGCCACGCCGCCCACGGCCTGTCTGTCCCCCGCTCACTCGGTTGCCCACGTCTTGCCCGGCTCCGGACGCTGAGCCTAGACACTAACCGAGCAACGGGGAGCGCCGGAGGCTTTGGGGCTGATGGGAGCCCGGGCCTGGAGCGCGGCGATGAGCCCAGCGGTGCCACCATTCAGCGGCTCCGGTAGGCCGGCGCGGAGCAGGAGCGGGCAGGGGAGGGCGCTCAGTCAAGCAGGGGAAACGGAAGCTCTGAAAAACGGCGGTTACCGCGCAGTGACGGGTTGTGGGGTCCGGGAATAAACACACCCAGCTGCCTTGGGGCCGGTCGGTGCCCTGCAGACACCGTGGCTGCAGCCACAGACCAGAGGGAGAGCTCCGCCCTGAGAGCCGGCTGAGCTGGGCGTCCAGACGCCCACACCAGGCACGTTTCACCTGCCCGCCGGCCCGGACCTCCCGCTGAGTGTGTGTGTGTGCACGCGCGTGTGTGTGTGTGTGTGTGTGTGTGTGTGTGTGTGCGTGTGTGTGTGTGTGTGTGTGTGTGTGAGATTGTTTAAACCTAATATTTGTATTTGCAGAGGAGGCTGGGACGGGAGGGGGTGGAGTTTTATATAAGTAAAGGTTCTTTCTCTCTTTTTTTACTTATGAAACAAGCATGCTTTTTATCTTTATTAACTCATTGACTCCACACAGGACTCAAGTGCAATGAGGTGATCAGGAGGGGACCCAGGAAGCCTCCTGGGGAGCGGGCAGGGAGGCAGGTAGGGCGGAGGCCGTAGAGGAGGGAGTGTTATAAACAGCGCCAGCCGGGCCGCTGCTGCCTGGTCCTGCCGGGAGCTTCGGAAAGCCATGCACCTAGAGGTGTAAGCCTAGAGGTGTCCCTGCAAAGTGGGGTGGGGGCTGGGGTGTTGGTCGGCCCACTCCCCTCTGCCGCCGGTGGAGGCCACGGCAGGGCACTGGCAGCAGCTCCAAGCTTTGCCAAGGCTCACAGCTCATTGGCAGGCCCACAGCTGAGCCCGCGTGTCTGTCACCCAGGCTCTGCCGTGATGGTCCTCACACCCAGGTGGGTGGCCTGAGGGACTGGGCCTCCGACGGGCAGGCAGGGAGCGTAAGCTCCTAGGTCTGTGACTGTGTCTGTCACACTTTCAAATGGAGGCTTGGCCGTTTGAAGTTCCTTCCTGCTCTGCCGTTCTATGCAGCTCGCTGCCTTACATGCAGCCTGATTGTCCAAGTGTCTCCTTTATTATTTTTTTTAAGTGTCTCCTTTGTATTGAGCCCAAAACTATCGCTTTAGCTGCCAGAGTCCCCCTCCCCCCTCCCCCAGACGCCCAGTTTACAAGTGGGGACACAGCTTCAGGGAGGAAGAGGGGTTTGCTAAGGTCAGCAGTGAATGGCAGAGCCTGAACTAGCCTCTGGACTTTGTGCCTTCAGGAGTCATAACAAAACATAAGAATTAAAAATGAAAATAGCTATTTAGCGCCAAGCAGTATGCTAGATGCTGTATCTCCCCTGTGCCAGCTCTAGCAGGCAGGTCCAGTCGTCCCGGTTTCACAGCTGAGGAAGCAGCCCGGAGAGGCTGAGGTCTGGCCTCGGGTCCCACAGCGAGCGAGTCCCAGAGCCAGGCCTGCCTGCAGAGCTCCAGCCCCATGGAGGCCTCTCCTGTACCGCACGGCACCATCCGCACGTCAGCTCCAACCCGCTTTGTCTGAGCATCGTCTCAGGAAACCCAATTTAAGAATTAAGCAGCAGAGAAAGTACATTAGTGTGCGTGGTGGAGGGGCAGTTGGGTGAGGTGCAGCAGGATGGAGGCAGAGTGTTTGTTCTCTCCTCAGGATTTTATAAGGAGGGAGACCCAGCTGGTGGGCTGAGGCTGATGTGACAGAAATAACGGGGCTTGGGGCTGGGATGGGGAATTAGGTAGAGAACCTCCGTCTCTTCCCTGCCTTTAACCACCTCCCAGGCTCCCGGGAGCTGGAGAAAGGCCACTGCTCTTGCTTCCCCAGCCCCCTTCTGCAGCTTAGGAGGAAGCAGAGCAGGAAAGCAGGTAGCGGGAAAGCCCACACCACACATATTTACTGAGCGCCTACTGTGCCAGGGGCTGTGCTGGGTGCTGAGGAGACAGTGAGAGGAGCTGCTTCCCTCCTGGACCTTATAGTTCAGTTGGGGAGACACACATGGAACAGACAAAAGAAAAAATTGCAAACACCAATGGGTGCTGTGCACCCTAAGAAAGACACCTACTAAGAAGGGCTCCTGGTGGCTAACTGGGCTCAAATTTAAAAACTAACAGAACCTAGCAGCGGTTTCTACACAGGGATCTCTCCTGTAACCTTCAAGGAGAGCCTGCAGGGGACTGCCTGCCTGCACTGGGCTGCTGCCATCTGAGCCCTGGAATCCCATTTCAACCAATAGGACTGAGGATTTCCCCACCCAGTTGGAGCTGGGCAGCTCCACACAGCTCTATCCTGACCAATCAGGACAGTGCCTTTTTGGGCCAGACTTTGAGTTCTATTTTGCATGAGGACAGAACAATCAGGCACTAGGGGCAGGGACTTCTGTCCAGACAAGCCAGCTCTGAGAAGGCTCTCTCCCTTCCCACTGAGGACTGAGTCTCCCTGGCTGAGCTGAGACACGGAAGATACCTCAGTGGAGTGGAGAGGAGCAGACCAGTACAGGCCAGAGCAGGCTGGATCAAAGGGGAGCCAACCAGGGCAGCAGGGAGCAGAGCACAGCTGTCCAGGCAGACAGGGGCCTGGCTCCAGGGCACCATGTTTGCACAGCCAAGCTGTATAGTAAAGGAGCTGTTTGCACTGAATAATGTCTCCTTCACCACACCCCACACCGGGGGTTCCTGTTGCTGTTAAATTGGTGCCAACAACCGTCAGTTGGCAGTGCTCTGCAGAAAACGGCCTGGGACATGGGGAGCTACAGGGAGGCCTAAGGAGGTGTGTTCACAGAAAGACCAGCCATGGCAGTGAGCCAGGGACATGGGGGAGGAAGGTGGGCACAGTGGGGGATGGAGTGAGGAATTTATATTTGGCCTAAATGAACATTACCCCACCCCCTGAGAAACATGGCCCAATAGACACCCATCTCTCTTTCATCTCCCCAATCCCCGAATGTAACTTGCCCACAAGCAGGAGCCAATGACACGGAGCCCCTGGACGTCCTCCAATCGGGCTCCCCCTCACCTTGCAGAGGACTGAGACTCCCCCCCACAGCAGCGCTGGCTAAGATCCTCGATGCTGGTGTTCTCACGCACTCCCACCAGCAATGAGTGGGTGTGCACAGAGGAGTGGCTGCTGCCAGGGCCTGCCTTCGAATTTTCTTTGACAACAGACTTTTTAAAATCCCCTTAAAATCTGGTCCTTGCCCATCAGCAAATGAGTGGATTAGAAAACTATGATACATCTACACTAGGGGTGTCGAACTCAATCAGAGAAGGGGCCAAAATCTAAAATCCAGCCTAAATCGCGGGCCGAATGGTTTACTGAACAGTCATAAACTGTCATTGTGATGGAAACGCAGCGGAGTGCAGTGATGACAGTGCGGTGCGGGCCACATTGCAAGGCCTGGCGGGACGGATTTGGCCCGCGGGCCTTGTGTTTGACACATGTGATCTACACAATGGAATACTACGCTGCTATAAAAAAAAGAAGGAATTCCTACCATTTGCAGCAGCATGAATGGACCTGGAGAGCATTATGCTAAGTGAAATAAGTCAGACAATGAAAAAAATACCACATGATCTTACTCATTTATGGAAAATAAAGAACATTATAACCTGGTGAACAAAAAGATAGATACAGAGGCAGTAAAGCACAAACAGACTCAAATTACAGTGGAATGCTGGGGAGTGTTGGGGAGGGGGGAAAGAGATCAACCAAAGGACTTATATGCATGCAAATAAGCACAACCAATGGACACAAGACACGGGGTGGGGGGGGGGTGTGCATGAGACAGAGGGTGGGGGAGGCTGGGGGGGAAAAAGGAGATATATGCACTATTATGTGTAATACTTTAAACAACAAAATAAACTTTAAAAAAATAAAATCTTTGGTCTTTGGCCTCCCAATCAGGCAGGACACCCCAAGGCTCGTTGGGGCATAAAGCCCTACCAGGCGTCTTCAAACTACGGCCCGCGGGCCACATGCGGCCCGCAGAGGAGTCTGATCCGGCCCGCCAGGTTTTTTGGGCAGTGAGCGCAGCCGAGGTGTTACAGTAGGAATTAGTAGTTCATATAGTCCGGCCCTCCAGCTCTCTGAGGGACCGTGATCTGGCCCCCACTTTAAAAAGTTTGAGGACACCTGTGCCTAGACCCTTCGCTGCTTTCTGTGTCCCCTTTATCCAGCCTGAGCCTTCGTTTTCTCCTTTGTAAACAGAAAGGATAAAAAAAAACCCGTGTCAGGAGTTTTCCTGAGGACAGTCTCCACACAATCGTCTTCGCCATGTTTTGGATTTCCTCCAGCCTAGACGGGGCACAGGTCACAAGAATTAAAGATAAAAACAGCGTAGAAATCCAGATTTCTCGACCCTGCCCACTGCTCCAGGCTCCTCTGAACTTCCCCGTGAGGCTCTGCGGGCTCCCACTTCCGCTGCCACTGTTGTTGGTTAAGCCTGACAGGGGAGTCCTAGCTTCTGCCCCCCTCCGGGCCCCCACGCTCTCTGGCTTATGCCTACCCTCCTGGGTCGGACTGCCCACACCAGGCCTGGGATCCACTCCTTCATTCGAATAGCACTCCCTGATAGGCAATGGTTAAACCAAAAATACATTTCTCAAGTGATGAGCATGGATCACAGTTTTATTTTAAATTTACAGGAAGGAAATCAGAAGAGAGGACTCAGGTTCCATGCACGACCTTAGGCAGCGTCTTACAGCCAGACAGCGGAGAGTGGGGCAGGGCTGCCCCCAGAACTCCTTACGGGGGACGCTCACGGCCCATCCGGAGGCCGCTCCACGCCGGGCTGGTGGCACTGGATGAGGCTGTGAGGCTGAGGACGTGGGTTGAGATGTTACAGACCAGCCGGTACGTTAAACAGCCCCCTGTGGCGCTGAGTCCGTGTGGGACAGAGCAGGGCTAGCAGGTCATGTTAGTCCACGTACAACTCAGTTTTCTCCGCCTGGAGGGGGTGCAGACCCGGAGAGACGAAGGGGGAGGAAGGGGCGGGGTCAGAGGGGCAGGTGTGCCCAGCTCTGGCCCCCCCCTGCCCTCCCCCCCTCCAGTGGAGCTGGAAGCAGGCGGCGGGGTGGGCAGAGGGTGCTGCTGCGGAGTTCCCAGCGCCCCCCGGAGGCTGGGCCGGAGGTGGGGCGGCCCCGGGGTGGGGGAGCCCCAGAGGCTTAAGCTGCCCTCCGGAGGCCTCCACAGCCCTTGATTTCGGGGTCCCCATGGCCCGACTCTGCACACCCTCAGCCTCGATCTTACAAAGATTTTTCCTGGGAGGTGGCATACTTTGGTTCTGTTTCTTTTTTAAAATATAAAACCTACTTATTGCTTTTTTCTAATTCTAAATTAGCAAGTGCCACCTTCTCCCATTCAGAGAAAACCTGAAGGTATAAATAGGAAAGAAAAACCACCGGAAACCCCATCCCCCGCCCCAGCACCGGCACTGTGTGGGCGTCACAAAGGACTGTTTTTAAAGACCTATCTGTGTGCATCCTGTAGAATGGCCTCCACACATGATCTTCTTGTAAAAGCTATTAATTAACCAAAAAACAAACAAAACAGCCCTAACCGGTTTGGCTCAGTGGATAGAGCGTCAGCCTGTGGACTCAAGGGTCCCAGGTTCGATTCCGATCAAGGGCATGTCCCTTGGTTGAGGGCACATCCCCAGTGGGGAGCATGCAGGAGGCAGCTGATTGATGTTTCTTTCTCATCGATGCTTCCAGCTCTCTATCCCTCTCCCTTCCTCTCTGTAAAAAGTCAATAAAAATAAAAAATAAAAAACACAGCAACTCCTTCACTGGCTCCTCACAGCAGCGGAAACCCGGAAACCGCGGGTGGGACTTGCCCATGCACCCTGACTCCTGACCACCCTCCCCCATAGTCTTACACCCCTTTTTCGGGCGAGAACAAACACAGAGACTCAGAGAAGCGAGGCTCCCCCTCATCCTGTCTCTGCTTGACCCTGTCTTTGCCAGAGGAGCTGTGTGACCACGGGCCAGGTGCTTGGCCTCTCTGGGCCTCCGTTTGGTCCCCATCAAGCACAGATAAGAGAGGCACCTGCAGCCACCGCGGTGGGTGAGGACAGATGTCACGATGGGCGAAGGCCAGAAGGTGCCGGTGCTCTTGTGATGAACCTGCCTGAGGCCCCTGGCAGCAGCAGGAGGGGGCCAGGCTTCCCCAAAACCCCACCTTTCCCACCACATCACAGGCAACTGGCCAGCAGAGAAGCCACGTGACAGGAGGCCGGCTCCTCGGTCCCTGCTGCCCCCTGGTGGCCCACTCTGGCCCCAGCGCCTGCCTCTGTTCCAGTAGGTCCTGTCCCAAGGCGTGCCAAGCTCAGAAAACTGGACCTGGAATCCCACCCATGCGGCCCACCCTCTCTTCGGTGTCTGCGTTTCCCCACCCTCTCCAGCACCGGCTGAAGGCTCGGCTGACAGGCATCAGGAGCTCTCGCTGCTCTGAGGACAGCTGTGTGACCAAGGCCCAGCCATGCAGCCTCTCTCAGCTTGCTTCCTCGTGGCGGTAGGTTAACAAAGCAGGAGAAAGCAAAGCAGGGAGATCTCAGGGACTGGATTAAAAGCAAAATTAAGAGACATGCTTATTTGCATTGGTAGGTGCAGGATGGCTACATTTGATATTTACAGTAAACAGAGCTGGTGTATGCACAGAAAGATAAAATGAATTTTGGCTCATGAGGGTGGTTTCGTCTCTGAGACAGAGTTTACTGCTCTGCTATGTCCCAGATGTGTTAATAAGAACAATGGGCAGGGCTTATTTACGGCAAAGATTAACTTTTTACGAAGGATGCCATAGGCTTGGGTGTTACTACCCACCAGGACCTTCCCAGCTACACATTCATAATCAGAGCATCCTGTGTGTTTCATGTCAGGCCTGCCACGGAGCCCCCTAATTGCCGGGCTTGCTCCATTGCCCCCTTCTCACTCCCGGCAGAGACCCAGGAGGTGGCCAATGCCCGATGAAAAGCTAACCCCAAGAAGGTAATTGCTTGCGTGTCTATACAGTGAACACAGAAGCCACAGCGGTGTGGAAGGGCGGAACGCAGGGACTACCTCGCCATGTCCCTGAGGGGCCCACCACCTCCCCGTCTCCCAGAGAAAACAAGCTTCTCAACTTCATCAGATTCAAACACTCCACACCTGGCTGCCTGCACATACCCTGTATTACTCTCACTGTACGCATCACCGTGAGTTACCATCTTCATATAACCCTGGAAGTTTTCTTTAAAATGCATGGAATGTGGTCACAAGCACTGCTGGTACCGTTAGCGCTGCGTGGCAGGCAGGGGTGCAGCTTCCCATTGGCTGAACTCCTGCCCCTGAACAGAGAGCACAGAGCAGAGCAGGCTCCGTCTTGCCGATTGTGGACGTGTGTGTGTGTGTGTGTGTGTGTGTGTGTTATAGTCTCTAACTATAATTGCCCCTCAGCGTGGACGGCAGACTGCACTTGCCGCCTGATTGTAGAGTTTGAATCTGCAGGTGGCAGACAGGCTCTGTGCTGCTTTCAGAGGCACCTGGCCCTCCCCATTGAAGAACGTGCTGGACCAGCCTCTGTAACAAGCTGTGTCTTGATTAAGTGGTGGCTTGAGGTAGAGGAAAAAAGGGCAGAGAGATGGAGATAGAGGTGGAGGTGGAGGTGGAGGTGGAGAGAAAGAGATGTGAGCAGCATCGATCCACTGCCTCCTGCACTCCCTCTACCGGGGATGGAACCTGCAACCTGGGCATGTGCCCTGACTGGGAACCCAACAGGTAATCTTTTGATGCAGGAGTTGGCACTTCAATCTACTGAGCCACCACAATCTAGTGCTTTTTACATAGACACTGAGTGGCCAGATTATGAAGATCTCTGAACACATAATAATCTGACCACTCAGTGCTAGTGGAGTGTGTGTGTGTGTGTGTGTGTGTGTGTGTGTTAGAGGCCCAGTGCATGAATTCATGCATGGGTGGAGTCCGGCCAGCCTGGCCAGGGGGAGGGGACATGGGAGGTTGGTGGCTGGCCTGCCTGCTGGTTGAACTCCTGGTCGAGGGGGAAATTTGCATATTACCCTTTTATTATATAGAATATACACTGAGCGGCCAGATTGTTATGAGTTCAGAGATCATAATAATCTGGCCACTCAGTGTAGTTCCTTGGTCTCTCTGCTCCACCCATGCACAGTAGTCCAGGCCTTTTTGTAAAGATGTTATTGACTACTGACCCACCGAAACAGGCCCGGGATCACCAATAGTGGGCGAGGTTGGGGGGGCGGGTATGGGGAGGGGGCACCTGGCCTCCTCCCAAGCCACCCACCAGACCACGCTTCGTAGGAGCTCGCTTCCTGCTTCCCTGGAAGGCAGCTGTTCTCTCCGCACACCCCAAGACTGAAAGGATGGTTGGGGGACTAGCGCTGAGCTAGTTCCCTTTGCACCCTGAACCAGGCTACAGAGACCCAAAAGCCAAGAGTCAGAGGTGGGAGGGCACAGAGCCGAAAGGAAGGCTTGCAGTTAGTGGGAATGAGAACAGACCCGTCTTGGCGCCAGACCTCTCCCGCTCCGGAGACAACACGCCCTGCATCTGATTGGTGCGTCCCGCCGTCTGGGCCCGCCCCTCCCGCCAGCCTGGCTCCACCCCCACCCCATTCCCACCCGGTCGCCATCCTCATCCCCATCCCCACCCCTATCCCCATCCCATCCCCCCCCACCTCACCCCCATCCCCGTCCCCATCCCCGTCCCCATCCCATCCCCATCCCATCCCCCCCATCCCCATCTCATCCCCGTCCCCGTCCCCATCCCCGTCCCCATCCCCGTCCCCGTCCCCGTCCCTGTCCCCGTCCCCATCCCCGACCCCGTCCCCGTCCCGCCGGCGCCTCCCCCGCGCCGCGTGGCTTTCCTAAGACCTCGCATAGCCAACCGTCCCTCCTCGCTCTAGCAGCTTTGTTACGTTTTTTAAACCCGGGAGCCTGGGCTGGCCCGGGCTCCACCCCAGAGCCCTAAATAAGGAAGTTGAGGGCCTGGGGTCAAAGAGAAAGGGTGACTGGACCGGGGAATGACCGGGACGGTTGGGCTGCAGGGAAGGGGGCGGGAATATCTGCTCCAATCCCGGGCTCCGGGCCGAGGAAGGATGGAGCCAAAGGTTTTCCCTCTGAAAAGCAAGGGGCGTATCAAACACTCCCCAAGACCCCTTCCAACTCTGAGTGACAGCAGGGCTCCAGGGCGGGGCTGTGTGGTCCTTCGGGGCCCGCGATCCTAGAACTTGGCTGGAGCTGGGATGAAGGGCAGGAGGATGGACTCCGGCTTGGTTCCACCCAGCACCGGATGAACAAGACGGGGAGGCCTCCAGCGGCTGTCTTCCAGGCTAGCACGTCTCAGGGCCCCCATTTCCCGAAATTTCTGTCTCCCTCTTTTTTCAACCACCCCTCCCCCAGCACTTCTCCCTGGCCCCTTCTCTAGGCCATTTTAGTACTTGCCAGCGGGGACTTTGTTAAATCTCCAAGATCCCATCTAGGAAGCAGGACTGAAGGAAAAGAGACCAGCTGTTTGCACAAGGCAAGGACAGAGCACAGGAGAGCCGGGGAGGCCAGCAAAGCCAGTGTCGTCTTTATTGGGGCGTCCGGGTAGAGGGACAGCCAGAAGGAGCAGGCCTGAGGACCGCGGAGCAGGCAGGAACAGGGTTTCCTGGCGCCGCAGGCTGGCCTCTGGGCGAGGACAGAGGCGGTGGGTGGCGCGGGTGCTCACAAGGACTTCAGGAAGTCCCTGTATTTGGCCAGGAAAGGGGCGGACAGAGTGTTCAGCTCCTTCCGGAGCTCCTCCAGGGCCTGGTCCTGCTCGTGCTGCTCTCCGGTCATCTGCTGCCGGTAGTAGTTGACGTAGAAGTTCACCCAGTCGTTCACGATGGTCACCATGGCTTCCTCTGAGACCGGAGGGTCAGTGAAGACCTGGGGGTGGGGTGGGGTGGGGAGAGGGGTCAGCAATGTGAGTCAGAAACAACCCACAAACTCTGACATCCTCTCTTCTCGGATTTGCGTGCCCTGTCTCTGGTGGTTTCCATCAACTCCGCCTCGACCCTCCCAGCTCCAAATCATTCTCCCTTTCCTGCCCTCCCCAACTCCTCGACACACCAGACCTGTCCTTTGAGACAACACTTGGGCTCACTTACCTGCTGATTCAGCAGAGCATTGAATTCCTTCATTCCTGTGGAAATGATATCTTTGTTGGCCGGAAGAAGCGCCATCTGCCTGTTGAGGGAAGGAAATTGTAAGCATGCTTTTCCCTCCTCCCTGGGCATTGCCCCCAAGTCCCTCACTTCTCTTAGAGATCCCCCAAGGTGCCTCCCCTCCGGAACCTTGCAAATCCTGCCCTGCTCTGAAGCCACGTTCTCCCAGGCTGGCTCCCGTGAGGCCCAGGCGTGCTGGTGTGTGCCACCCACACGTTCAGGCTACGTGTGTCCCTCTGCGCCACGCCAGGTGCGGGCCAGCAGCCCGGTGCCCGCCTAAACCGGGAACGCCCTGCATCCAGACCCTGAGGGAGGGTGATAGGTTGGCCGGGAGGGGAAGGAGGGCGAGGCTCCCCTGAGGTTGAGAAGATAGCAAGGCCTCAGACACAGATAAGGGGGACCCAGGGCGCCCAGCCGGGCCTGGGCCTTGCCCTCCGCCCAATCCCAGTGTCCAGGCTCCCGATGCTAACAACATCACATCATTGGCCTGCACCCTGGGTCAGGGTGGGCCTTTCCAGTCATCGCAGCAACGTGATGGCGTTTACTCCTGATGACACGTGAGCAGCAGCTTCCGTTGTATTTCTCCCTGATGCCAGGCACTGTTCCAAGCACGTGTTAAAGGTCTGTCCTCAGGTAGGCAGGTGCCAGTAAGGTCACAATCGGCAGGGGAGCCCCAGGTAAGAGGGGACTGACTCCACCCGGCTGTGCTCTGTAAGAGGGAGACACAGCCGTCCTGTTCTCTGACATGTCACTCAGTACTCAAAGTAGAAATACTCTTTTCGTCTTTTTTAATGTTTTCCATGTTTACTAGCCGTCTTCAAACTTCAAACCACCACCTTCTACTTGTGATTAAGTAGAATGTACCAGAATGTACCAGAATGTACCCTGAAAAGGGGGATTATTTTTGCTCCCTCCCTCTACGCAGTGGCCAGTATTAAAGATGCGGTGTTTCCCGTGACATCTTTCTGCATTCCAACCCGGCATGCATACTTCCTAGGTACCTATTCTCTCATGGACATTTGTCCATTTTCTTTTTTGTTTATAGCATTTTTTTTAAATATTTTTTTTATTGATTTCAGAGAGGAAGGGAGAAGGAGAGAGAGAAATAGAAACATCAATGATGAGAGGAAATCATTGATCGCCTGCCTCCTGCATAACCCCCAGTGGGGATTGAGCCCGAAACCCAGGCATGTGTCCTTGGCCGGAATCAAACCTGGGACCCTTGAGTCGGCAGGCTGACGCTCTACCCACTGAGCCAAGCCAGCTAGGATTAACATTCAGCAAAATTGACCTCTTTTTGGTGTGCAATTTATGAATTTGAATACATAGATTTATGTGACTCCTGCCACAATCAGTACACAGAACATTTCCCTCACCCCCAAACACTCCTTCATGCTGCCTGCCCCTCTGTCGCCACCTCCAGTCCCACCACTACAGCCTGCCAAGCATGGATCTGTTCCCCACCGGGCAGCTAGCTCTGTGTTTTTGAGGATACCGTATAACAGAATTGCGTAGTCTGTAATTTTTAAGACTGGCTTCCTTCTCTCAGAATAATGCCTTTAAGTTGTTGTAAGTAGCAGAGAGTTGTTCCTTTCCACTGCGGAGTGTGTGTCGCCTGGACACACGCAGTTCCTGTCCGCCCACTGACAGCTAGACAGTGTGCAGCTTGGGGCAAGCATGAGTGCCGCTGTGGCTGTGCACCGGTGTTTTTTTTGTTTGTTTGTTTTCTTTTTGTTGTTGTTGTTGTTTTTAAATATATCATTTTTTAAATATATTTTATTGATTTTTCAGAGAGAAAGGGAGAGGGATAGAAAGCTAGAAACATCGATGAGAGAGATACATCGACCAGCTGCCTCCTGCACAGCTCCAACAGGGGATGTGCCCGCAACTAATGTACATGCCCTTGACCGAAATCAAACCTGGGACCTTTCAGTCCACAGACAGTTGCTCTATCCACTGAGCCAAACCGGTTTTGGCTGCACACTGGTTTTTGTGCCAATATGTTTTCATTTATCTAGGGTACAAACCATTGTTTCCACTAGGAGAAACAGCTGCAATACAATCTGACCAAGCTTTTTAGAGGAATAATTTGACAACGCTTGTTCAAATTAAAATATGCATACCTTTCAACTCCATGATTCTGCTTTGGCCTCTATTTTAAAGAAATGTTCATATTCAATTTACAAAAAAGGCCTGTACGAGGAATTTACCAGTAAAGGAATTTGCCATTTGTGATCATCAAGAGACAGATTCAAACTGAAGGTCCTTAACTATGAGGAATCTAAAGAAATTATGGCACATTCATACTAAGGCACGACATACAGCTATTACATGAGGTAGATAAGCATGTACTGATATGAAAAGCTCTCTAAGGCAATGTTAACTGAGCTATAAATAGAGCAGGCTGTCCCAGGCTGAAAGTATGGGAGTGGGAGTGGGATTAAATGTAAATCTCTTTCTCTTTTCCTCCTTCCCTTCCTCTCTCCCCTTCTCTCTCATTCTCTCTCTGCCCCTCCCCCAACCCGCGTGTGTGTGTGTGTGTGTGTGTGTGTGTGTGTGTGTGTGTGTGTAGAATGGTAAACAATATTTACTTCTGGGGAATGATGGGTATTTGTTGGGAAATGTGAAGAGGGATAAATGTCAGGGTGAACTTGACCTTAACCCTTTATATTGTTGTTTGAATTATTTTACAGCATGAATGTATCCTATAATTATTTGTAATTTTTAAGAAGAAAAAAAAATAGTGTGGTTCTAAAATCATTAGCCTCAGATTTAAATCATGCCTCAGTGCCTAAAAGAGTAGCAGCTGCTCATGAAATCTTGGTTCAATGAATAAATGAATGAATGCTTTGCCATTTTCAGTTCTGTAACTTTGAAGTCACTTCATATATGTAAGCCTCAGTTTTGTCTGTAAAGGAGGAATAAAATAAATTACAAAGGCTATTGGGAAAATAAATGTATTCATTCCACAAATAGTATTGGGCACCTGCCTTTGTGCAGGGCACTGGGACAAGGCACTGGGACTATACCACTGCCCAAGACAGTGCCCTTCCCCCTATCAACACACGCCTGCCCCCTGGAGCTTACGTCCTAGTGGGGGAGGGAGGGGATGAGAGGCAAAGTCTGAGAGGAGGGCAGGGCCCATCCACAGAGCTTCATGGGCCACAACAAAAAGTTTGTTTTATTTCCAAGTATGAAGAAAAGCCACTGAAAATAGTGGCTCTGACGGGAAGGGGAAGCAGTTATGGGGAAAATTCCTCTAAATTAATTTATCATCATCATGGCTAATGAGGGCTGTCCCAAGTCTGGGGAGAGTCTTTTTTCATTAGCTAGACATGCCCAAGTCATCTTGGCCCCGATCAATAACATGAGGAACGGAGAGCATTTCTGTGATGCGCAGCTACAAGCTGAGAAGGAAACTTTTCAAGTTCATCAGCTGGTTCTGGCTGACAGATGTCCTTTCCTGCAGCTTTGTTCACGGGAGGAATGAAAGAGTCCTCAAAACATGATGTACATGCTGAAACCGGTTTGGTTCAGTGGTAGAGCGTCGGTCTGCGGACTGAAAGGTCCCGGGTTCAATTCCGGTCAAGAGCATGTACCTTGGTTGCGGGCACATCCCCGGTGTGCAAGAGGCAGCTGGTCGATGTTTCTCTCTCATCGATGTTTCTAGCTCTCTCTCTCCCTTCCTCTCTGTAAAAAAATCAATAAAATATATATTTTTTAAAAATTGCACTTAAAAAAAAGATGATGTACAGATTCTAGGACTTGAAGCTGGAATAGTTTGAATTCTTCTAGATTTCATTTATAGGACCACAGCGTTGGCGTTTACCTCTGATCAGTGGTTCTCACCTTCCTAATGCCACAACCCTTTAGCGCAGCTCCTCATGTTGTGGTGCCTCCAACCATAAAATTATTTCCGTTGCTACTTCATAACTGTAATTTTGCTACTATTAATGAATCATAATGTAAATATCTGTTTTCCGATGGTCTTAGGCGACCCACAGGTTGAGAACCGCTGCTAGAGACTGAGATCATTGGAAAACACAGATATTTACATTATGATTCATAACAGTAGCAACATTACAGTTATGAAGTAGCAAGGAAAATAATTGTATGGTTGGGGGTCACCACAACATGAGGAACTGCATTAAAGGGTCGCGGCATTAGAAAGGTTGAGAACCACTCACTGCTCTAGATGATGGCAAATGGAAGATTCTTATTTTTCCCTTTTTTACTTTTTTTTTTCCCCTTCTCAAAATGTCATACTCAACATGTATCGTTTTAACCAAAACTTCTACGTCTAAAATTTTTTGAAGAGTTTTAATGATATTAGAAAATCCACATAAAAACTATATATAAGATTTTAATCTTACGTTATATAACAAGTATATCTGGGAAATTTTTGAAAGAACTATAATAAAGTGCTAATAGTGTATGTGTATGGAAAATGGGTGATTTTCATGTTCATTTTTATCCTTTTCTACCTAAAGTTTTTTCTGTAGTGAATACCTATTACTCTTATAATCAGGAGAAAAAAAAAAGTTTGAAAACAGTGACTGTTTAGTCTCATGCTGAGAATACAAACACCATGCTCTCTTTAAAGAAGATAACTCTGTGGCCTGATAAAGTGTTGCTTATTTAATGTCTAATATTTACAACTTCAAAATAACAAAGGTAATTTTTCTTTGTATAGTTTCATATTCCTTTTTGGGAAATTTCAGAAAACAACTCTTAATTGGAGGATTGTAAATGACTATTTTATCTACTGAAAATAATTCAGCTCTGCCTGTTGGCTAATAATGTGCCAGTTCACTCTGAGAGGTTCTTGGCCTCACTTTTCTAAATGACTATGTGTTGAACTGCTTCATAAATGTCCCTGCTTCTCATATTTGCAAAATAGAAATGAGCAGATTAATCCAATGGAATTAGTTGAACTACATAAAAACAGAAGAAATGGGGGGGGGGGGGAAGCTATTGAGGCTATTATCAATAAGACAAGAAATAGCAAATGTTGGAGAGGATTAGAGAAAAAGGAACCCTAATACACTGCTGGCGGGGATGTCAGCTGGCACAGCCACTGTGGAGAGCAGTGAGGAGGGTCCCCAAACATGTCATAGAACCACCTTATGACACAGCAATCCCTCTTCTGGGTGTCTACCCCAGATGTCGGAAAACACATATTTGTAAAAATACATGCACCCTGTATTCATCCCAGCCAAGACATGGAAACCACCATGGTCTGCCTTTTCGATGGGTGTCTTTTTACAGCACTGCTTTTCCTCCTGCACCTCATCCTCCCACTTCCCAGGGTCTGTAAGAAAACCTCTCACCTGCAGTGAGTAATGTGAGGAATTATTAAACGCCTGTGGCTCCATGCTTCCCACTGCCCTTCCCCCTCTCAACTCCAGGCATACAACAGGTTCGCCTTCGGCCTAACGCAAGTGCTGTCCATTCTCTCTGTGTGTCTGGCACACCTTTGGGGAAGACTCTTTCATCCCATAATACAGATCCCACCTTGCTTTCTCCCACTTGCATGTTCCTTATGTTCCCTCCTTTTTTCTTTGAGACTATGTTTACTTTTATTTTGTTTTATTTTATTTTATTATTTTATTAATCCTCACCTGAGGATATTTTTTCCATTTCTTTTCAGAGGAGAGAGAGAAAGGTTGGTGTGACACAGACACATTGACTGGTTGCCTTCCGAACACCCAAACACACCCGGAAGGGAAAGGCGGGGAAAGAAACCTAAAACCCAGACCCATGCCCTTGACCAGGAATTGAACCTGAGACCCTTTAATGCTCTAACCACTGAGAAACCTACCAGATCGAGTGTGTGCTATTAAAGGGACGTACTTAGGCCAGAAGAAGCAACAGGAAAGAGACTCGCTGGGCTGCTGTCAGCTCATTGGGGAGTCAGAGAAAAGGGGCCTTGGACACAGGTTGAGGGTTGGCCGGGGAGAAGCTGCTGCTGCCCATTGCTCCCCTAGTTGCAAGTCTTGTGGGTCCCTTCGAGTTTAGAAGAAAGAAAATTCACTTGAAAAGAGGTTCCAGAGGATGTGCTTAAGGAGGGCACTCGCCCTATGTTCACCCCTTAATTCCAAATGTATACAGGAAGCTGCAAACTGGGGAGCATTTGTCTCAGTCTGTTGAGAGCTTGCTTCTAGGAGTGTCCTCTGTTTAGCTAAAATGTTTGGGGGTTTTTTTAGGTTTTTTTTTTTTTTTAGGTTTTGTTTTGTTTTGTTTTTAGTATATGTACTGCTGAAGTGAGCACTGATATAAATTCTTATAAAAATTATGTACAGGTTTGGATGTTCCTACGTTTACACTCATTCAATGCTCATCCCAACCCTATGTGGCCTCAGAGTTCCGTACACTCATAGAAGCCAACTTTTAAAGCATTACAGTTGTGTAACCTTCAATGTTTCACTCCAAGGAGCAACTCAGATTTTTAAAAAGGAAACACGAAGTCCCTGGTCTACCTGGCCTCAGAGAAAGTCTGTTTGGTTCTGAGGTAAGATGAGGGGGTGGCAGGGCTGGCCAGGATGAGGTCCCAGGGGGAGGTGATGGTTTGGGAGAATCAGAAGTTTTAATCAGGGAGACCAACTGGGAGGGGTGGGTGTCCAAGGCCAGCGTGAGGGCGGAACAAACTCTCCTCTACCTTCGAGGTTTCCTGGCTGGTCTAATCATCAAATAGACATGAAACAGGTCAGCAAGGGGAAATGACCACATTTAACACACAGTTAGGAATGGAAACCCCGCATTCATGAGAGGTTCAGAGACGCCCCTCCCCAACATGCAGAGAGGTTCAGACATAGAAAGAGGGACCGAGGCATATAAGACATTCTGAGCTAGGGATGAGGGTAGGTTCCTTGGGGCTTCAAAGGGTCATTGCAGGAGGACAAGAAGAGCAGATGTTTACTAAGTAAAAGTTTTCCCTGCCATATAGTTAGGGCACAAAAGGTTATTGCTAATAACCTCTTATTGTGGACAAGGCCCCCAATTCAAGATCTAGGGAGTTAAGGGAGGGGCAGAAGGTTCTCTTGAGCCTGAAGCTAAAATTGCCTTTAGTTCAAAACAATCCATATCCCACAGAAGCTCATCTTTGGGTGACTCCTGTTGAACCCCCACACCAGGCTAAGGAATCAGGGTACTTTTCTGATAACAAGAGGGTGCTTTTGGCACATTTCTTTGTTGGAGTCAGTACATTGCACTGAATAGGAAGGAGAAAGAAGGGAGAAGGGGAAAAGAGGGGGAAAAAGATGAGTTGGGAGAGAAACACTGTCTTTAGACTCTCCCCCAATAAACACACAAGAATTTTTGCCTATTTCTCTTTTTTTCTGACACTATTCTGCAATCCTTTGGTTTTCTCATTTCTCAGATGTCCCTAGGGACCGCCCAGAAGCAATACTCTTCCATCCTTGGGGAAGCTGAAGGGCCGAGAACTTCTAGTGGAGTGCCAGAGCAGCCCAGAAAAAAAAACAAATAAAAGGGAAGTTTAACAGGACCTCCTCAGGGATCATCTGGTCCAGCTTCTCACCATGCACTTTCATTTATAAGTCTCTTTGAAGCACCTACTCTGTGTTAGTTACTGGGGACCCAATAGGCATAAAATGTAGCCGCCTGTCCTCACAACAAAGACGGCACCTGAGGCCTAGGCACTGAGATGCCTGAAGTGACACACACCGTGGGAAACTCTGCGGCCGCCCTGGCTGGTGCTGCTCAGTTGGTTGGGCATTGTCCCTTGCACCAAAAGGTTGAAGGTGCTATTACCAGTCAGGGCACACGCCCTGGTTGTGGTCTCGATCAGTAGGGGGCGTGCAGGAGGCATTTCCCAATCCCACAGGGATGTTGCTCTTTCTCCCTCACCCTCCTCCCTTTCAATAAAAAGATATTTTTAGCCGAAACCGGTTTGGCTCAATGGATAGAGAGTCGGTCTGCGGACTGAAAGGTCCCAGGTTCGAATCCGTCAAGGGCATGTACATTAGTTGTGAGCACATCTTGGTACGGGGTGTGCAGGAGGCAGCTGGTCGATGTTTCTAACTCTCTATCCCTCTCTCTTCCTCTCTGTGAAAAACCAATAGAATATATTTTTAAAAAATAAAAGAAACACCTTAAAAAAAAAAAAGGTATTTTTAAATAATAAAAACTAAAAATTCTGCCTGGCAGGTGTGACTCAGGTTGAGCATGGACCCATGAACCAGGAGGGCACGGGTGGTTCAAGTCGGGGTACATGCCTGGGTTGCGGGCTCGATATGTTTCTCTCTCTTTCTCCCTCTCCCTTCATCTCTCTGAAAAGCAGTAAAGACATTTTTACTTTAAAAAATATTCTGTGGCCACAGCAGGTCTGGAATGCAACGGCCCCGGGAGCTTTCTCTCCTCCTGGTGACTGAAAGTAGCGGGTCACAGGGATGCGGGTCCGCCCTTGGCTCCTCGGTCCGGTGGAAGAAAGGGCCGCAGGTCCCGCAGGAATTGTCACGTGGCCGGCTCCATCCGGAACCCCGCGGAGGCCCACGGCCCCGCGCGAAGGAAGATTGTCCCTCCGCCGCCGCCGTAGCCGAGCCGGGAGCAGGCTCCGCCCACGTGTCTGTCCCGCGTGGCGGGGGCGTGACCGGGATGGCGGGCCAGACAGGCGCTGGGGCCGCGCTGTGCTCCGAGCGGTTCGGGTCCCAGGCGGCCCGGGGCTGCAGCGCCGCCGCCGACGGGAGCCTGCGGTGGGAGGCCTGGGGGCGGCGCTGCTGGGGGGGCGCCGGGGGAGCGCCCGGGCCCGCCGCACCCCCTCTCCCGCGCCTGCTGACCGTGTTCCTGCCGCAGGGCTTCCCCGACAGCGTCAGCCCCGACTACCTGCCCTACCAGCTGTGGGACTCCGTGCAGGTCGGCGGGCGGCGCTGGCGGGCTGGGAGGCAGCGCCCCGCTCCCCCTCTCCTCCGCGGGCTGCGGGCTGAGCCCCAGGTCACACTCCGCGGAGAGCGCCAGACCCCCCTGCCCCCGAGCCCACTCCTCCCCGCTCCCTCTCTCCTCCAGGCCTTTGCTTCCAGCCTCTCGGGCTCCCTGGCGACCCACGCCGTCCTGCTGGGCATAGGGGTCGGGAATGCAAGCGCCTCCGTGTCAGCCGCCACGGCCACCTGGCTGCTGAAAGGTAAGCCGCCCCGGAGCCTGCCCGCCGCTGCCTCAGCAGGAGGAGGCAGGAGATTCTGGGAAGAAGGAAAGGCATTTAGATGTTCTGGGGTACGAGTTGGTGCTATACATAGTAAATGCCAGTAATCATCTGCTAAGTGTGCACAGCCTTTTGGAAAACCACTAAGAAATGAAAGATACAGTTTGGTACCCTGCCGCCCAGAGAGAGGAGGAGAGAAGGAGACACTGCCCGTGCTCCATCCACATCAGGACCCCTGGCCTCTGCACCACCGTTCTCAGGGAGGATTTATTTTTTAATGTTTTTATTGATTTCAGAGAGGAAGGGAAAGGGAGAGAGAGAATCATTGATCTACTGCCTCTGCACACCCCACACTGGGGATGGAGCCTGCAACCCTGGGCATGTGAGCCACGTTGGCCAGGATTTAAATTAGAGCCGAAGTGAGACTCACTCTGCGCCAGCATCAGCCTGGCAGCATCTGAGGAACCTCCCTGGGCCTTTGGGAAAGTCAGGAGGCTCCTGCTCACATCCTTACCTTTAAGACCCAGCCAACTGGCCGGATGGAGTTTTCTCAGAAAGAAGTCCTCTGATTTGTGTGTCAGTGGAGCGGTGCTGACCTGTGGCTTGTCACACAAACAGTGCTTATTATTATATATGCCAGTCTTTAAATATACTGACTCAGCCCTAGCCAGTTTGGCTCAGTGGATAGAGCATCAGCCTGCGGACTGAAGGGTCCCAGGTTTGATTGCAGCCAAGGATGCATGCCCAGGTTTCGGGCTCGATCCCCAATAGGGGGTGTGCAGGAGGCAGCCAGTCACTGATTCCTCTCATTGATGTTTCTATCTCTCTTCCTCTCCCTTCCTCTCTGAAATCAATATATATATATATATATATATATATATATATATATATATATATATATGTATATATAATTTTTTTTAAAGTTGGCCTTAATTTAAAAAAATAAATCCTGCTGAAACCAATTAGGCTCAGTGGATAGAGTGTCGGTCTGCGGACTGAAAGATCCCAGATTCGATTCCAGTCAGAGGCATGTACATTGGTTGTAGGCACATCCCCAGGGGGGGGTGGGGGGGTGGTAAGAGGCAGCTGGTCAATGTTTCTCATCGATGTTTCTAGCTCTCTCTCCTTCTCCCTTCCTCTCTCTAAAAAATCAATAAAATTTTAAAAATAAATAAATCCTATCTAATAAAGAGGGAATATGCTAATTGACCCTCACATTGTCCCAAAGATGGCGGCACTCACAGCCAATAAGGAGAGGCTATGCTAATTAATTGCCACGCCCTCAAAGATGGCAGCATCTACAACCACATATGGCAGTGCTCAGCCCCATCAAAGTGCCTGCCTCCAGAGTCCCCCAGTCCCTTCAGCGCCCCAGCCACCCAGGGCTGGCCCAAGGCTCAGGCAAGCCTTGGATGTTGGCTGCCCAACCATCTAGGGTTGCCTGAGGCTTAGGTAACCAGGGCCAGCTGAGCTTGCGCTGCCGGCAGTGGCAGCAGCAGAGGTGTGATGGGTGCATTGCCTTTCCCTGATCACTGGGTCATCTTCTGCCCCTGAGATGAGAGGGGGCAGGCCGGGCTGAGTGCATGAATTTTCATGCACCAGGCCTCTAGAAAATAAACAAACAAACAAACTGACTCAACTTCCATGGTGGCTCTGAGGTAGGTATTGTCCTTACCTTCATGTTATAGATGAGGAATCTGAGGCACAGGAAAGTAACTTGCCCATGGTCATAGCCAGTAAGTACGAGGGTATGGATTTGAACCCAGGGAGTGTAGTTCAGAGTCCATTCCATACCACCAAGCTGCTAACTTTGATCTTTTCCTTTACGCTCCTGTTGGCTAACTTTCTGGTGCGCAGTAGGCGACTGTATCAGCAGTTGATGTTTTCAAGTCATTTCTGAGCTCCCTAGAATTATCGCCAGTGTGCTGCCTACATATGTCTTTAGATTAATCTTAAAAATAAGACCACTTTAAGGTGTGAAAGAACCATTTTCTTTACAGTCTGTTGTTGGTATTTTTTTTATTTTATTGATTTTTTACAGAGAGGAAGGGAGAGAGATAGAGAGCTAGAAATGTGGATGAGAGAGAAACATCTACCAGCTGCCTCTTGCACACCCCCTACTGGGGATGTGCCCGCAACCCAGGTACATGCCCTTGACCGGAATCGAACCTGGGACCTTTCGGTCCGCAGACCGAGCTCTGCCACTGAGCCAAACTGGTTTCGGCTGTTGTTGGTATTTTTAAAAGCCCTCTTAACTAGAAAGGATTTTACAGACTCCTCTCCATCAAACATGAGAAAATGTTATGTAGAGATTTATATAAGAAAGTCTTTTGGAATGTTTTGATGTCATTTTCAGTTACAAATCTCTTAATGGAACACGCTATTAATTGTCAAACCTAACAATGGTAATGTTATTAGCAGTTAATATTTTGACAGCCGGGCATGTGCACACTTCCATGGTACGTCACTTACTCTGCAGCAGCCGTGTTACCGTAGGTGGATGCTGCTGTTAATACGCTTTCCGGAGGGGAAAGCTGAGACACAGCAAGGTTGAGTGACCTGCCTGAGATATGGCAGGGTCAGGATTTGGACCCAGACGGACTGACTCCTGTGTCCCACTCTTGGCACCACACTCCTTTGCTAGGAATTTAGAGTGGAGCTAAGTGCAATTTGTGCACAGCTGATCCCTTACTGGGCCTCAAATGTTTCTAGATCTTATAGCTCAACTAATTATAAATGGGGCAGAAACGGGCAAATAGAAATTGCTTCCTAGTCTCTTAGACAGTGCTGACTTTTGGATAATAGGGAGGATATGGGTCATTATTGCATCCTAGTGCCAACCTCCAGATCTGATAAGGACCTTGCAGACTGCCGCTGACAGAAGACAGAGTAGGCCTTGCATGGAGGACACACATCTGAGTGGTTATGAGTCTGCAGTCAAGGGAAGAAAAACAAGAGTCTGGCCCAGCGAGCTCTCTCTCAGCCAGTGGAAGTAATGTTGCTATCTCAGAGCCACTAAGTTGATCCAGTACAAAATCTTAAATGGAATAGTGAAAATTTTGTGTTAAATCAAGTGTGCTTGAAGGGAGGAGGGTAAGGTAGTGACAAAGGGAGGATGCCGCTATAGCCAGCCTGCTGGGTACCACTCGCAGGGACACAGGAGACGGGAAAGGGGAAGCAAAGCAGGCTGGATGGGAACTGGGTCGGACACGTGCCTGAGACAGCCGCTGCTCAGCACAGCTAGTGGTGGCGGTAAGGGAAGGCAGGTCCAGGGCAGCCATGAATTTAGGTTCCTTCAGAAAAACTGGGAATTCAGATCTTCTGTAAACTGCCCCCTTTTTGTTCACCTATATTCTTCAAGCTTCAGTTGCTTCATCTGTGAAAGGAAATGATTCTTCTCAAACTCAGGCCTGCTGTGAAGAATGAAAGGCATGTATATTTCAGGAGTATGCCAGGATGCTCAACTGGGTAAAAGATGTCTAGTGAGGCCGAAACCGGTTTGGCTCAGTGGATAGAACGTCTGCCTACGGACTGAAAAGACCCGGGTTCTATTCCGGTCAAGGGCATGTACCTTGGTTGCGGGCACATCCCCAGTAGGGGGTGTACAAGAGGCAGCTGATGGATGATTCTCTCTCATCGATGTTTCTAACTCTCTGTCCCCCTCTCTTCCTCTCTGTAAAAAATCAATGAAATAAAAAAAATAAAATAAAAATCTAGTGAGAAGGCCTCGGTGCCTAAAGAGCGAGGCTGTGGGAGGAGGAGGACATCTGGTTCCATGGAGAATGGGAAGGCTGATATACATCACCACCCTCCACAACCAGCTTCCTGCCTCTCCACATGGATCCACGTCCTTCAGCTCAGATAAGCAGGGAGCCCTGTCTGCTGTGTCTGTCCCTTCTAGCGCCCTGTATGAGGCCTTTCCCGTTGTGGATTCTCAGGTGGTCCTTGGAACGTGATGAGTGCTAATGTCAGAGTAAGGTGTAGTGTAAACGGTAGGCACACTGTCTGTGAAGGGCCAGATGGCAGACTCTGTACACTTTGTATGCTGTATAGTTTCAGTCACAACCTGATTCTGCCATTGTGTCACAAAAACATCCATAATTGATCTGTTGCTAACCCAAAAGTAAAGGGCCTTTCAAAGATAGAGGCAACCAGCGTTTATTAAGATCAGTAAGAATAGCTATTTGGGATTCCTGCCTCCCTCCCTGACCTTGGTGGATCGAGCCTGCTAGGTGGGGAGCAGCTCATGGCTCCCGCTCGGCCTTGGGCTGGCTGCAGTCAGTCTGAGTGTGGTTGAAGTGCTGGCTCCATTAAGATGAGACATTTGCTACTGCTCCAGGTGGTGGCTTGGCGTTGGTCCAGAGTGATGCCTCAGCCAACCTGGGCGGCATGCCTAGCAAGAGATTAAAGGTGCAGTAGGCCATGGGGCCGCTGCTCAAGTTCCAGATTTGTATTCCTTGAGGCCATAGGCAGGAGTTTGAGGAGTATCTGCTGGTTATTAGCCAGCGGTATCCCCACACATCCGCACTGAAGTCAAGAATTACCTCCCTCGACCAATATATACACACATAGCATCTTTCCTGTCATCTTCAAACTAGTATCAATAGGCTGAATAGTTGTTGGCAAGGATCCTTTGCTTTCTTTGCCATGCAAGCTCCTAGTATTGGCAGTGAGACTAAGAAAATAAGGTCTATGCATGTATGATGGTTTTCTTCTTGAGCAGCATGATTGAGAAAGAGTGCATGTCAACTGTGCATTTGCGATAACTTTGAAAGATGTGCCTGTGTGGTCTAAGCTGGAATCTGGTCACCTTCCATCCATGTAACAGCGTGTTCAAATTCTTGACAACGAAATGAAGCCCAGTGTGCTTATGGATTCAGCCCCACATCATCGATCATAGCCCACCCATCAGCACTGAAAACTCTTACATTAAGGGATTTTTGAAGAGCAGTGTGACTGACATTATGAAGACCTGTCCTGAAGACAGTAAGCTGTTACACAGACCAGAAGCTTTCATAGAGAAATGTCAATTGGCTGCCTCCTGCACTATCAGGGATCGAGCCCACAACCTGGGCATATGCCCTGATGGGGACTCAAACTAGCCGTTCAGTGCACAGAATGGTGCCCAACCAACTGAGCCACACCCGGGCAGACCAGATGGTAGGCTCAGTGTATCTCTTAGAAAACCTCAGTGCAAGACAGATTTTTGATGCTGGCACACTTTGGAATTCTGCACATTTATGGAGTGCAAAATACTGTATAGTTATTCTCTCCCTCCCCCCCATCTCCATCCACTCAGTCAATGTTGTTGTTTTTTAATGGCAGCATTACTACTTGTACCTTTTTTCCTTAGTCATATTTGAAATAGCAAATGAGTTAGAATTTGATTTTTTTCCCAAAGGTATCTGTTGTGATTTTTATATGAATTTTCCTTTTTTATAGCTTAGAATTTATCTTTTGGGAATACAGCTGAAGTTCACAAATACTTTATGAGTTTATCAGGCTTCTCTAATTTGGTCATGTCCAATTTACATAGCTTTCAAAATACTGCAGAACATTATACAAGTTTATGGGGAGAGATCCTTTTAATTGATTTTGGAGGGGAGAGAAAAATCAATCAGCTGCCTCTGGCATGCACCCCAATAGGATTGAACCTACAACTTGGGCAGATGCCCTGACTGGGAATCAAACTGATGACGGCCTGGTGCACATGATCTCGGCCAACTGAGCCACACTGGCCAGGGCCCCGCTGCCTTTTGAGTCCTATTGTAGTTCGAGTGTGTTGCCTTGATCAATCTGTTGAGTTGATTAACTGGGCCTTTATACTTAACTCAGTAAAAAACAAAGCAGATATAAGTTAAATAAACTTAGAATTTATTGTCCAGAATACCTGTTAACAACATATCTAACAGTCATCTGCTTACATTTTTTTTTTGACTTACAGATTTCATAAGGCATATACTTTAGATCCACACACAAATAATAGGTCATTTACCATTTTTAGGATAATTGAAACTGACCTCACCAGAAAATTTAGATGAATTTCTTTACAACTTCAATATTAGATATCAAAGATCACTTGTCTTAATAACTTGCCTAACATATATAAGAATTTTATTATATTTGAGGAACAAAATTGAAACTTTTATTCAGTGAATTTAATAACTTTTCAGCATTCTAAAAAGACTAAGAATAATTTAGCAGAAATATGACCATAATGTATAAAAATAGTCACCTAGCAACAGTCAAAACATACTTTGGCCCCCACATAGGAGTAGATCCAGATTTGCTAGTGGAAGTAATGAGATTTATGGAAAAGTTAGGAGGTCATTCAACATCGGTCCACCAAGCACTTAGCACAGCCGTATACGTACTTCGTGTTGAATGTGTCTGGGAGTGATCACCATTGTGACAGACTCAGGTGGAACATGCTGTAATATCTGGCGGATAGGAAGTTAGTCAGCAGAAAATGGATTAAATGCCTTATCCTTCTTATTAAATCTGCAGAGCTGTTAACCTTCGTTCATTTAGTGCAACAGTCAGTGCAGTTTAAGCTGGGAACTTACTTCCAGGTTATTAGTATTCAGGTGTAATAACATTTTGCGCTCTCGGACTAGGGCTAAAACCTTGTCATTGCTTTGTACCAGCTCAGACTTCCTGTCTTCTGCAAGCTGCACTCTGCCGAGTGTGCCCAGGGTCTTTCTTCCTCTAATGGCAGTTAACCTTTTGGCATTTAGATCTTGAATGTTCCCATGTATCTGACAGGTCGACCCTGCAGAACCTAAGATTTGATTCTAACTTTCCCATGTTTGCCTTAGGTCAGTGGTTGACAAACTGCGGCTCCCGAGTCACATGCGGCTCTGGCGCCTTGAGTGTGGCTCTTCCACACAATTCCACATGTGGGCGCACATACAGTGCTATTGAAGCTTCGTGACCCATGTGCAGAAGTTGGTTTTCGGCTCTCAAAAGAAATTTCAATCGTTGCACTGTTGATATTTGGCTCTGTTGACTAATGAGTTGCCAACCACTGGCTTAGGTGAATAAATTGTCTTTTAAAGAATAGCTTTCAGTAGCTTGGACTGTGATAAAACTCAGCTATTTTGTTGATACTCACCTCTATATTGTTGTTTTATCTTTAGCCATATTTAAATCTAGGATTTAATGAGTTTAGTGAAAAATTAATGGGAAGCATGAATATGAAAAATATTAAAGGAAAGGGGAAAGTTTAAATGAAGCTATTTAGAAGATAGCTTTATTCTTAACATTTCAGAATTTGTTATTTGTTTACAAATTTGTGTGGCTCTAGTTTATAAATGTCTTTGTACTATATGTATACATTTCTAAATATATTTTTATTGATTTCAGAGAGGAAGGGAGAGAGAGAAATAGAAGCATCAATGATGAGAGAGAATCGTTGATCGGCTGCCTCCTGCACACCCCACATGAGGGATCAAGCCCACAACCCAGACATGTGCCCTGACCAGGAATCTAGCCGAGACCTCCTGGTTCATTGGTCAACACTCAACAATTGAGCCATGCTGGCAGGACTTTGTATTATATTAATTAGAAGAACATAGAACATGACACCAGGTTGACAAATGTTATTGAGGTTTTTACCATAGTTGGTGTTGTGGAAGAAATTATTTATCAGATTAATTTTTTTAAATGTTAAAATAAAAGAATAACTTTGTGGAAAGCAAAGTTATTGATGCAGGCAGAAGCCCAAATCCAGTCAGGGGGCAAACGCAATGGATGTGAGAAGGGGAAGGGAACAATTACATCCGCAGAAGGAAGGCATTTCTGTTAGGGCAGATAGCAGTGTAGTGCTGATCCTCGGCAATGTTTAATTTTCAGTCACAGTCATCATATCTGCTTTCTGTTTTCTTTGCAAACAGTTCCCTAGGCACAGGTTGCTTTAGTTCCAGTCTAAAGATTATTTTCCTTTGTTTTGACTTTCTAAAGGTTTGATGCTTAAGACATGCAAGGCAGTTCCTCTGGGATGGCAGCTCCAGGTCCATTTTGTTTTGTTGGATTTTTTTTTTTGTTCGTTTGTTTTTTTGTTGTGGGTTTTGGCGGGGGGGGGGGGGTTTGGGGGGGGCTTGGGGGGGGGCTTGGGGGGGGGTTTACGCTATAAATGAATGGGCACAGCTGTGTTCCGGTAAGATTTTATTTACATAGACAAGGATTGGAAGCCCAACCACCACAGTTAATGATCCTTGGGCTAAATCTGTGTTTTTCATACTGACTACGGATTTTTGCTTTCACACTGGATTTGGAGCCATCATTTTCTGGGTCACTGTGGTATCCCCAGGTCTAGGTGCCTGGCACAGAGTAGGTAGCCAGTAAGCATCTGTTGTGCAAATGAAGGTCTGGCTGATTCCAGAGACTTCTCTGACTTTCTAGCCTGAGGAGGCCTCTCCCTCTGCCCTCACCCCCAGTTCCCTGTCACCAACCTGCAGCTCAAATCCTTTTTATGTATTTGCATCCTGATGACCACCTGTGAGCCTGAGAGCCAGAGCATCACATCACCGCTGACCTTCCCACTCAGCGTTTCCTGCTCTTTGTGGTGGTTTTACCATCTGGATAGAAACCTAAACTCTTTGTTTTAGAGGTTTATGAAAAGTACACTGTGCTGTATACAGTCTTCATGGCTGACTTTCATGGAGTCAGCCATGTTGATGTGAGTAGCTGCAATCCATTGGCTCTTCACAAAAAGCTGTCTAATGTGCCTCTGAGTGACTGTGCAGAATTCACTGTGCATTCCATCAACGAGCATTTGTGTTTCTCAGCTTTGGTTGTTGTGAATAATGCCGCAAAGACTTTCTGGTCCTGATGTACATGGTACAGAGTTCTCTGGGTGTGATTGAGGAACTGCCAAGTGTAGGCGCTTCTGGCCCGTTCTCAGCTATGTCTGTCCAGAACTTTCCGTGCCAGGCTACACTTCCAAGGACAGTGACGCAAGGCGCCGGGGTCTGCCAGGCCCCACGGGCCAAGGCTGTTTCTCATTCCTCACCAATGCCTCTCTCCCCCAGATTCAACCGGCATGCTGGGTCGCATCATCTTTGCCTGGTGGAAGGGGTGAGTTTGTCTTCCGGGTCTGAGACTTCTGGCCCCTCTCCCCGCAGTGGTCTTACCTGTCCCAGCCCTGGCTGTATTTTCAGCTCCTCCTCTCCTACCAGTTTCCAGGGTAGAGGAGGGTTAGCAATTATTTCATTAGAGCTAAGGAGTCTTTATAAAGTGCCCAGAGCAGGTGGCTTGCCCGGGTCCCCTAGCAATGAAGGCACAAAGCCACTGCCGGGATCAGATCTACCTTCAAGAGAACTGATCTGCCACTTGCTGCCCCTCACGGAACAGCACAGAGTCGCGGGCTCTGAGAGTCCTTTGTCTGCTTGCTGGAAGAGGAGCCTGAGTGGGCAGTGCTTAGCCCAAAAGGAGTGACTCTACTCCAGACGCCACCATGAGGTTCGCACGCTTAGTTGGGCCTTGTGAGCTGAGTGAGCAAGTCCTCAGGATCCCTGTCTGCCGTGGGGTCCATGTCACCATTTGTCTAGAACGGATTAAAGGTCTTGTGCTGCCTGCTTCCTCCTCAGGTCGGTACTGGGCAACCTCAGAAGTGAGTGTCTTCTGTTCGTTGTGGTTGAGGGGTACAGTGAGGTAGTTTATGCTAAGTGCTTAGCACATTGCGTGGCACATAATATGTGTCCGTGAGCACTGGCTGCTGTTAACTAACTGTGCCTCCTGTATGTCATCGCTAACCCTCACAACTCTTCAGAGTAGGGTTGAGTGTATACCTCTCACAGATGTGAAGCAAACCTAGAGAGGGAAGTTACCATGTCACACAGCGTGTAACAGTGGGTGGGACGTGAACCTAACGCCTGTTCTCTCTGTGGCAGCAGCAGGCTGCTTCACTGGGCAGAGCCCTCATCCAGGCCCGTGTGCTCCAGTCCTGCCTTCGCCGTGTGTTCCTTCGGGAGTTCCCGAGTGCCATTCCCCGCCGGGATGCTCCCGTTCCCTCGGGGAGATTGAAGTTCAGGGTCAGGGCTAATGCTGCAGGTTCTGAGCTGGGCTGGGGCTGCACCATCTGCACTGGGGAGTGGTCCCGGGTGTGTGCATGGGCCGGCTCACTGCCTGGCGGAAGAGGCGGGCGTTGTGGTGCTGGGTGACAGACACCCTGGCCTGGATGTCAGACCTGCTCTCCCTTGGCCTGTCCCCCACTGTCCATGTGGTCCCAGGGCAGTCATCGCCCTCCTCCGGGCCGACAGGCTGTGAAATGCAGGGGCTGTGCTAAACACGGTGTCACCAGTCCGAAGTGTGTGCACTTCTGGCTGGGCACCCTCAGAGCAGGAGGAACGGGGAGCCGGCGAGGGACTCAGGGGTAGCGTCTCTCAGCGGAGGCCCAGAGGGTGGGGCGCAGCTGTAAGACAGTTTTACACCTTCGCCTGTCCTGGGTTCGTAAGGGGGAGCACTTAGTGACCACCGGAGATCCTCCCAGCTAATGGTGGCATTTCAGCAGCAATGACGGGGTTGGGACAGGTGTCTGCTGGGGTGTGGGTTTTCCTGAGCCCGTCAGACCTTACCATGGCCTGCGGAGGGCCTGCACTGCTCACAGGACGTGTTTTCTTCTTGAATCCAAATCGCAAACCAACCTCTCCCCCCAACAGGAGCAAACTGGACTGCAATGCCAAGCAGTGGAGGTGAGGAGCTGGGACTAAGGGAAGGGGAGTCTTCTATTGTGAAGGTCGCTCACCTCTGACCTCTAACCTCTGATCTTTTCCCCAGGCTTTTTGCTGACATCCTCAACGATATCGCCATGTTCCTCGAGATTATGGCTCCCGTATTACCAATCAGTTTCACCATCACCATCTGCGTCAGCAATCTGGCCAAGGTACTCACCTGGGCATCCTGGTGCCGGTGGGCTCATTTGGAGCCCTGCCTGGACCCTCTGTCTGGGCACTTCTAGAAAAGTGAAAAGGTTCAGATGCTCCTCCCCAGACGCAGCCGCACTCCGATCCTTCTTCAGCCACAGCCTCTGGTGCTCCCAGTCTGCAGTGGGCCTGGAGCCGCAGGCCGGGGAGGGAGCTCTGAGCTGAGAGAGGAAGGCGCTCCTGTGCAGCAGCTTGGGCCCAGCTCCCTGGCTCCCTTTCCCTCTCAGGAGCATATTCACTGATTGCCTGCTACACGTTTGGCACAGAGTGAGGGCCCTCCTGTCTTTGGAAGAAAGCCACGAAATTAAACAAATGTATAGAATTATAGCTCCAGATAGTCCAAATGAGAAGTGGGGGGCAAGAGGGCTCAGCCGTGAACGGGGCCAGTGAGGGATGGAGGAGGTCGCCAGGGCGGGGGCCTGAAGGATGAGTTGAAGGTGCAGTTCTGAGCAGAAGGAAGTGGGGTCAACATCCTCAACGATATCGCCATGTTCCTCGAGATTATGGCTCCCGTATTACCGATCAGTTTCACCATCACCATCTGCACCAGACGGCACAGACTGGTGGAGAGGCGAGGGCCGTGGGGTGAATGGAGCTCTTGGTCCCGCCTGGCTGCTCCCCTCACAGGTCCTTCAGGCCACCTCATCCAGATGAGGAAGCGGAAGCCCAGCCAGGTTCCCAAAGAGCTTGGCCAGTCTTCGCTCAGGCTGAAGCTCCAGGCCCAGACCAGATTCCTAAGAAGACCGAGACCCGTCTCAGAGCCCCTCCCTCATTCAGTCACTCCAGAGCCTGCCAGGTTCAGGCACGCACTTCATGGTGGGGCCTCCGCCTCCCTGGCCGTGCACTAACTGCCTGGAGCACCCCTCAGCCCCAGGGAGACCCCAGAGCCATCTCTGTGCAGGCTGTGGACCATGCTTCAGATTCCTCCCTTACTCCCCCTCTTCCACTCCCTCCCTCCACTCCTCTCAGTGACCAGCACCTCTGTTCCCCGGGGACACTAAGTAGAAGCCTGGCTGTCATCCATGCCCGCTCCCCGCTCCCCCCTCCCCGGCCACCCTCAGCTCAATCTCCATTCACTTCTGTTCTTTTCCCTCCTGAACCTCCCCATCCATTCCCTCCACCTGCATGCCGCCCGGTGGCTCCTCACTGCTGGAAAAGCACAGCTGCTTCCTAGGCAGTCTCCCCATTTCCGTTCTCCCTCTCTTCATCCTCAGAGCCGCCCAGTCATACTCTAAAAGTGGAAATCAAATCAGCTCACTTCCCGCCCTTTGTTCTCAGGATAAAGACTTGTACAAGGTTGCGAGGTTCCAGTCACTCCAGCTCATTTTGCTCCACGATCCTCTTACCTTTGAGCAAGTGATTTCCTCTGCTCACTACCAGCATGTTCGTTTGCCATCCGCTGATGCATAAGCTTCCTGATGGCGGGGTTGAGCCTGAATCATACCATGCCATTCAGTCTTGCCTGACAGCTAAGCATAGTAGAGGAATGAAGGTGATCACTGACCCTCATCAGTCAATTGGCTCTAGATCTCAGAGGGGAGCTCCAGGTCCCCTTTGGAGGTTAGGGCCACCTGTGTGGGTTCTCAACTGGCCTGGAAGCTGGCTAGGCCTTCCCTGGGAGAGTGGAGTCGGTCCTGGCAGGCAGGATGCAGGCATGCAGGTGGGCGGCAGATGGCCTGGGTGCTCGGCCACGGCAGGGTGCAGCCAGGGCAGAAGCCGGAGGGCAGAAGCTCTGGGCTGAGCTGGTTTGGGGGCTCTGCCTTGGAGAGAAATTAGGTTTCCCTGGGTGAGGTCCACAGGGTGGTGTGGCAGGAGAGCGGGAGTGTTCTCCTGGAACAAGACGGGAGGTGGGCCTGGTGGAAGTGCGGAGCAAGAGCCAGTACACCGGCGGCATTCAGGGGTTTGCTCTAGGGTCTGAGCCTGCTTTCTCAGGCCGGTTGGAGCCATTTACGTGGCTCACCCCAGAAGGTCTGTTCTCACAGCTCAGGCCACTCTGACTTCCTCCTTCCGTCCCCAGTGCATCGTGAGCGTGGCTGGCGGGGCCACTCGGGCCGCACTGACCATGCACCAGGCCCGGAGGAACAACATGGCCGACGTGTCAGCCAAGGACGGCAGCCAGGTGAGCGGCTGGGCTGGAGGGACGGCGTGAGGGAGGTGGGTGTCGGGGTGAGGGCAGGCCAGGTCACAGTTTGGAGTGTGAAGAGAAGCATCTGAGCACTCCTGGCAGGAAGAAATGTGGGTGCTCCGTGCTCTGACTCTCAGGGCAGGTGGTCCCGTGTGAGGGCACAGGCTCTGGGGGCAGTAAGTCCAAGCTGATCGCTCCAGCCTCTGCCCATCGCTCATGTGGCAAGAATGAGCTCCGGGCCTGGCCCTCTTTAGGCCGTGGCCCCCACTCTGGGAGGGAGGACCTTCTGATCATGTGAGGCCCACAGGTTAAAGCTCATGGCAAGTCAAAAAGTGCTCAGCATGCAAGGTGGCTGGGGTCACTGACTGGCCGGGGCAGCCACTCAGCAGTTTAGCAGGCCTGGCCCAGCCCCTCCCTGACCAAGGGAGCCTGGAGTGGGGTGTCGCCACCCCCACAGGCTGAACCCTGCCGTCCCCCTTTGTCCTCGTGGTGAGTGCTTAAGTACGTTGCATCATGGGACTCACACACCGACCCTGTGAGGTCGATGTTTCTCCCCCTGAATGCGTCCCAGGTTGCACTCTGTTGTGTTCCTGCCTCTGTGGATGGAGGAGGCCCGGGAGCTGGGGGAGGGGGAGGCTGAGCGGCTAGGAATTGAGTAGATGAGAGAGAAAAGTGAGGTCCAGGGAGCTCAGAAATGTGACGTTTTCTTTAACACTGAAGCAATCTAGAAGCCTCTCCTCTCCAGTTCTACTTTCTGGCCTTCTCTTAGATTGTTTTGTTCTGTTTCTAAAGAGAACTTCTTTTTTGTATTTTTTTTAATACATTTTTATTGATTTCAGAGAGGTAAGGAGAGGGAGAAACATCATTGATCAGCTGCCTCCTGCACGCCCCCTACTGGGGATTGAGCCCATAACCCACCCATGTGCCCTGACCATGAGGTCCATACTCAACCACTGAACCCCACTGGCTGGGAAAATGTGCCCTTTTTAACCACCAAGAAAACTCTTCCCCACACTGTGGACATTTACTTGCCTAAGCACAGAACTCCTCAGCTGCTCCTCAGCTGGTTCCTGCAAAACAAAGAAAATGTTTCAAAGGCATTGTATCTGCCAGAGAAGCAGCTGGCATATTTTTTTAATTGTTAGTTAATCCTCACCTGAGGATATTTTTTCCACAGATTTTTAGAGAGAGTGGAAGTGGGGAGGGGGATTGATGAGAGAGAAAGACATATCCATGGATTGCCTCCCATACGCTGACCAGAGCTGGGGATTGAACCTAGAACCCAGGTACTGCAACCCTCGTACGTGATTGGCCAAGAATCGAACCAGTGACCCAACAGTCTAACCACTGGGCAACACGGCCAGGATGCAGTGGTATCTTTTAAATGACAGTGTACTCACTAAAGATGTTAAAAACTTACCAGGCACCCTCTGTGTGTGGAGCCCTGGGTGGTTCTGGGACGGGGAGGGATGTGGTGAAAGGCACTCAGGGTTACTCATTCTGGCCTGGAGGGGAGCCCTCCAACTCCCAATCCATCTGCCATTTTCCAGGAGACACTGGTAAACCTGGCAGGGCTCCTGGCCAGCCTCTTGATGCTTCCCCTGGTGTCAGATTGCCCTAGGTAAGCGAGGGCAAGCGAGGGTCGGAGGTGCCCGGCTGGGCCTCTGTCCCTACTGACTGACTCACGCTCTCGTTCCAGCTTCAGCCTCGGTTGTTTCTTCCTCCTCACTGCCCTCCATGTCTATGCCAACTACCGGGCCGTCCGAGCCCTTGTCATGGAGACCTTGAATGAAGTCCGGCTGTGGCTGGTCCTGAAGCACTTCCTTCAGAAGGGAGAGGTGCTTGACCCCACCTCAGCCAATCAGATGGAGCCACTGTGGACAGGTGACCTAACCCCTTGGTCTCAAGTTTTATGTCTCTCAGTCTGTCCTCCTGCCTGGGACTGCTGACTCCACCTTCCCGCAGGTTTTTGGCCATCTCTGTCTCTGTCCTTGGGGGTTCCCCTACACCGCTTGGTTTCCAGGTAAGTAGCCCAGTGTCCCACTCACCACTACTGGCCCCCCACTCCCCACACATGCGCCTCATTCCAGTGACACACTGGCCTTCCTTGACCAGACCCACCTCTGCTCCATGGTCCTTAATTCCACTGAACAGACGGGGTCAGCCTGGGTGCTTGAGTGCAGTGAGTGTGTACAGAGAGGAGATATAGAGGGTATATTTGTGCCCTAGCAGGTTGTTCAGGGTTCGAGTGGTCAGAGCATTGACCCTCGGACTGAGGGTCACTGGTTCGATTCCAGTCAAAGGCTAGTACCTCTGTTGCAGGCTAGATCCCTGGCCCCAGTTGGGTATGTGTGGGAGGCAACCAATCAATATCTCTCTCACACACCACATCGATGTTTTTCTCTTTGTCTCCCCCCTCCCTTCCACTCCCTAAAAAGTCAATGAAAAAAAAAAAAATACCCTGGGATAAGGATTAACAACAAAAAAAGGTTATATTTGTTGGATAAAGGAATAGAGGGTGGGTGGGGCAAATGGATGGCCAAACGCAGAGGGAGGTGGCTGTGGGGCGTGAGGAATGGCTAGGGGGGGTGGGAAGTGGTGACGGACATGAAGTAGAGGCAGCGATGGCTCGGGTGGCTGTTCCTTTGACTGGGTGCTACCCTGCCTCTGCTTTCTCCTCCCCGCTGCACTCCTTCCTCAGCGTCACTGAGCTGCAGCAGCTGGCCGAGGGGCACCAAGAACCTTACCTTCTTCGCTGGGACCAGTCTCAGGGTAAGTGTTCTCCGCCTCAGACTCCCCGCCTGGGGTTGGCTGCCATTCCTCCAGCCCCAGCCCCGCAAGCCCTGCACAGTTTGGAGTCCGCCTGCTGCCCCGCAGCGAGCTCTGACTAAGGCTCAACGTGGTCAGATTACAGCTGCGTGCCCCACGGCGTTCCCTTCCCGCTCTGTAAGCGGAGCCAGCTGCCTGCCTTACTTCCCGCAGCGTGTTTGAGGCTCAGACAAGGTGACATGTAGAAGCAGGTTGTGCATTGCAGCACACTCACTCAGATAAGGTCGTTCCCTTCGGGCTCCTCAGGGGAACCACTTCTCTCTCGTCTGGAGTCACCTCTTGAGGAAAAAGTTGTAGCGTTTACTGGTCTGCTAGGTCGTATGTTGAAAGGTGCTTATTCTCACGAGCCATTAAAAGCATGCGAAATAAGCCCAGCGCGGTGAGCCGCAGAGAAGTTGAGTTGGAAAGTGGGATTTCAGTTTGGCCAGAGCAGTGGGGGCAGCAGGAGGGAGCGGGGAGGTGGCCTTCCCTCGTACCATCTGTCCCTGGTCTCCAGGTGAGGTGCAGGTGGTCCTGAGCCAGGGGGCAGGCCCTGAGACCGTCCTGAGGGCCGCCACACACGGGCTGGTGCTCGGAGCCCTGCGGGAAGGCGGGCCCCTCCCCAGGGAGCTGGGCGAGCTGAGGAGCCGGGTGCGGGCAGGTAAGAGCTCACAGCCCGGGCTGGTGATGACTCCAGGTTGGGTGGAGAGAGGCTGTTCAGCCTGGGGACCCATGAATGCCTCTTCTGTACCCCCATCCAGACCCTAACAAAGAGAGCTGGGTCCTCGTCAAGGAGACACACCGGGTGCTGGACAAGCTTTTCCCAGAGTTCCTGAAAGGTAACATCCTGCAGGCTCTCCCCGGAGCCCTGCCTGCCCCCCACCTCCCACCCCTGTCCCCTCCACCTGGGATGTGAAGATGTGGTCTGTCTGTGGGTGTAAGTGTGGGCCTCGGTGTCTGAGGATGGAGATTGGGATGGTCCCTGAGGTGTCCTGTTGTCTCTGGAACCCCAGCTGGCATTGAAGAACCGGGAGGGCCCTGGTCTTTCATTCAGCCCCATTCCATCCCCCGCTTCTCCTGCTAGCTAGCTCAGCGAGTTCCTGCTGCACCAGATGAGGTGTTAGCCCACTTTTTGCCGGAAGTCACCCAGCAGGGCCACGGAAGCCAGCCAGGGCATAAGGCCTGTACCCCACCTGGGCCCCTCCTTACCGCTCTCTCCAGGGTCAGCCCAGCCTCCGCCCCAGCGGGCCCCTAGTTCCAACCCCCCACGGCCTCTCCCCAGGGCTGCAGGATGCGGGCTGGGAGACGGAGAAGCACCAGCTGGAGGTGGACGAGTGGAGGGCCACATGGCTCCCGTCTCCAGAAAAGAAGGTCTTGTGAGCAGCCCGGGTGGAGGCCAGCCCAGGCTCAGAGCCTGAAGAACAGCACTGGCTACAGCAGCATGTGGAAACACAGCTTTATTTTGTACAGGGCGGGGGGAGCGGAGGGGAGAGACTGGTGAGGCGGGGTTGGCCTGGGCCTTAGGAGGTAACTACCTGTCAGAGGCTTGAGCCCCAGGCAGAGACAAGGTAGAGGGAAGGGGGGTCACGGCCTTCCAATGCCCTGTCTGTGGCTCAGGATGCCCAGCAGAGTCTGCCTCAGGCATAAAAGCCCCAGAGGAAGGTGGCCACAGCCATCATGACCAAGGCATTGATGTTGACCACCCAGGCCCAGCGCGGGTCCTCACTGATGTCCTCCAGCCGCCTAGCTGCTGCATCCGCCTCCTCCTGGGTGGGGGGTGGGGCACTGCCCGCCCCGCCCCTACTCATTCCACAGAACCAGAGCAGGCACCTGCGGAGCGTGCCTGGGGCCGGGGATTGGGGTTCTGGGAGAAATTGAAGCCTTACGGTTACTTTGAGGGAACTTGGCCCCCCTCAGCTCCGCGGCCCACCTCCTGGGCTGTGCCTCACCCTCCATCTCCACCGCGTGCTCCGGGCGCCCGTTCTGTACGGGGGCTGCGGCCGGCCCTTCCAGCTCCTCAGCATCCAGGTCCTCCCGCTCCTCCTTGCTGTGCCGGAGACTGAAAACCAGGCGGTGGAGCTGGGGAAAGGGGAGCAGGGACCAAATGGGATTCTGTTCCCACTAAGGCCTGATGCCTCTTGTCCACACTGGCACCGCCTATCCTCCTTGTCCTGCGTGTACACGGCCAGGCTCAGCTCACGTCAGCGGGGTGTTGAAAGCTCGTGGCCTTGCCTCAGCACCCAGAGGCTCCTCTTTGCTCAAAGTTGTAGTGCTTAGACTCCAGCTTAGTCCTGCTAACCGTCCCTTCCTGTGGATATTTGCTTGGATTTCCTCCTGTGGCCTTCCCCCTTCTCCCCCCTTGGAATCCTGTCCATCCTCTGACTCTGCCCTTTTGTCTGGCCCCAAATCAGCCCTGTCCTGGGGCCCTTGCCCTGCAGCCGAACAGGACCAAACCCTTCTGTAGGCTTTGAGGGAAGTGTCCTGTCCCTCAGCCATGAGCCTGTTTTCTATCCCAAAGGCCAGGCCAAGGACTTTGGGAACTTGAATCACTTCCCCCACAATCTTCAAGACATCTCCCCCAAACCACCTCAAATAAATGTCTTTAAATGAAAACGTGATTGCAAATTCGAGTTCAAACTGGTCTCCCAGCCAGCCCTCAATATAGGGAATCCAGTCCTCTCCACTGGGAGCTGCTGGCAAGCAGCGGGGAGGGCCACACTGCCCCGTGGCACATGATGGGGGCCATCCAGAGGCTGACACCTACGTGCTTGCGCGGGATGGGTGCCGTGCACAGTGAGATGACGATGGTGAGGAGGCCGGAGCAGACAAAGAGCACGATGGCGAAGTAGAGGTAGTGCACCCCGCAGAGGAGGGCGGGGCAGGCGGAGGGCCGCACGCAGCTGCCGGAGCCAAAGGAAAACTCGGGAATGAGGCGCGCCAGGCCCATCAGCAGGCCCCCAATCAGCCCCCAGAAGGCGCCCTGCGGAGGAGACAGCGTCAGCTGCACCCCAATCAGCCCCCAGAAGCGCCCTGCGGAGGGGACAGGTCAGCCTCACCCCAATCAGCCCCCAGAAGCTCCCTGCGGAGGAGACAGCTCCTGGGTCAGCCTGCGCCCGGCTGCGGACGCACTCACCTTCTCGTTGACGCGGGGCACGAAGAGCGCCAGCACGAAGACGGCGGACACCGGGGGCGCCAGGTAGCTGGACACGGCCTGGATGTAGTCAAAGAGCTGCCCGCCCTGGGCCGCCTGCACCACCGGGAGCCAGGCCACCGACACCGCCACGATGAACACCACCCACAGCCTGCGGGGCGGTCAGACTTCACCGGCCCCTCCCCCAGCCCCGCGCCCCGGCCCCTTCCCGGGCAGGTTCGGGTGTTCTTTATCCCGGTAATGTGTGCACCCGCCCGCCGCCCAGGTGGAGGGGACCGGGCCGCACCGTCCGACGAGCAGCAGCTCGCGGTCGCCCGCGCGGGGCCGCAGGCGCGTGTAGATGTCCATGGTGAAGAGCGTGCTGCTGCTGTTGAAGATGGAGGCCAGCGAGGACATCAGCGCGGCCAGCATGACCGCCAGCATGAGCCCGCGCAGGCCTGTGGGGACGGGGCAGTGAGTCCGGGACACGGAGGGTGGGGCTGGGCAGCCTGTGTCTCCGGAGCGCCCGCACCCTGGGCGGGGTCCCCTGTGCCGCCTCACCATTGGGCATGAGCTTGACGACAAGGCGCGGGTAGGCGATGTTGGAGCAGCCCACCTCGGTGCCGCACACGCGCTTGCACACCTCCGGCACCACGCACGCCACTTCGTCTGGGGAAAAGGACGACACACCTAGGACAGGACCTGGCCTGGGGCTGGGATTCTAATGGAGCTGAGGTGGGAGGTCTGGTGGGAGGTGGGCTGGATGGCCGGGCTCCCAAACCTGTAGGAGGCTGACACCCGGTCCTTCTGCAGGAAAGGGTCTGGGTGGGCACAGGCCTCCTGCCGCGGGCCGGGCAGGGGGCACACATTACCCGGATAAAGAATGCGGCTGATCATGCCCGGCATGACCATGAGGAACATGGGCATCAGCTTCAAGTAGCCGCACAGGATGCAGCCCGCCTTGATGTGGGTGAGGTTCTTCCCCGCCAGGCAGCGCTGCACGATGACCTGTGACAGGGGCGTCACCACCTGTGCCAGCCCAGCCTCCCCGCCTCCAGACCCCTCTCCCCCCACCTCCTCGGCCCCGCCTGGCTCAGCTGAGCAATTCCGCTCCCTGCAGCTCCTGCGGGCGGGACCGGCTTCCTGGGGTTCAGCTCCACCGGCAGGGCTCCCACCCCTCAGGCCACGCCCTCAACCCAGCCCCACCCACCTCAGCCCCATCCACCTCAGTTCCTGTCCGGCCCCAGCCTTGCTCCCCCCGTCAGCCGGACCGCGCAGCACCCCGCCTCACACCTGGTCGCTGCACCAGTACCAGCCGGAGACGATGGTGAGCCCCAGGAGCAGCGCGGGCCACGGCAGGTCGCCGGTGACCGGGTCCCGCAGCAGGTGGTAGGAGTCGGGCCGCGGTCGGTAGCAGGCGCTGGAGATGTTGCCCACGACCGGATCCTCCGACACCGTCAGCGACGTCATTGCCCCCAGGTATTTGTCGAAAAGCCCAGAATACCCGCCCACCTCGTGGAAGGCTGTGTGGGCAGAACCGTCAGGGGCCGGGCACCCGGCCACGGCCCTCCCTGGAACCCGCACTGGGACTCTGATGTCCCAGCTCCAGGAGGGAACCCTGCCCTCAGCCCCGCGCCCTCCCCCCCCCCCCCCGACATACCGTAGCCCATGAGGATGAAGGCCCCCCCGAGGATGACGAAGGTCTGCACGGTGTCTGTGTACATCAGCGCCGCCAGCCCTCCTGCAAGGGGCCTGGGTCAGCGGGACAGCCTGGACCAGCTGCTCCTGCTGCAGGCCGCGAGAGTGCCCTCCAGGAGAACACATTTCCTTTTTCTTTTTTTTAATTGATTTTTTACAGAGAGGAGGGGAGAGGGATAGAGAGAAACATCGATCAGCTGCCTCCTGCACACCCCCCACCGGGGATGTGCCCGCAACCAAGGCACATGCCCTTGACTGGAATCGAACCTGAGACCCTTCAGTCCGAAGGCGGACACTCTATCCACTGAACCACACCGGTGGGGGCTGGAGAACCCATTTCAAATCGAAGGCGGCTCCCTGGCTCACGCCCTCGGGGCAGGAGGTGGGACTGTGCCAGCCAGGCTGCGTGGCTCCCACCACACCCCCGAGCCCCCCTCCCCCGGCCCCCCACGGCCACCTGTCACCGTGTAGACCATGGTGATGCCCAGGAGCGCGATGACGGAGGCGTAGATGTTCCAGCCCAGGGCCTGCTGGATGAACACCGCCCCCGAGAACATGTCCACCTGGGGGGGAGCGCGGGGAGGTCAGGCCGGAGCACAGCTCCACCTCCTGCCTGGGCCACAGCCTCGGTGGCCACGCCTCAGAGGCTCCCCATTTCCCACGCCCTGACCTTCCAGGCCTCACCCCGTGGCCGTGGTCCCAGAAATCCCTGACTCCCCTCCATCAGGACCTCAGGCTCCTGGGTCCCGCCCCCTCCCAAACTCCCCAAAGCCCTGCAGCCCCAGCCTCGCCCTCCCGGGGCCCGCCGCCTGGCGCGCACCGAGATCTTGGTGAAGATGTACAGGAAGAGCGAGAGCACCGACAGGTAGAGGCGGATGCGGTGGCCGCCGAAGCGCTTGCGCAGGTACTGCGGCATGGTGATGACGCCCGCCGTCAGGTACACGGGCACGAAGAGCCAGCCCAGCAGCAGCACCACAAACAGCGCCTGCGCAAGGGGAGGAGACTGTCCCAGACGTGCCTGCGGCGCCTCGGACCCCCGAAGGGCTTTTAACTACAGCCCTCCTGGCCTCCCAGGCCGCCATCCCCGGCCAGTCCTTCCTGAGGCGGTCCCTGCCCCTACCCCCAAGCACCTGGGTCCAAGCACAGACCCCTCAGCCAGACCCCAGCCTCTGCCGGGAAGGGCTGCGTTCCCTCTCTCCCAACCCCGGGAACCATCAAGGCTCAGCTCAGAGGCCTCCTTCTCCAGGAAGCCCTGAGCCTCAGTCCCAGAGCCTTGTCCCCCTCCCACTTCTGCAGGGGCCTTAACATGGCCCGGGGAGCCTCAGCCACACCTTCAGAGAGCATCCATCCATCGGAACAAGCACGTCACTGTCTCTGAGGCTGTCCACCCACTCCCCAGAGGAGAGAATCAAGGCCACAGAAGGAAGGGGCTGGTCCAGCTCACACAGCAGGACCCCTACCCTGAGAGTGGTCATCTCCTACGTCCCTCTGCTTCCAGGCTGGACCCGCGACCCTCTCCTGAAGCCAACTGCACCCCACGATCAGTCTCACACCCCCTCTGCCAGGGTTCCCACTGAGGGTGGGGGTTCCCACTCCCTAGGGGTGCTCCTTCCAGGGGTTCCCATGGGGTTGGGGGTTATTGGCATAAAGGGGGCTCACATTCCACTCAAATCCAGCCACAGCCAGGCCGCTGGCAGCACCAGTCCCCGCCAGGCCCACAAAGTGGCCGCTGCCGATGTTGCTGGCGAAGAGAGAGGCCCCAACCTGGTGGCCGGGGATGTGGGTGAGCAGGAAGCTTCTCCAGCCCCCTCCCACCCACGGCCCGCCTCGCTCACCGGCCACCACACCATGCTCCGGCCCGCCAGGAAGTAGCCGCCCACGGTGCCTCTGTTGGTCCTGCACATGGACTGGGGGACAGGAGTCGGGGGAGACCTGGGTTCAGGGCACGTCTTTGGACCTCATTAGCCGTCTCAACACATTCCTCAGCCTTGTTTCAGGCTGAAGATTAACCCGCTCTGCTCCCCGATGATTCACACCCCACCCCCACAACCTCTTCCCAGGCCCACAGGGCCACCTAGGCCCTAAGCCAGCGGTCGGCAAACCCATCAGTCCACAGAGCCAAATATCAGCAGTACAATGATTGAAATTTCTTTGGAGAGCCAAATTTTTTTAAACTTAAACATCCTCTAACGCCACTTCTTCAAAATAGACTTGCCCAGGCCGTGGTATTTTGTGGAAGAGCCACACACTCAAGGGGCCAAAGAGCACATGTGGCTCTCGAGCCACCGTTTGCTGACCACGGTCCTAAGCTGTTGTCCAACTTCCCAAGCCTGAGTGTAGCTAACAGAAGCCCATGGCCTGGCTTTCCTGGGCCAGGGGCTTCTGTCGGCCATAACATAGATCACATGTGTCAAACACAAGGCCCACGGGCCAAATCCGTCCAGCCAGGCCTTGCAATGTGGCCCGCACCGTGCTGTCATCACTGCACTCCGCTGTGTTTCCATCACAATGACAGTTTATGACTGTTCAGTAAACCATTCAGCCCGAGATTTAGGCTGGATTTTAGATTTTGGCCCCTTCTCTGATTGAGTTCGACACCCCTAACATAGATGGTGGACAGAGGCCTCATTCAGAATGCTGTCCCTGAGGACAGCCAACCCAAGGACGGGAGACAAAGAATGAGTGTGGATTAGGCCTCCCTATGGCTACCAACAGACTTATTTGGGGGATAAGTCTCCCGCTCCTCCCCCTACACCTGGTTTCTCCCTCAAGGATCCAGGCATCCTGCCCCTACTGCCACCTGCAGTCTCCCTGCGCCAGACCCCGAAACCTGGCCCTAACGGCACCCCCTCAGCTTCTCACCCACAAGCCAACACCAATGACCAGCAGGAAATAAGCAGCGATGACCAGGATGTCAGCAGGGTTGTCAATTAAGACCCTCTGCTCCGCCAGCTCCGGTGCCAAGCTTGCCTCTGTGTGCTCCTCCATTCTGCCGGGATCTGCACCTCCAGGGACCAGGCCCCGGGTTCCCCCGGGGGAGGGGTTAATGGTTACCTCAGGTGCAGTGAGCTGACAAATCGCCCAGGCCGTGGCCCCCCTCCCCGCCTTTGTTTAGCTGAATCAGGCCACACCGAGGCCGGAGGCTGGTCCTGGGAGGTGGACCCTTTCAAGTTTGGGAACGCTGTTTCCTGTGCCTCAGCCCCCACCCCTTCCCTGGGCCTCACGCTCAAAACCACTTCGCCCCTAAAAACCACTTCATCCACTTTTCAGCCTTGACCTGGGGAGTCTGGGGGAGCCAGCTCCCTGGTTCTGATCCATCCAGAAGGATCATCTTCGAAGCCTAACCTGACAGTGCCAGTGCCTCTCAGAAGCACTCAGGAGGGCGCGGGAGCTTCGCACCTGATGTTCAGGGCCTGCCAGCCCCCAACTCTGCCCACCCTTGCCTTTGCCCCCAACCGAACCTAGTTTCCTTCCTGCTTCTTGGCCCTGCCAACGTGTGTACGTTCATACCCCCAAACTTGTGTGAGTTGTGCCTTCTGCTTAGAATGCCTCCCTGCCAAATCCTACTCGGCCCTCGGCACCCAGCCCTGTGACTGCCTTACAAAGACTTCTCGGACTTTTCTGATACGGTTCCCGGCACACAGAGTGGCCCTTATCTGGGCCCATCTCTATCTCCCCAACAGGCTAGAGCCCCCCCAAGAGCTGGACGTGCTCTGGTCCGTCCCCGAGTTGGGGAAGAGCTGTGTCTCGCCTTTCTTCTAGGATTGGCCAGCCTCGGACGTCTGACCATGGCCATTGGGCTCATGCCTGAGTGGGGCATTTTAGGGGAAGTGAATGAATTATGTTTAGAGAATGCCTTAAAAGCAGACCCCAGAGCAGCCAGGCCGGGAGCAGCAGCCAGGCCGGGAGCGGCAGTGGCCAGACCCAGAACAGCTGGTTGTGGAAGGGACCAGAGCAACAGAGGCCAGGCCCGGAACAGCTTGCTCCTCGCCTGCCCACGCCCCAGAGCTGCCTCTCAGACATGGCTGGAAACTTTTGGGGGAACTTGAGGGTCTGCTGAATCAAGTGATGAAGGCTTAGATCTGGATGTGTTGAGTTAGTATAGGGCTGGGGTGTTGATCTGTGAGTGCCTTGTGTGGGGTCTGGATGAGGTTGGTTGATCTATTTGAAAATGTCTTTTGTGTGAAGTGTATCCTTGGGCATGTGGAGGTATTATTGATTTGAGAAAATGCTAAGTAACTGATTTACTATCTGAAAAATTTAAAGTTCTGAAAGTTTAAGGTCTCTTGCCAAAAAGAGGTTTGAAAGCTAACACCTTAATTTTAATGGAGAAAGGGGAGGACAAGCCCTTCCCACCCAGAACAGGTAATCCAATTCCAACCAACAGCTATGTTTAAACAATGTGTTCATTTACATTTGAATGGCTACACCTTTTGATAGCCTAAGGGCAAGTTTACATGTAAACAAGTTTGCTCTCAATTCCCAGGGCAGAAAAAACAAGGTTTAAAATTATTAGATTTTAAAATTTATTCTTAGAAGTGTAAAAGTTTATTAATTAAAAAAAACAAAACAAAAAACAAACAAAAAAAAAGGAGATTGAAAAACTTGATGAACAATATTAGCTGTTGATTGTAGTAGAGTCGGAGGTACGGGAGGGAAGTGGACTGACAGTTCTTGGGGAAAGGGGGAGTGGTGGATGCGGGAAGAGACTGAATATAAACTGTGCACCTATGGATGAGGACAATGGGGGATGAGGAGGGGACGGAGGGTGGGATGGGAACCTGGTGGAGGGGGGAAGAAATGAGGAACCTTTGTAATAATATGAACAATAAAGATTGATTAAAAAAAAAAAAAAAAAAAAGCAAAGCAGACCCCAGACATGAGAAGTGGAGTGCAAGGACTTTACCCACTGGGGAGGTGGGGTGATCCCAATAGGAACCGTGAAGGAGTGAGAAAGAAGACAAAGAAAGGCGAAAAGCCAGAGAAGGGTGTGTCCACAGGCAGGTTACCGCCGTGCACAGCTGGAATCCAGCCCCAATGGGGGTCCTCTGAGACTGGAGAACAACCTCAGAACTGACCCTCAAGCAGCCAGGAAGCTCGGTGTCTCTTCGCCAATTCCTGTCTCTAACTAGTTAGAGGTTACAGAAGTCCCCCCCCCCCCCCACTTCAGCCTTGTGGGGTGCAAGAGCACACTCCTCCCCCAGAGAGCACCCTCAGACAGATACCCGGGAAGCAGCTGGGAGGTGGGCTGAGCAGCTGTGGGCAGGCAGCCACAGCGTCTGCTCCAGGTGGTGAATCTGAAGTGCCTGAGAGAATCGGGCCAGTACAGAGGGTGATGGGGCTGTTGGCCTCACTGTGGCCTCCTCAGCACTTCAGGACGTGGCACCTGTTTTCTCTTTGACCTCATCGCCTGCTGCTCTCCCCTTTGCTCACGCTGGCCTTGCCTTTCTTCCAACCTGCCCAGCTCTCTCTACCGCCTGGCCTTTGCACCTGCTGCTTCCTGCACCCAGAACGCCCCCTCAGGCTCTTCGCCTGGCTGGCTCTTTCTCAACCAAGTTGCTGCTCAGACATGACATTGCCACAGAGGCCTTCTCTGACAGCTGGTTAAAGTAATCCTCCTCACCTTCGCCGAGTTCTCTACCTTTTCCTTCTCGTTTTCCCACCTTCCCTTCTTTCACAAACATCTACTGAGCACTTACCACTTAACCGATACCAGTCCAGACGCTGGAGAGGCCATGTCAGCTGACAGATAAATATGTCATTTGACGGGCTCTCCGGAGCCTGCACTCCAGTTGCAGAAACAGACATAAATGAGCAACAAGTAAACATGTATTTGTGATAGGGATGTGCAGGATGGGGAGGTGCTGTGGTAGGAACAAGGGCGGTGAACCAACTTCAGCTCATCACACTGTCACCCCCACATTCCCCCCCCCCCCCCCAACACACTAGATTTCAGCTCCACGAGGGCAAGGACCATGCTCCTATGGTCCCAGCACCCGGTGTGGGCCTGACACAGCGAGTGCTCAGCAGATGCTGGCAGAGGAGTGAGTGGAGACTGGAGATGGCCGACTTGAGCGTACTCAGCCAGGGGGTGGTTATGTTTAGGGAATTATGTGTAGATGAGGATGGATGCACTGTCCAGGGAGAATATGTGGTAGGGGAAGAGTGGGAGGCTGGGGAAGAGCAGGGAGAGGAATCTGGCATCTGCCCGAGGCCAGGGCAGATAACACCAGTGTCTCTTCCCATATGCTCTCTCTGGCTGCTAGCTCCTCCTTGAGCTGGAAGGGGCTCTGAGGGCCCATCTTTTCCATCCTCAAGTTCCCTGTAATTCAGACCCCGGAGTCCATGCCCCCTCCCTAGGGAACTGCAGAGTCCGAGGTAAAGGTTCTGGGGCTCGGAAAGGCCCCTGGGGCTTGGAGATTCGGATGGAGCCTGATCCTCTCCTCACCTAAAACCTGGCCTTCCTCCGCTGGGCTTAGCTTGGGTGTCACCTCCTCCAGGAAGCCTTCTTTGATGACTCCCAGTTAGAAGCCTCCCTCTGGCTCCTCCAGCCCCAGTGCTCCCCTCAGCCCTGCCCTGACCACACCAAGTGTCACCCTCTGCCCAGGGCTGAGTCAACGCCAGTAAGAGGGAAGCTGTGCCTTAGTGCCCAGGCCCAGAGGGTGGGCACCACTGACACTCTGGAGGGGGAAACATCTGGAAACCAGATAAGACGGCGGGGGCGGGAGAGTTGGGAAGGAACAGCCTAAGTGCTCATTTCAAGAATACAGAGGGCTTAGCGGGTGGTGAGGGCGGCGGAAAGCTCTGCCCGGTGCGCCATCCCGCAGGTCCCTCCAACCGGGCGGCGTGGAACCGCTGCGGGAAGAACCGGCACGAAGCGCGGCTCCCCGCAGACACAGAACCAGGGCGACATGGACCGCGTGTTTATGTAGAAAAGTGCACAGAGCGGTGAGGGCGGGGGGCGGGGCTCCGGCCCGGGTCTCCTGCATCGGGGGTCCCTCGGGTGGGGATCAGTGAAGGCGCAGGAGGGGTGCTGGTCGGTGTGCGGGCCCCTCGGGGGCGCGTGGATGGGGCCGGGCCGGGCCTTTCCTGAGCTGCCCGCGGAGAGCGCAGTCAGGTACCGGGGCGTCTCCAGCGGGCGGTGCTCACGGGTGGGGGTGGGGGTTGGGAAGCCCCCGGCTCCCAGAGCGGCCTGGGGGGGGGGGGGGCAGCACCGTGGAGGAGGGTCTGGGGAGGGGGAGGAGGGTTTGGGGGGTAGGGGGTCAGCCGAAGAGCTTGAGGAAGCAGGGCTGGCAGTAAGGCTTGCCGGCGCGCTCCTGGAAGGAGCCCTTGGTGAGCGCGCGCAGGCAGAAGGTGCAGGTGAAGTGGTCCGGGTGGAAGCGCCGGCCCAGCGCCGACACGCAGCGGCCGGTCACCGGGAGGCCGCACGTGGCGCACAGCGAGCCGCGCCGCGCGTGGAAGTGGTTCTCGCACAGCGGGCGGCCCTCGTGCTCGAAGAAGCTGCCGGCCGAGAAGGGCGCGAAGCACTCCTGCGGAGGGGGGCAGCGGAGCCTCGCGCCGGGACCGCGCTGTCGGAACCCAACCACCCGCCCCGCCCCGCCCCGCCCCGACCCCCGTCTCACCGAGAGGAGGCCCCCCCCCGCCCAGGCCCCGTCCCGCGGCCCCCGCTCCGCCCCCGAGACCCAGGCCCCGCCCCGCCCCGGGTTCAGACCCGCCCCACCCAGGCCCCGCCTCCGAGCCGGCCCGCCCCCCGCGCACCCTGCACACGAAGCAGTCGGGGTGCCAGAGCGCGCTGAGCGCCGAGATGTAGTTGTCCAGGATGGGGCCCTGGCAGCCCTGGCAGCGCGGCGCGAACAGCTGCAGGAAGTCCCGGCGGCAGTAGGGGCGGCCCTCGCGCTCATGAAAACCTGGGGGCGGGAGAGCGGAGGGGATGGGTGGGACCCTCAGCCCAGGACTGAGAGGTCTCGGGGCGGGGCTGGGCCAAAGGCCGCAGGGCGGGGTGTCCGGCAGACCCTGGCGTCCAGTGGGAGCCGCTCACCCTCGTCTCCGAAGGGCTCCCCGCAACTGACGCAGCAGAAATGCTCCGGGTGCCAGTGGGTGCCCAGGGCGGTGACCATCTTCTGTAGGAAACGAGAGTGGACACGCTATGACCCCCCCATCCCTTCTTTCCTCCCCCTCCCACCGGACCTCGGTGAGCGGGTGGAACTGGGAGTTAAGGCGAGGGAGACCTCAGGAGGAACTTGGGAGCCAAAGAGAGAGGGGAAGAGGCCAAGGGACAGGGCTAGGGGTGGGGTGGGGGGGCTGGAGGGAGGGGTCAGGAGTGGATGAGGCCCATCCCCGGCTCCTTGGGGGAGAGGGCCTAGCTGTGGGCCGGCAGGGCTCACGTGGCGAATGGGTTGATTGCAGAGGCCGCATCGCGGGGAGAAGCGCTCGAAGTAGCACTCGGGGCAGAAGGGGTCTCCGTCCTTTTCGAAGAAGCTGCTGCCGCCCAGGGCGGTGGAGCAGCCAGTACAGACGAAGTGCTCCGGGTGCCAGGCTCGCCCCAGCGCAGTCACCACCTGCGGGGTGGGGTTGAGGCCAGGGTCAGAGCCGAGGTTCACGGTGCACTTTTCAAGCCACTCAGTCTGTCAGTGATGGAGAGTCAGCCCGGGTCTTCCAGCACAGAGCCTGCGGCCCTCAGGACTTCTTAGGAGACCACAAAAATGTTGTCATTTCTTTTAAAATCAGAAGGGAAAAAATGAGCTACAAGAACATATTTCATACATAATATTAATATATTCATCTTTGTACTAACACAGTCATAAAATACACATTTTAATATTTTTTTTAATGGAGGAAGGGACCCATGAAGGTGAGAGTGCCTTACGGCCCATGAAAGTCCTAATGCCACCTGCTTTGCTGGGATGGGAATTCTGGGATGGAAGCAGAGCACTTTATCTATCAGAAGGATCTCCGTCAACAACCTGGCACAGTTACGCACCAGGGCTCCAGCACCACACTGTGGTGGAGGAAAACCGTCTGTGGGGTGAGCCCCAGGCTCTCCTGGAGTGAGGTGAGGGGGGTTTGTGAGGGAGCACGTAGGAGGACCACGTGGTACTTGGGTTGGGATCCTCACCCTGCTCCTTACTTACTGTGTGATTCAGAGCTTCCGTTTCCTCGGTCATAAAACATGAATGACAGTAATACCCCCTTTCTGGAGCTGGTTATTAGAAGGGGCAGCATGGGGCCGGAGCTCAGTGAAGGCGGGTCAGTGAAGAGCTCCACTTACCTGCCCAGCGATGGCTTTATTGCAGGAGCCGCAGAGGCCCTTGGCCTGGGTGGGGATGCCGCGGCGGCTGAGGTCGGACTGCAGCAGCCCCAGCATGGTGTCCAGGCTGCCCTTGCTCGCCGGCCCTGGCGGGGACGGGGAGCCCTCGCTCACGGAGCTTGGCGCCGGTGTCTGGGTGGGCCCGGGGGCTGGGAGCTACAACAGGGGGGATGTCAGCTGAGTCAGCCAGGCAACCGACGTGGCAAGGTCTCAGATGGGTTAGGGAGCCGCAAACCACATTGGCCCACCCTGCTGCTGACTCACATGGTTCTGGACTCGGAAGTCAGAGAGCGAGGCCATCAGTCTGTCCAGCTCCAGGGTGGCCGAGGTGGCCGAAGGTTTGGGGAGGACCGGGGAGGGGCTGGGCGGGCTGTGAAGAACAAGCTGTGTCAGCTCGGAGCCTCCCCTGTAACGCTCCCTCTGGGAACTCGGGCATCCGAGACCAGTCACCTTTCCTAGACCTGGCAACTGCCGAACTCACAGGCTGGGCCGTTTCTTGTCCTCAGACTGGTCCTCCTTCTGCTCCCCGGCCGTGTCCTTGCTAGATGGGAACTGGGACATTATTTCATCTGCAGAGACGAGAGAAGGGCACTGGACGCGGGGCCTGCTCTGCACACCCTCCCACCTAAGGCTTTGTGTCCTTGTAGCTGCTGCCCCGGGAAATCTATACCCTTACCCTCTGCCCTGCCCTGCCTGCCCCAGCCCATCAGGATCAGGGCCTGTCTCAGTAACCATGGTACCTGTGATGTTGAACTGAGTAGCATTGAGTTCCTGAAGCAGCCGGTCTAGCTCACAGAGCCCTGTGCCCAGGACGCCGCTGGAGGAGGAGAACGGAGGAGCCGCAGGGGCGGCAGGCTTCGGGGACTGAGGCTTGCACACGGTACTGGGAAACAGGGCGGGAGCTTGGGTTCAGGGCGGGGAATCTAAGACTTCTCACCCACCGGAGTCTCAATTGGCTTCCTCGTCCCCCCCGTCCTCAGACCTCTTACCTGTATAGATGGTCCTTGTCCCCAGAGGCTCCAGAAGACTCCCCAGTCCCCATCTACAGAGAGAGGGGCACAGGTGTGGGGTGGTAGTCGAATACTTTGCCTCACTCAGGCCCAGATTCCCCTCGCCTTGGCCAGACTAGCCCTGCTGGCTGCCCCAGTCCACAGCATCTGATCTCACCTGTGGCTGGTGGCCATGGGGCTGCGGAGAAGTGAGGGAATCTGGGGGCCGCTCTTTTGGAGCCCCTGACCTTGGTATGTGTGACGTGGTGGTCTCCAGGTCCGAGAGCAGGGCATCTGCAGGGAGGCCGTCAAGGTGAGAAGTTGAGAGGTCAAGGTTAGGGCAGAGACAGGGCCTTAAGATACCAACGGATAAGGCTTCCCAGTGGGCAGAATGTGAGGACAGAAGCCGGCCTTCAGAAGGAGACAAGGCCAGAGCCAGGCGGAGAAGTGGAAGGGCAGGAAGGAATACATTCGGCCAGAATATCCCAATTGGCTCTTCCTGGGAGTCGTGCACAAACCCAGCCGTCTGATTTTTTTTTTATTCTTAAAATCTTCCCTAATGCAGTCAAAATTGGCTCTTAACCGAAGCCAACGTTGACTCCACCCCAAATTGCTCAATTGGCTGCATGCCTGGCACCCGGCCTTCTGATTGGGCGCTCTTTGCCCCGCCCACTAATTCCTCCGGACCCGGCCCGGCCCGCTCCGCTCTGGCTCACCTCCAGGCCCCCGGCCCCACCCTACGCACCTCATTGGTGGGTCTGCGGGGACCTGCTTCCTGATTGGCTCATTCCCCGCAGTACCAGTGCCCGCTACTCCTACGGAGCAGCGCCCCCTCTGGCAGGGCGCTGGAACCCCTTCTGTCTCACATTTGGAGGGCACAGCCTCCCAGCCCCAGTTCCAAGAGACGGGGAGCACAGAATGCCGCCTCCTTCTCCCCCGACACGACTACCACCCCACCCCACCCCACCCTCACCCCCTTTCCCTTCCAGAACCCACAAGTCCCTGCCCCCTCACCCTTCACCTAGAGCACCTCGCCGGGACCCTAACCTCTCCCGGCACCCACCAAACTTAGGGACCCTTAACCCTTTCCTCCCCACCCCCCGGGCAGGCCCTTCTTTTCCACAACTTGATATCCAAGCCTCCCTTTCCTGCCTCCTCTCCCATCCCGGACCCAGGACCCCGCCGACCCTCCCATCCTGGAACCGCGGAGCCCGTATCTCCCGGCGGCCGCAGCGGGGGTGCGGGGCCGGGAGGAGGGGGAGGGAGCGGCGGCCGGGAGAGGCAGGAAGGGAGAGGCAGGAAGGGGGACGTGGAGTCGGAAAGAGGCACGGGCTGAGCGCAGGAGCGAGCAGACCGGAGGCAGGATGGGGAGATGCCGGGAGGGCCGGGGGCGCCAGGATGGGGAGCGGGTCCAGAGGGTGATGAGGGGCTGGGCGCAGGGGACCCGGCCCTACTCACCCAGGTCCTCCATGGTGGGGCACAGGCGGACCACGCTGGGCTCGCAGGGCGGGGGCCGTGTCCGGTGGGGGCGGAGGGCGGGGTGGGGGGGAGGACGTCCGGGAGCTGGAGGCCCAGCCGTGACCATGTAAGGAAGCCGGGATCCGTTGGGATGGGGCTGGAGGGAAAGGTGGGGGGCAACGAAGGGGAGAATCCTGGGTGGGGGCGTGTAAGGGAGGGAGGGCTGCGGTCCACGCAGGCCCAGCCCGCCAGCCTGCTTGCGGGGAGGCAGCCACACCCCAGCCTTGGCCTCGGCTGCAAGGAGCCCCAGGCGGCCGCGGCCAGAGCCAGAGAAGTGGCTCTTCCAGACGGTGCCCGGGAGGGACCGTCCGCCCCGTGCCACCCTCAGACTCAGACCGAGGCCCCCAAGCAGACACCTCTCCGAGTTAGCACCCCGAGTCTCAGACAGAGCCCGCTCCCACCCAGCCTTTCCTGAGGCTTACTCTAGGCAGGGTTTGGGGCTGGAGCAGAAATGATGTTCTGAAACTCAGGCAGATCCCACTTCAGAGACTTTTCCTTAGAGACCCAGATAAACAGGACATAAACAGAGACCCCAAAGGCACAATACTAACTGCAAAGACATCTCTGAGACAGACACAGACACAATGGACCCTCCTCAGACCGAAAGGCAGGGCCTTTCCTCCAAGACTGGAAAACAGAGTTCCACTGAAACCCAGGCCGTGCAGGCTGAGGAAACACTCCCAGGCAGCCAGCCCCCGGCCCGCCTGCAAGACAAGGCCCTTCCCCAAGAGGCATCCCAGACCTGTTTCCAAAGATACAATGAACACAGCAAAGAAGGCAAGACATACACACCAGCCAGCCACAAAGGAACAAGAAGCCCTCCTTGGACCAATACTCTGAGAAATCGGGATTGAAACGAGCCTGGCTAGTGTGGCTCAGTGGTTAAGCATCGACCTATGAACCATGAGACCACAGTTCAATTCCTGGTCAGGACATATTCCTGGGTTGTGGGTTTGATCTCCAGTAGGGGGCATGCAGGAGGCAGCTGATCAATGATGCTCTCTCATCATTGATGTTTCTCTCCCTTCCTCTCTAAAATCAATACAAAAATATATATATTTTTTAAAAGATTGAAATGAGACCCTCTATAGTTGGTATGGACAGACACAATGGTGCTGTAGCCACTGGACTGTGGGTCTCGATCCAGACCTGAGCACTGAGTCTTCAAAATTCAGCAGGCCACATGAGCTGATGTGCCCACCACCATGCCACGAAAGAATGGGTTTCCTCTCATTGCATTTACAAAATATAATAATAGCATCATTGCAAATTATTCCATATAAAATGGTGGTTTTGTTAAGTGGAGAGAGTATTTAATATTTCACATAGGCTTTGATTTATATGTGTAATTTTAATTATTTAATTTTTAAAAATTTATTTTTATTGATTTCAGAGAGGAAGGGAGAGGGAGAAACATCAATGATGATAAAAATTACCGATCAGCTGCCCCCTGCACTCGCCCTACTGGGAATCAAGCCTGCAACCTGGTCATATGGCCTGACCGGGAATCGAACTGTGACCTCCTGGTCCATAGGTCGCTTGCTCAACCACTGAGCCACGCTGGCTGTCCTATTGTTTGTTTATTGAGTGAGTGAGTTAACCCTTACCCAAAGATATTTTTTTCCATTGATTTTTTTAGAGAGAGTGGAAGGGAGAGAGGGAGGTAAGGGATAAAAGAAACATTGATGTGAGAGAGACACATTGATTTGTTGCCTCCCCACATGTGCCCCAACCAGGGCCAGGTATCAAACCTGCAACCCTTCAACGTGTGGGCCAATGTTCTAACCACTGATCACACCAGACAGGGCTGTCATTTTTACTTAAAAAGTAACTTCTTTCTGTGCACACCTTTTTGGATGTGGAATTGAGGTATACAATGCTGTTGTAGATGGAGTAAATGCTAAAAACAAGACTTACAAAGGTACAATAGGGTACAATCCTTGTTTTAAACTATAATTCAGAAAAAAATCCTATATAATAAAAGGCTAATATGCAAATAGATCAAGTGGTGGAATAACTGATTGCTATTATGTGCACTGACCACCAGGGGGCAGATGTTCATCACAGAAGCTTCCCCCTGGTGGTCAGTGCACTCTCACAGGGGAGCTCTGTTCAGCCAGAAGCTGGGCTCATGGCTGGTGAGTGCAGTGGCAGCAGCGCTAAGGATGTCGGACTGACAGTGGGCCTAAGCTGTCAGTCAGACATCCCCCGAGGGCTTCTGACTGTGATGGAGCACAGGCCAGGCTGAGGGAGGGCCCCTGCCCCCCGATGAGTGCACAGATTTTGTGCACTGAGCCTCTATAATAAGAATCATAGTGTCATAGATAGTTCTCAATGGTATAGTTACATCTGGTAATACTATCTCTTATAAAATAACTCCGATATTGAGCTGAGATCTGTACAAGAACTGATCTTCAATTCATGTTTTTTCTGCAAGGCAATAGGCCATGTCAATTAAACTGAAGGAGAAAAAAACAAAACAAAAAGAGCAGCAAATCAGAACAATCTGGTGTCCAGGTACCCTCCCCTCAGCCCAATTCAATCAGAAGGGGCTCAGGCATCAATATGTGTAAATATCTTTAACAAGCTCCCTGGTGGTCCTAATGCACAGCCTGATCAGACACCTGGACAGACAGGCACTCATGGAGACAGCAGTGCCAGCCTCCTCTGAGGCCAATGACAGACTCAGTCCAGGCATTCTACTAGGCTGCCACCTGCGTGCTCAGTGACCTGGGAGCCAGGTGACGGAGGCTCTGCATTGGAGACCAAAATAACACAAGCTCCTCCCTCACCTCAATGCCAGGCTCTCTCTGGGCATGACTAAGGCAAGAACACAGCAGGAGGACACTTGGCCCAAGAGGTGAAAACAGACCCAGAGATGGAAGGCCAAGGTGGGTGATGGCAGGGCTATCAGAAAACAGCAATGCTAGGGCCATGGCCATACCTCACCAAACTCACAGCATTCCCTCAGCACAGCCTGCTCAGCCTGAGCAAAGTCTGGTCAGCTGAGTGGCTGTCTGAGTAATGAAGTCACGGGAGCAGGAAGCAGGCTTCCCTTAGGCCCATAACCTCATCGAGACAAGCCTGGAGCTCTACCCTATCCCAGGGCTCCGGGAACCACGGCCTATCACTACTCAACTCCGACATGGCAGGGCGGCCTATATTGAGGCACAGAGACCTAGACAAGACCCTCCTGATGGGTGAAGGGTGAGGAGATGCCCACAGGAAAGTAAGCAGAGACACACACAACAGGAATATCCAACTCCAAAGTTTTAATCCCACTCCCGAAGGCTGGGCTCGTCTCCATCTCGCGGGCCCCACGCCCAGACCTTGGCCTCGGCTTCTCACTCCTGAGTCTTCAGCCCATCGTCCTGGGGCCCAGTTCCAACCTCGTCGGTCCTCAGTGGTGACTGCTGCTTATCCCCCCTCAGCCAGTCTGAGGGAGGCCTTCTTGTAATTCATTCTCAGGTCCCCTCCGAGGGGATATCAAGAGTCTAGGCTGGGCCCCTTGCTCCCCACTTCAGCTCCCATCACCACAGCCAGGAAAGCCTCAGTCAGGGGACCTGCTTCCTCGCCTGCTGCCTCCACAAGCCCCACTAAAGCCAGAGCCCGCTTCCGTGGGCACTGCCCTGGCCCCAGGGTCCAGCGTGCACAGTGGGCAGCCAGCCGGGGCCGGCCCAGGCGGAATACCTCACCCACTGACTCTGGGCCACCTTGGGATCCCAGGTGGATCCGGCCCACAGCCTCTTCCAGTTCCTCCTCCAACCCAGGCAGCAGGAAGCGGCCAGCGGCCTCCAGTGCCTCCTCGGCCTCAGAGCCCAGCAGGGGCTGGCCTGGCGGGGGGATGGGCCGCAGCGCTGCCCCACAGCCCCGGCAGCCGTGCAGGTGATGCAGGATCGGCCAGGCCGCGCTGGGTGACAGGCCTCGAAGAGGTACCAGGTCCATCTGGGCTTCAGCAAAGCTGCCGGCCAGCAGGGCCCGGAAGAAAGGGGAGGCGGTGGATGAGGCAGCTCGCTGTGCAGGGAGCCGGAGGCCCGAGTCCAGCAGGAAGTGCAGATCCGGGGCTGGGACGGGAGCTGGGCCCAGCAGAGGTTCATAGAGGCAATGGGAGGGCGGGTCTGGGTCCAAGGGGGTTGCAGGTGGGAGGGCTGGGCTCGCAGTGGGCGACACCAGGCCTTGGAGGCAGGAGAGGGAGTCTGCAGCGAAGAAGAGGAAGAGTGGGTGCGGAGCTGGCCGCGTCAGGGCCGAGAGGAGGAGCCGGAGGCCGCCCTGGTCCAGAAGGAGCCGGCGCCACAGAGAGGGCTTCCTACGGGGAGAGAGAATCTTTCAGAAGGTGGAAAAGGTGCGACCAGGCAATAGCAACCTCGCTCCCTGCCCCCTGCAAGCACCCCCATCCCCCTCACCGACAAATGAAGGGCAAGGTCAGTGCACAGGCCACACGGTCCTCAGGGCTCCCGGAGAGCAGCAGGTGAGTGAGGGCACCCACTCCGAAGGGCGACTCGGCCTGCACCGTCAAGTTCTGCAGCAGCATCTCACCTGCAGAGGTGGGCAGAGTGGGTCAGCTCGGGAGCTGGTGTCCGAGACTGGGGAGGGATGGGATACACAGGCTTCCCGACCGGAAAGGAAGGTGGGTAAAACCTCAGGGCAAGAACCCAGAGCCCAGGAATTGGAAGTGGAGGGCAGGAAAAGGAAGTGGGATGTCAGGGCTGAGCAGGGGCCCAGGAGACAGCAGACCCTGGTAGTGTTGGGGGTGGGGGTGGGGCCTGAAAGGACATGGCGCCTGAGCCTGGCTTCACAAGTCAGTGACCCGCAGAACCCAGAGTAGATTAGGGAAGGAAACGCCAACAGGTGCAATTCTAAATTGTTGGGGCCCCAAAGCATGGGCCCGGGATGGAGCTGCACTCTGAGGCTGGGATGGTGGAGCAGGAGGGGCGGGATGGAACCCTCCACCCCGGTGCTGGGTGGTATGGATGTGGGACGAGGGCAGTGAGAGACGGAGGAGTGTAAGGCGAAGTTCTGGGCTCCTACGGGTGAGTGGCAGACAGCGGGAAGGGCAGGGACTCACCCAGCTCCCGGTGCTGGCTGCGCAGGCTGGGGGGCCGGGCCCGCAGCGTGGGCCAGTCGTCCGGGGCGACCCCCAGCACCAGCCAGGCGCGCAGCAGCGCGGCGCCGTAGCTGCGCACGAAGGCCTCCAGGCAGGCGGGGTTGCAGGTGAGGCGCGCCAGGATGCGCAGCGCGCGCGGGCTGGGCGGGCCGGGCGCCCCGGTCACGTAGGCCAGCAGGCCGCACAGGGCCGGGCCTGTCACCAGCGCCCCGCTGGGGTCCGGAGCCTGGGAGAAGCGCGAGAGCAGCAGCAGCGCCGGCCCCTCGCGGCCCCACGGCTCCTCGGTGGCAGGGCTGCGGCCTCGAGGTGTCCGCACCACGGTGGGGCTGCGGGCCCGGCTGGCTGCCTGGGCCTGCTCCGGGGGCGCGGGCGGCGGAGGCGGCAGCGGGCAGCGTTCTGGAGACCGGTCGGGGGAGATGTCTGAGGGGCCTGCGGCGTAGCCCTCCGATATCAGCCAGGACCTGCGGAGGAGAGGAAGAGGATGCTGAGCTCAGAGCAGGGAGCAGGTCCAAAAGGAGGCACAGGAGCCGGAAGAGGAGGTGGCCAGAGAGGAGATAGGGGAGAAAGGGAGGGGGAACCCCAATCATTCAGCAATGACCGATGCCTGTTTGTGCCAAGCTCCATTTTAGATGTGGAGTTTGAGAAGTGTGGAAAGGAATAGAAAAGAGCCGAGGGAGGGAAAGTTGACATTAAAAACCAGTGGGGTTGGTGAGTTCTGATTAGGAGTCCAGGAGGAAGAGGAATCTCGGGGACAGAATCGCAGCCAGAGGCCCAGAGGACTGCCTGCCACTGGAGAACTAGCCAGGGGGCCAGTGTCAAGAGCAGAGGGGGCAGCAGGGGGAGCCTTAAGTGATGAAGTCAGGGAGCTCACAAGACAGTGACAGGTGCCAAGTTCCTTCATTTACACTTTACAACTGTATGCGAAGGGACACGTGACTATCCTCCATGTTTCATGCAAAGAATTAGAAGCTCAAAGAAGTTAACTTTCCCGTGATAACCGGTGGCACCAAAGTAAGAACGTGGGCTCCAGAGCACACCATCACAGCCAGAGCACATTCTACTTCCAGGGACCTCTCTGGACCCCAACGTTCAGAGGTCCCGGGGTGGAGCCAAGGTCAAGGGTGGACGCAGGGGAGAGAAGGTGCATTTAATGGGGACTAGAAAGTGGCCATGTGTGGGCAAACAAGGGGTCAGGAGTCAGTAAGAGTCTTCCTGAGACAGGGGTGAGGGGAGTGGAGAGGGCCAGAGCAGACACTAACCCCGTCCCAGAGCTCAGGGAGGGACCCACCTGAGGCTTTGGAAGCTTCCGGCTTCCACCCGCTCGGGGGTCCGCTCCTCAGGAAAGTCCCAGGAAGCAGCTTCTTTTCCCTCTTCTTCCTCTTCACCAAGCTCACCACACAGCTGCCCGGCCAGCAGAGGCACCAGCCCCAGAGCCTGCAGCCGGCCCAGGGCCCCTGTGTCATACAGGAAGCCCACCAGGGCAGCCACCACACGAGGGTGCCAGGCGCTGGCGTGAGGGTCCCGCAGCAGGCCCATCAGCAGCTCCAAGCCCCCGGCGTCCCGCAGCCGGGCTCGGTTGATGGCCTCCCGGCAAAGTAGGCACACAGCCCGCACCAGGGGCTGCTGGGAGGCTGGGCCAGCTCCACTGGGGCCTCGGCGTTGCTGGAGCTCACCCAGGAGCACCTCCACGCCACCAGCATTGCCCAGTGCAGGCCGTACCAGGCCCTGGGCACACAGATTGGCAAGGATCAGGATCGCTGACTCGCACACCTTCTTTTTGGGATGGGCGGCTAGACTGACCAGTGGGCCTAGTCCTCCACCCAGACTCAGCTGCTCCGCACAGGCACGGGAGCAGCCTCGACTCAGCTCCTGGAGGGCACGGACGAGGGCCACGGTCAGCGCGGGGTCTGGGGCAGCAGCCAGAAGCTCAGCCAGTGGGCGCACTGCCCCCTGCTGTGCCAGGGCCAGGCGGTGCTGGGGGGAGTCCGCCAGGTTGCGGAGGGCACGGACCACACTCTGCAGGCAGTGCGAGTCCTGGCAGGTCGTCAGGCTCTCAATGAGGAGGGGAACAGCACCTGCCGAGGGAGGGGGAGGACACAGTGAGCAGAGATAGAAACCCAGGCCCCTGTCCCACCCCAAGCTAGCTCCACCCTCACAGCCTCTCACCAGCAGAATGGATGTCCCCACAGCTCTCAGGGTCCATGGCTAGGTTGCCCAGAGCACGGGCTGCTCGGTTCTGGATGCTGTCTGTCTTCACACACTGAAGAATAGTCACTGCAAGAGAGTTTGGCCTCCTGAGGGTTCTATCCCTTCTTGTCTCTCTCATTAACCACCTCAGGAGTGTGGCCTCAGAGGTTCAGGAAAGGCCTCCAGTAGAAACTAACATTGGGTCTAGAAGGTTAAATAGGTACGGGCTTAGCAGGAGGATGATTGGTGGGGCTGTAACAGGGTATTTCAGGTTTGGAATCAGCCTTTGCAAGGGTCCAGAGGGGAGACCCAGTGTTGGCTATGACCTCATGAAGGGCTAGAACGCCAGGCCAAAGAATCAGGGCTTGAATGTGAGGGCCCTCGGAGCCACATCAGGCTTTAAGCATAGGAATGTGTGCTAGAATCTGGCAGCCAGGAGAGAGAATGGATCACAGCGGGGAGAATAGGGCAGGGGACGCATGGAGGAAGTTGGTGCAATAGTCCAGGTGAGAAAGAACAGCTGCTTGAACCAAGTCTGTTACCAGCACAGCCCAGGACATGGGGACAGGGCTCTGGGCACACAATGGAAGAGGAAGAGAAACGGATGGATTCCGGAGATATTCAAAAGGCAGAATAGTGACTGAATGATGGGGGTTGTACACTAATAATAAAATATTTAATTTATTGAAGACTAATTAATGTGCCAGACCTCCTGTCAAACACCTTTTGGTCCAGATGCATTTTATGCACATTTAAAATATGTTGATGTTTCATTACCCCAAATTTTAAGATTTTGTCAAAATTGGTATATCACCTGGCTGGTGTTAATCAGTGGTTGTTCAATTTCCTGTGGCATGTGCCTGGGTTGAGGGCTCAAACCCCAGTAGGGGGCATTTAGGAGGCAACTGATCAATGATTCTCTCTCATCACTGATGTTTCTATCTCTCTGAAATCAATAAAACACTTTTTAACCCATATATTGTAATTTCATACAGGCTGTAAGTAAACTGTATTCACAACGTTGCCACTAGGGCGCGCCAACTTAGCTGGGAAACAGAAAAGCTTGCTGTCTTGTTAGGATTTGTTAACCGCTTGTTTTTAGCTGAAGTGCCCAGTTCATGTTTAGAGTATCTGTTTTCTGTATCTGCATTTCATTTCCCTCGTCTCCAGGTATGCGAGGAGGCTATTATTATCCCATCTGCAACAAGGAATCCTAGACTCTAGGGGTCTAGCTGACTGCAGAGCCCACTTTTTTGACCACTGCACAGGGCCGGACATTCAGGAGACACTGTCTGCCATGACCCTCATAAAGGGAGGGTAAAAATCATCGAAAAGTCACCAAATAATCCCTGTAGCCTCACCAGCCCAGAGGCGAGGGAGAAATGGCTGTAATTATTGATCTGAGAGAGCTCGAGTATAATGTGTAACAGAGCTGTAACCTAACGGGGCGTGAAAGCTTGAGAAGGGTGGGCACCGCGCTGTCATCACGCATGTGCTTCCGGGATACAACACAAAGAACGCAAGTCGCCGCCAAAGCCCAGGCCGGGATGGGGAGTGCGTGGAGTCCTTCTAGGACACGGGGGCGGAGCACTTACCCAAAGACAGAATGCCTCCGAGTCTGCGCACTTCAGTCCGGCACGCCCCTTCCGTGCAGCAGTTGGCTAGGATGCTGAGCGCCAAGTCCAGGGTCTTGCGCAGGCGCGCAGGCGGCGAGGGCGTCGACGAGGACGCAGAGGGGGCGGGGCCAGCCGAAGGGGCGGGGCCAGCCGAAGCCGCAGACTCGATCGACGAAGGGGTGGAGCCGGGGCCGGCCAGACACGGGGCGGGATCCGCCGCCGACGCTCGCCGTAGCAGCGCCAGAAGGGGGAGGAGCCCGCCGCGTGCCCGGAAGCGCTCGATTCCCCCCGTTGCCTTGACGTGGCGCGTGCGGAGAGCTAAGAGCGCACGGCCCAAGGGTGTCTCGTTGGTAGTTGTATCCTTTGCTCCACCTAGACCCTCCCCGGCCGCCGCCGAGAGCTGCGCGAGGCAGAAAGAGAGCGAGTCCGTAGGGGTTGGCTTCGCAGCCGCCATCTTGGCTCGGGCCTAAGGCTCCGCCCCCCTCCAGCCTCCGATCTGAGGGAGCGGAACTGGAAGAGAGGGGCGTAGCCAGGCACCTCCTCTCTGACGCTTTTTAGATGGCGCCGCCGCAGTCAGTAGGCAAGTCGGAAGTTGTAGTTCCCGATCCCGGCACTCTGACGCTTGCACAGTCGCAGAAAGCACTTCGAGGGCGGCAGTACTCTAGTCGCTGCGCGAGCCCAGGCGGTGCGTGCGGTGCATGCTGGGATATGTAGTTCCCGCCAAGCACACGCCCGCTCTAGTAGGGATGAGAAAGTCTCCCAGGGGACCCGCAGTGTGCGGTGCACCTGGAGATCCCAGGCATGCGACCATGGAGTCTCCGTACCGTGCTGCACTAGGTGACGTGTAGTCCGCCCCCAGGGTGCCCTCGGCAACGACCACCCTTTCCTTCTGGCTCGTTTCGCCGCCCCCCAGCGAAGTTGGTACTAAAGTCCGCTCTGAGGCATTGAGAATCCCGAGCCAGGACCAAAGTATCAAATGCTTGACAGCGGCCGCAGACAGGGAGCTCCTGATCCGTCAGTTGAATGAGAGAGTTAAACTTACAGAAACCACTCGCCGCCACTTGCTAGAGCATCTCGGGCTAGTAGATATTTGCATGTTGGTCCACACTCGCCTCTGGATTTGGGAGAAAGAAGCCCTTGCCAAAACCAACTGTCCCGCAATCTCCAAAGCCTGTGAGTGCCAGGACTGTGGACTGACCGAAGCGTAGGTCCCTAGCATTCACCAAAGCAGCTACGTGGGTGGCAAACCTACTGCCGTCTGGAGTGTGGCAAGAGCTTCCGACGAGGCTTCAGATCTGATTAAACATCACTGAGGGCGGAGCTAATTAATATAAGAGGAACAACTACGTCATCCCGGGTAAATGGGGGGAGGAAAGCGGGGTGAATCATAGCTTCCAGAAAGGGTGCCATGAAGAAGGCTGTGTTTTGCAGCCCTAACCTCCAGAAAGTGTGGCCTAATGAAGGCTGTGTTTTGCAGTCCTAACCTCCAGAAGGTTCCACAGAGAAGGTTGTGATCCCGGAGGTTCCATAGAGAAGGCTGTGTTCTGGAGTACTAACTGAGTGAACGACCGCTGGAGTCCAGACCAAATTAAAATTTAGGGAGTCTTTAATTGCCGGCCGACAACTGTTCTCTCTCCACGCAAGGAAGTCAGAGAGCAGCCCCTGCCCTTTGTGCAAGACCACTTTTAAGCAGGTTAACCACATCCTGTTTTTGCAGAGTAAGCAACCCAAGACAAAGCCTGTTTTTCCCAAATAATGTCCGGGCCATGCTATTGATGACCATTTATTTACAGGGTCATCCTGTATTTTAGAAAGCTGACAGTGTTCTATCCTTAAAAAAAAAATAAAATAAATATTGCTCAGATTATTACAATTATTTCTCCTTTTTCCCCTCATAGCTCCCTTCCACCCAGTTCCAGCCCCACCCTCTGCCCTCACCTCCCCCCACCATTGTCCTCATCCACAGGTGTACGATTTTAATCCAGTCTCTTTCTACACCCACACGGCCCTTTCCCCCTGATAATTATCAATCCACTCCCTTTCTTTGCCCCTGATTCTATTATATTCACCAGTTTATTCTGTTCCTCAGATTTTTAATTCACTTAATCTTCTTCCTCTTCTTAAATAATACCTTTCAGCATTTCATATAATACTGGTTTGGTGGTGAAGAACTCCTTTAACTTTTTTTTTTTTATCTGTGAAGCTCTTTATCTGCCCTTCAATTCGGAATAACTTTCCTGGATACAGTAATCTTGGTTGTAGGTTCTCGCTATTCATCACTTTGAATATTTCTTGCCACTCCCGTCTGGCCTGCATAGTTTCTGTTGAGAAATCAGCTGATATTCATATGGGTGCTCCCTTATAGGTAACCAACTGCTTTTCTCTTCCTGCTTGTAAGATCCTCTTTTTGTCTTTTGCCCTTGTCATTTTAATTATGATGTGTCTTGGTGTGTTCCTCTTTGGATTCCTCTTGTTTGGGTTTCTGTACACTTCTTGTACTTATAAATCTATTTCTTTTACCAGGTGGGGGGAGTTTTCTGAAATTATTTCTTCAAATATGTTTTTAGTATCTTGTATTCTCTCTTCTTCTGGCAGCCCCATAATTCTGATGTTGGTAAGCTTGGAGTTGTCCCAGAGGCTCCTTACACTATCTTCATCTTTCTGGATTCTCTTTTCTTCTTGCTTCTCCAAAGGAGTATCCTTTGGCTCTTTGTGTTCCAAATCTTTGACTTGATTTATGTGATCCTCCAGTCTGCTGTTGGATCTCTGTATAATATTTTTATTTTAGTCAGTTTATGTTTAATTTCTAGTTGGGTCTCAATAAATTTATTGGCCTTTTCTAGGAAATTCTTGAAAAACATTATAACCGTGGTTTTGAACTCTATATCCAGTCTTTTGTTCTCCATCTCTTTCGCTTGAGATCTATTTCCTTGTCTCGGCATTTTCGTTGCTTCCCAGAGTTGGTAGAATGGCTTTGTGTGTTTGGTGTCCTATATGGCCCAGTGGGTCAGCCTCCCCAGTTACCTGAGGTAGACACTCTTGGTGCTCTCCTTTGTGGACTGCGTGTACAGCCTTGTTGTAGCTAAGTCTTTATTGTTGTTGGTATCCCTAGGAGGAATTGACCTCCAGGCCCATTGGATGTGGGTATCAGCTGTGTCTACTCTGGGATACCTTCTGTATTGGAGACAGTTTTATAGGATCAGACTTGCAAAATTGCAGAAGCCTCTGTGCTCAGCTGGGATGGGGCAGTGTCTCAGGGCTGAGCTGATAGTCTTGGCTTCCCGTCAGCCCTGCCCTTGTGCACTCTCCTGAGTTTCCGCCTGACCTCTGCCTTCCGCAGCTCCCCTGAGTTTCCACCTGACCAGCCCAGATTCCCCGTGCAAGAGTGTGAGTGCCCCAGAGGCTTGCCCGGAATTGGGTTGGGTCTCTGTAGTCTGGAGCTTCTGACTCCTTCTGCTATGGAGAGGCAGTGGCAACCTCCGCGGTCAGACCTCTGCGCATACTCAGTCGCGCACGACTGTAGACCTTGCAGTCTCTGGGTGCCTTTCTCTACAGTCCAGACTCCACCCGTTTGAGCCTGGGTCCACTGGGTTTCAGCCAGGGTTGGGGTTCAGTACAGTCGGAAAGGGTTCAGTGCAATAGGGAATTCCTTTCCCCTCCCGCCAGCCAGGCATTCAGCTGCCCTTCCTCTCTGCACGAGAGTGTCTCCCAACTGTAAGGTTTGAGGTGCAGGAAACTGACCACCAAGGAGTTTCAAAGTAAAGTTTATTCCCCAGTAATGAATGGGACTCATTATGGAGGTAGAGAAATCAGAATTGAAGGAGTTGGGAGGGGGGATGGACCCAGCCGGGCTGCCACCTGGACATGAAGGATCAGCAGCATGTTCTGGGTTTTTTTTTTTTTTTTTAAGGGGATGCTGGAAACCAAATCAGTTTCAGCTGGGAAGGAGATGTTGACAGGAAGCCAGGAAGGCTGGTCAACAACCTCAATTGCTTTAACCTTTAGTTGAGATTATGTTAAGTTGAAGCAGCTGTTAAGCCTCAATAAAAGGGGATGGCAGGGCCAGAGCAGTCGTAGTTCTCCCACTAGAGTTGGACTACCGCCTGGCCCCCCAAATCGCCAAATTAAATTTCTTCAAGTCTCTTTTCATTTGTGTGCGGCCCTTCTCCAGAAGCTGAACCCTGAATTGGAACTCATTCTACGCGGGCGTGAAAGAGAGTCCTATATCTGGCACCCAACGCGGGCGTGAAAGAGACTCCTATATCTGGCGCCTTCAACGCGGGACTTCTGGAGGAGAAGGTATTTTTCGCCTAGAGCGAAGGAGGAAAAGTACACCGAGAAAAGGTGTGGAAAATTCACCAGAAAAAAGGTGAGGGAAAATTCACCAGAAAAAGGTGAAGGAAAATTCACCAGAAAAAGGTGAGGGAAAATTCACCAGAAAAAGGTGAGGGAAAATTCACCAGAAAAAGGTGAGGGAAAATTCACCAGAAAAAGGTGTGGAAAATTCACCAGAAAAAGGTGAGGGAAATTCACCGCACTCAAAGCCCACGGCCAGGGCCAGCTACAGAGTCGCGAACTGTAAGCAGGGTGGGAACGTCTTTTTTCAGCCAGGCTAATGGGGAAGAATTAGGTTATAAATATAAAGTAAACTTTATTATAGATTTTTGGTTTGTAAACTTAAAGAATGTGGTTTCTTGTTCAAATTAAAATCTTAGTCTGTATTTGGAATTTAAAATCTGTAATAAGAAATGAGACTCCACTGCTGAAACCGCCTCTGGTGTGGAGAAATTCAAAGGTGACAGGAGAGGGCAGAGCCATCTGCTCTCCGAAAATGAGATTACTTAATGCTTTGTTTAAAAGTTATAAAAGAACCTGCAAACTAGGTGTTATCTTGGCCAAATTGGGTGATAGTTATTACTTCAGAAAGCAAAAGAGAAAGAAAAAAAATTTTTGAGATCTGTCTTTATCTATTAAGCATGAAAAAATGTGTGGCCAGATCTGTTGAAACTTCTCCCAAAGTAAGCTTGATGTGGGGGAAGGAAAGACACAAGGCAATCCTATAAGGAAGACCACTTTCTCAGTAAGCTAAGGAATGTGGTAACTTGCATTTGAATGGCTACAAATTTCCTCCAAATTCCTGTGGCAAAATTTTTGTGGAAGTTTGCTTAATTATAAAAATAAAAAAGTTTAAATTTGCCTCATAAAAAATCTAGAGGACAGAATTGAAGCTCTTAATTGTCTTGTATTTTTCTCAGAAATATAAAGCAAAATATATTTGACTTGCCAGCTTTAAAAGTTCAAAGTGCAAATTAAATTGGGAGAAATTATATAGTTGTGGTAATTAAAATATCTAAAGTATAACTTGTTTTTGAGAAAATAAAAAGTGTGTTTTCTCTAATAATTAGGAATTAAAAATAAGTTGCTTATTATTGGTCTAATTAAAAAAAGAGGATTAATTCTGTGATCTCAACCAAATATTTTCTATGCAAAAACTAGTCTAAATTTAATTGATATCTTAAGATAATAATAAAAGGTATTATAATATTTAAATCATATATGGATATAGATATTTGTTTGATGGTTTTTTCCATGTTAAAATTTCAAGGCCTTAACAGAGATGATTCTTGGAAAGCTCCAAGGGCCCGGAGAAGTACAAGAAATTTATTCTCTTCTTAAATGATTTAAAACAGATTTAATAAACTTGAAATTGCATGGAAAGCCTTAGCAAATAAAAATTAATAAATATAAATATTTTAGAAGGTTTATAGGCATGTATTGTTAATGGCAAAGGAAAGCAGTTAACTTTCCTGGCGCATGGTAAAGAAGACGGTACAGACGCCTGACACCTGAGAATGTCTTTCTTGCCATGTTAGCAGTATTCATCTGTACGGTAATATTACCTGGGACAAATGTGGAAGTGTTTAGGACTTATGTTCCTGGCCCTTCATGGGTAAAAGCCCTTATGTGGGCTGATCCCTTGCCTAATGTAGTCACCAATAATACTAAACACCTTGGTCATCCAGGAGGAAAATGGGTGGGGCAAGGAAGTATAATTACACAGGTGTTGCCACCCAGCTTCCCTTTTTGTATAACACAAAATCAAACCAATGCTCCTTTGTGTAAAAAACTAAAGAGAGGTTTCTGGCTTGCACCAAAGTAGAGGAATATCACTACTTGCTCCTGGGAGAGGTGCAGAGAATGTAACTAAGACCTTGTCTATACAAAAAGAAATTGATAACCAGTTTGAATTTGAATTGCCATTTGCTTAGAACAAAGAATATCCTTGCATGGTATTATTCTACAATGTCATTTATAATTTTTGATATTTTACAACAGCATATTGTACAATTATTCCAAACAAAATTAAAAATCTAGTTTTTGAATGTTTGGCAGCAATTTAAAAGGACATGAAAGGATTTAATCCCTTTCGCTGTGTGGAAAGCCTCACTGGGAAGGCACTTGAGCGTTCTATATTGGCCTTTCTTGCCTTATTTGCGAAGAGGGACCCTCTCGTCACAATAATTGCCCACAGCTGTTGCTTGAGTTTTCAGTTCATGCTGAGGTTAAAACCTCATGGTGGCTGGTACCATGGATCCGTCTCTCACACAATGGCATGAGCTGGGATCTCCCTGGAGAAGAAACCTGGGTTCCCCAAGATATGTGATCAATTCCGGGGCCCCGCCAGCAGGCGAGGGGATCCCAAGGCAGGTGCTGGGCATGGAGGCCATAGGGGCATAGGCTACAAGGAGACAGAACTGAACCTCACATCACCCTGCTTGGCTCTGGAGGATGGCTGGTTAGCCAATGACGGGTAAGATTCCTCACGGGAGGGACAACCTAAGACAGGCACAGCCGCAGAGGGCCATCAGGAGAGGACCTGGGGGCCAACAGAGGTGGGGCACAGATCCTCACCCCCCCAACACTGCAGAGGCTTGAACACTCGCCCTTTTGAGGGATGCCTCCTGCCCCATGGCTGCTTCACACTTCCCATACCCAGCTCAGGTTGGGACCCAGGCAACAAACAGATTTGGTCCAGCTCAGATTGAGACCCAGCTACAAACGAGAGACTTGGCACGGCTCTTATTGAGACCTAAGCAACAGAAAAGTGGCGGATGGCGACTGTCCTAAATCTAGATCCAGCCTAAATCTATGAGTGCTCAGGGCTTTCTCAAGGATGCATATAATCTTTTCCATTAATATTTACAGAGTAAACTAAAAATGTTGTTAAATATTAAATTTGACAGTAAAATAGTCAAGTTTTCAAATTAATTTAAATTGGCTAAATGAAATGAGTAAATATTCAAGAAAATTTAATTGTACAACAGGCTGTTCCTAAAGTATTAACCAAAATTTCTATTGGTAGTCCATTTCATGGTAAAATTGCTTAACATACAATAAACCCTAAAGCAGTCATAGTTTTTGTACAAAAAATTAAAAGTTAAAAGTTATCAAAACAGCATTATAAAATTTTTCCAGAAGCCTCCTAATAATTAAATAGAAAAAGGGGGATAGTGGAAAATACCATATAAAAAAAAATTTCCTGTAAGTAAATTACATTTAGAAAAATTTTTCTTCTTTTGAAAACAAATTTTTCAAAATCATTTGTAATGATAACAGTAAGACAGCCATGAAAAACACACATAGTACCAAAATAAGTCAAAGAAAAATTGGGCAAAAAATTAAAAGTATCCCAAGTAAAATTTATAGAAAAGATTCCTTTATTAATTTTGGTCGAGATATGTTTGTATATTTTCAGAAAACAACTCTAAGACCATGTGGATTCCTGCAACAGAGAAGAATTGACAGGAATACTCCAGCCATAAAGACAGGAGGAAAAACAGACCAGAGATGGAAGATGCTGACGACACCTTGCCATACTAGCAGTCAGCAGATGTGCGTCGCTGCAGGTTGTCCAGGACCAAACCAGAGGTCGGACCTGCGTTGACACCATTTTTCCACCATCCGGATACCATTGCTGTCATGGACTCAGAACTGTTGGACATTAAAATTTGGACTCAAAAAACTGTGTGACACTGAATCTGGGATTCAAAAACTGTTGGCCCAGAAAGAAACTTACTGCAGACTGATTTCATTTGACTCTCAGCATTGCTTGTTTCATTTTTTGTTTATTTCTAGTCTGCATATGTAAAATTTTTTAGGGAAAGAAAACGGGGGAGATGCTGGAAACCAAATCAGTTTCAGCTGGGAAAGAGATGTTGACAGGAAGCCAGGAAGGCTGGTCAACAACCTCAATTGCTTTAACCTTTAGTTGAGATTATGTTAAGTTGAAGCAGCTGTTAAGCCTCAATAAAGGGATGGCAGGGCCAGAGCAGTCGTAGTTCTCCCACTAGAGTTGGACTACCGCCTGGCCCCCCAAATCGCCAAATTAAATTTCTTCAAGTCTCTTTTCATTTGTGTGCGGCCCTTCTCCAGAACCTGAACCCTGAATTGGAACTCTTTCTACGCGGGCGTGAAAGAGAGTCCTATAAGGGGAGAAATAGGAGAGGGTTGGACCCAGGGCAGAACAGGAAGGGGTGGGCTCCAGGACACTTTGGCAGGCGCTGATTGATGGCTCAATGTCTTGGAGATGTCTCTGTGACAGATGCCAGTAATGTCATAACTCCACCCACCAGTTGGGAGGAGGGAGAACCTTATACCAACCTCAGCGCTTTGCAGCTTCCAATCCAATCTGTGAGCCTTTCTCCTTTCTAGTTGTAGATTTCCCACTCTGCCAGCTTTCCTGTGTTTTTGGATGAAGTCCATTCTGATTTTAATTGTTGTTTTTGAAATTGTTGTGCGAGGCAGCAGCTTAGGTGCTTACCTAGGCCGTCATCTTGGTTCTCCTCCTCAGTGTTCTATCTTGCAAGGCTATTTTGTGAGGTGCATCTGGGAAGGGGCCATGAGACCATATCTCAAGGCCTTGCCTGGTGTCAGCACTGACAACTCTATCTGGGGCATAGTCCACGGCCTCTCCGGAGAGATCAAATATTCCCATTCTCTAACACTAACCTCCAGAAGGTTCCATAGAGAAGGCTATGTACTGGAGTCCTAAACTCCAGAATTTCCATAGAGAAGGCTGTGTTCTGGAGTCCTAACCTCCAGAGGGTGCCATAAACAAGGCTGTTTTCTGCCAGAATTTGAACTTAGGACCACTATGTGAGTTCTGGGGTGTATGACCCTTTTGAAGAAGAATTGTCTTTATAGGGTAAACTAGAACTGATGGGGCCCGAGGAGGCCAAAGTGAAGGACCAGAAGACTTGTCTGTTGAGTTCAGGGGATGCTTTGTGGCATTTCTAGGTGGGGTCAAAAGGTCCACCGTTCGTCTTCAGCCCCCCTTCCTTTAGTTCCTTCTCTCGCAGGTTCCCCAGGCTTTTTCTCTGCTCCCTCAATGAAGGAAAACATGGTGAAGGAAAACATGGTGAAGATTCACTTGTGCCCAGATGCCAAAACCTAAACCTAACATTCTCGCTGGTAATAAAATGTAAAAAGAGCTGGCCAACCTTGATGGTTCTGAATGGTCAGAACGATTAACTCATTGACTCTAAGTTGAGTCACTGGTGGTAAAATGTAGAAAGAGCTGGCTAACGGAAACCAAACATTTGTTCCCTGGTAGTAAAATGTAGAAAGAGCTAGCCAACCTTGATGGCTCTGAATGGTAGGAGCTATTAACTAATCATCTAGTTGAGATAGTAGTGGGTTGAGGCATCTTTAATTTGTTAATCATATGTAAATGTAAATTCTTGTTGAGTTTCTGTTGTTGGAACTTCCCGCCTAAGAGATGTCTTTGTCTCAGAATCTCAATAAAAGGAATGGTAAAAGGCCAGAGCATTGGGTTAGTCTTCCCACTAGAGGTGGACTCCCTGCCTGGCCCCCATTTCCCCAAATTAACTCTTTTCCAGTCTCTTCATTTTAGTGTGTGGCCTTCAGAAACCAGACCCTGAGTGGGCCCTGAACCATGCAGGTCGTGTTAAGGGATCCCACACCCAGACACTGGGCCTGAACATGGCCCTTGGCCTGGGCACTGGGGAGGGCTGCCCACATAAACATTTCTGTTGGTAAAAGTTAGGGCACATGGCAGCTAGATGGAGGTCTTCCCTAAGCACTACCTGATCTGTGCTCTGAGCAGAGTCTGCACCGAGAGGCCCTTCTCTTTCTTCCTCACAGCTGCCTGTGCTCCCGAGGCTGACCAGACCCCATGTCCAGCTCTGCTGGACTGTCCTTCCACTGTTAGCCCCATGCATCTGGTGCTCTGTCTCCAGATTTTGCCTTTTATTATTATTATTATTTTTAATCCTCCAGGTTATTTTTCCATGCACCCAAGCTCATGCTCTCCGCTCCCAGGAAAGGCCTCACTCAGAACCAGGACCTCTCAGTGTTCAGTAATAAAACAATAAAAACAATGGCAACAACAAACTTTATATCGTGAAGGAGTAAAGGAGTGAAGAAGTGAATCTAGCTTCTAAGCCAATGGCTTGCTAAAAAGAGCTAATTAGAAGAAGGAAAGAATGTTGTTAGAATTATGCAAACTAAAGGGACAAGCAAGGAGGAAAAGAAAGAAAAAAAAATACTTCAAAAGAGATCTGCTCTTCCCTGCCCCTCATCCCTTCCCTTACTGAATTATCAAGTCTTCAAGTCTTTAGGGTCAGACAGAGCAAAATAGAGATGCAGTGGCAGAGCAAGGTGAGAAGGGCTTCATGGAAGGAAAGAAGATGGCAGGGAGATAGGAGACTCATGACACCAGGTATTGTTCAAATTATTACATGTACTAAGGATAGTGAGAGAGAGGTTTCTTGGTGTCAGAGAGGCACAAATAGGGAAAGAGAGAAGACTCCAGCGACTAATGGTGCTGAGATGGAATTGGAGGTATATTGAAGTGGATGTATGATTTTCAATAAATGTATAGATAGATATAGAAATATGTACGTGCACACGTGTGTGTATAGTTCCTTCCCTCAGAGGAACTATAAGAAAAAGTTTAAGATAGTGTTGAGAAAAGGCTGAGGCACTGTTCTATAATATTGTAGTATAATGGAGACTAAAGAGACATAACAGCTGAATGAAATGTGCCACTCTGAAATGGACCCATTTGCTGTAAAGGACATTTTGTGTTAACCAGCAAAGCTTGAACAGTGTTTGAGGTTTCCATGGCAATTCCCTGATTTTGATGGCTGTACTGTAGTTCTATAGGAGAATGGTCTTAATAGATAGGAAGTACTGGTTAGGAGGGAACACTTGGGAATGGAAGGCCCAGATATAGTGCAATAGTTACCACGATGCAAGCTGAGAGCTGGACTTGGGAACCTAAGACCCACTCTTCCATAGCTATTGCTGCTTATTGGGTCTTCAGAGCTCCTCTCAGAGACACCCCTCAATGAAGGGCCAGAGGCAAGGGTCTTAGTCACCTCAGAAAGATAAAGGCGGAGGTCTAGGGGCTGGGCAGGTATTATGAGAAAGACCAGGAGGTGCATGGGAAAGGCTAGCCTCACATGAATGGTTTGAAAATCTCAGTCTAGCCCAACTCCAGAGAGCCAGCCTTCTTTCCAGCTTCAGCTGCTGAGGCCTCAACATGGAAAGAAAAATATGGTTCAGCCGAAACCGGTTTGGCTCAGTGGATAGAGCGTCAGCCTGCGGACTAAAAGGTCCCGGGTTCGATTCTGGTCGAGGGCATGTACCTTGGTTGTGGGCACATCCCCAGTAGGGGGTGTGCAGGAGGCAACTGATCGTCGATTCTCTCTCATCGATGTTTCTAGCTCTCTATCCCTCTCTCTTCGTCTCTGTAAAAAATCAATAAAATATATTTAAAAAAAGAAAAGAAAAGAAAAATATGGTTCAATTGCATATAATAGATGAATAGATTCTGTTCTACCTTTATTAGTTACCGATCACTGCCACGTTGCCATAGGAAACCCCATGTCTTTTTATCTTACTGGCCGTCAGAAAGAGCCAGCAGTAAGGAACTGGCCCCTGTCTCACTTCATCAAGAGATTTGCAACAACAAACAGTTTCTGTGGGCCAGGACTTTTGGCTCAGCTTAACTGGATTCCTCTGGTGTAATCATTGTCACCAGGGATGTTGTCATATCAAGGCTCGAGTGGGGAAGGATCCACTCTTAAGGCCACTGTCATCCCTGTTGGCAGGCTTCAGGTCCTCCCTGGCTGTTGATCAGAGACATTAATTCTTTGACATTTGGGTCAAACCTAAGGGCATCTTTCAACTTGGCAGTTGGCATCAACAGGCCAAGCAACCAAGAGAGTGAAAGAGAATACCCATGTGGAAGCTGTAGTCTTTTTGTAGAGTTATTTTGGAAGTAGCATTTCTGCCACATTCTATTGCTCAAGGGAGTGCACACTAAGAGGCGGGGATTGCACAAAGGCATGACTCTCGGGAGGTAGGAATCATTGGGGCCATTTTGGAGGTTGGTTCCCACACTTCCAGAAAACTGTCATTGAGCATGCACATGCCTTGTGAACTGTCTCGGTCTGTCACCTGTAACCTTCCCTAATTTCCACCCTATTTTCAGGGTGTGGGTACCTAAGGTGATGGTAGTATTTTTCTGGACTAATAACCCCAAAGAGTGGTGAGGAAAGGCTTGGCAAGGGTGAGGAGGTGGGGACATGAAAAAAGTCAGAGGCAGACAAGAGCAGAGCACGGATAATGGCTTCCAAAGGCTTCGTCCTCACACTTACTGGTCACTCTTTACCAGTAGCTGCTCAACATTTTCCAAGAAGCTAGGTACAAGTAACTAGATTCTCAGAAATAAGCAGATGTGAAAGTGTTTGTAGCCTGGAAACGGTGAGCTTTTTCAGCACCTTGGACAGTATACATTTTAAAAGTAAGAATATCACTGTATTTATTTTCCTACAGGTGTTTTTTTTTCTTCCCTATTTCTTCAGCATTTCCTCCTCAAAACTAAAAGAACAAAAAAGTCCTGAAGCTTAGAATGAGATCACTGGCTCTTTCTGTTTATCCTCTCCCACATCGAAAGACATCTCTTTCATGGCCACTGTCCTCTTGGATCTGAGTCAGGCACAACACATTCAAGCCTCAGCACAAATCTTGTAAAGCCAAAAACTCTTTGGATACCAAGAAGTCCCTTGCAGATTTTTCTTGCATCCCACCCATGCCAACCTCTTTATGCCACTCTTTACCCCTTCCCCAATCACTTCTCCTCTCTGGGCTTCAGTTTCTTCATCTGTAAAATGAGCAGATAGGATAGAATGGTCTTCAGGGCCCCTTCCAGAGCAACCCCTCAATGAGTATATGACTCTCCTATGTCTTTTTGTAACACTTATGAGCATGGGTTCACGCCTGCATTAAAACTTGCCTTTCCTGCAGCTTGGATGTCATTTGACTCTATTGTCTCATTCACCTACTGAGCCTCTGTAGGCTGTAGATGTTGGAAAAGTAAACACCACATTTCCTGCTTTCCCTTGCATATTAGGTTCTCCCATTTAGCCTTGAGAGCGGAGACCACCTCTGTCTTGTTCACTGCTGTATTAGCACAAAATCTGGCACTTGGAAGGTGTTCAGTGAGTCATTTTGGATGAATGAAGTTACTCAGTATATCACAAGGAAGCGGAGGAATGTCACAGCCAACAGACCCTGGAAGAGGCGAGGAAGGATTCTCACCCAGGGCCTCCAGAGGGAGCGCAGCCCTGCCCACACCTGATGTCAGACTTCTGGTCTGTAGAACTGTTGTTTTAAGTCACCCAATTTAGGGGAATTTATTACGACAGCCCTAGGAAACCAACGTTAACTCCCAAAGCCCTACACTCCCTGCTCAGCTGGGAATTCTTGGCTCTCCTGCCATCCCTGACACTCCCAGCTGTATGCTGGAGGGTGACGAGGTAGAGAAGGAGCAGGACACAAGCACCCTTTCTTTTCAGGGAGGGGGGATTGTGGAGGGAGTTACTGTCAACATTTCAAAAAGCCAAACAGAAGTCATACTTTTTCTTACACACACACCCAGCTTTATTGGGACATACCTCGCATACCATACCCTCCACCATTTCAAAGGCACAATTCAATGGCTTTTGGTATTTACACAGAATTGTACAGCCACTACCACATCCTTTAGTTGTAACCCCACAATCGTCTTGGATACCAACCCTCACACATCTCTGGTATGCTTATTACGAGGCAGGAGTGGGTAAAGGGGGATAAATGGTGATGGAAAGAGACATGAGTTGGGTGGTGAACACACAACACAATATCCAGATGATGCATTAAAGAATGTACACCTTAATCCTATATAATTTTATTAACCATGTAACCCAAATAAATTCAATAAAAAAGGAATGAAATACTGACACATACTACATCATGTATGAACCTTGAAAACATCATGCTGAATGAAAGAAGCCAGACACAGAGGACCACAGGCTATATGATTCCATTTACACAAAATGTCCGGAATAGGTTATCTAGAGAAATGGGCAGTATATTAGTGGTTGCCTAGGGCTAGGAGGATAGGGAGTTTACTGGGTAAACTTTCAAAAGGATTTGCATTTTGCAAAAGTTAAGTGAAATTTAAATTCTTCAGGGAGGAGACTGAGTATTTTTTTAAAATACATACATATATATATATATTGATTTCAGAGAGTAAGGGAGAAGAGAGATAGATAGAAACTCAATGATGAGAAAAAAAATCATTGATCAGCTGCTTCCTGCATGCCCCTCACTAGTGATTGAGCCCACACCCGGGGTATGTGGCCTTGACCAAAATCAAACCTGGGACCTTTCAGTCCACAGGCTGACACTCTATCCACTGAATCAAGCCAGCTAGGGTAGGAAGGGCCTGATTCTTGAGCTTCCCCAGGACATGAGAGGCAGTCAGGAGACATTCTGAACAGGAGGGCTGTGGAAACCAGTGGGCCCATCAAGTTCAGTCCTTCCCTGGCCTTCAAAGAATTGTCCATGCCCACAAATGTCAACAGCCCCCAGGGACAAGGTAGGGACAGGTGAAGTAGGCATTGATGGTGGACTAAGGGATTGCACCCGTTCCTCAGATGTTAGATGTAGGTGAGTGAGGTGGCTGTTGCTGTAAGCCTGTTATAAAAGTAGTTGGGCTGGCCCTGGCCTGTGTGGCTCAGTTGGTTGAACATTGTCCCATGCACCGAAAGGTCTCCAGTTCGATTTCCAGTCAGGGCACATGTCCAGGTTATGGATTCATTCCCTGGTCAGGGTGTATGTGGGAGGCAACCAATTGATGTTTCTCTATCATATTGATGTTTCTCTCTCTCTCCCTCTCTCTCTCTCTCTCTCTCTCTCTCTCTCTCTCTCTCTCTCCCTCCCTCCCTCCCTCCCTTCCTCCCTCCCTCCCTATTTCTTTCTCTCTGAAATCAATAAAAAACATTTTTTAAAAAGCTAGGCTGGAACTTCAAGATCATGTGTTTGGGTGATAAGAGGTTTAATCCCTCCCCTCTTCCCCACTTTGAGGATTCCAGAGACCTGGCAGGGACTCACCAGGACACCAACCCTCACACATCTCGGGTAAGGACTTGAGCATACTTTCTCTTTGCACTTAGCGCAGTAGCCTTACCACTGAGATTTCATCTTCACTAAGCTTCTGGCCTTGGTTTCTGAGCAACAACCTTGCGGCCATGCTCATTCTGCCACTTACTGCCTGACAAAGGGTCTGCCATAGCACTAGATCATTTCATTCATTTTGCAAATTATTATTGAGTATCTACCATGTGCCAGGCACTGTTCTAGATACTCTCCTATCTTTTCCAGTATTCAAAAAAAAGTCAAGTGTATGTAAAAGTATGTAAAACCTATGTGTGCATCTTAAAGAACAAAAGACAATATTCCTGTAACCACCACCCAGGGCAAGAAATGGCAGTTCACACCTGCTACTTCATTTCTAGGGCTATAAAACTATCCCAAGCCGAAACTGGTTTGGCTCAGTGGATAGAGCGTCGGCCCGCGGACTGAAGGGTCCCGGGTTTGATTCCGGTCAGGGGCATGTACCCTAGTTGTGGGCGCATCCCCAGTGGGAGGTGTGCAAGAGGCAGCTGATCGATGTTTCTCTCTCATAGATGTTTCTAACTCTCTATCCCTCTCTCTTCCTCTCTGTAAAAAATCAATAAAATATATTTTAAAATGACTACCCTGACATTTGTGACAATTTCCTGCTTGACTTTGTAGTTTCTCATCTATATATAGATTTCTAAATGATATACTGTGATTTTTTGCTGGATTTTAAACCTCATAGAAATGGAATTGGACTGTATGCTTTCTCTCTCATTTCTTTTGTGATACATTTGTAAGGTTTATCTTTATAGTTGTACACAGTTGTTATCATTCATTTTTGTTGTACAGTATGACGTTGTTTGAAATACCATTCATTTATACATCCATTTAACTGCTAATGAGCATTCTTTTCAACTCTTGTCTGCTAGGACCAATGCTTAGGCTCACTTGGTACTCACATATAGGCACATGTGTCTCTAGTGAAATGTCCACCCTGGGAATCACCGCTTTTGAGAATTGCCAGGACTGTCCTCCATCCTGGAGTTGGAGTCCCCCTACTTTACGAAAGTCAACTGAAGCTAAGGGGGGTTTGATGGCCCAGGGTCACTCAGGCAGCTGGAGGCCAGAGTCAGGGCCTTTTCTAAATGCAGGCCACTGCCAGACTCAGCAGAGGCAGCCCTGGAGTAAGATGGAAAGAGGCACTAGCCTCTGGTGCAAAATGTAAGTGGACACAGGAATATTTGGCAACCAAGACGAATAATACTTGATGCCATTTTAATCAGTTATCTACAGCCTGTGCCAGCCACCTGTTTTGGGGTAAGGCAAGTGAAGGAGGGTCATGAAAATAAGAGGTCGAATGTTTTTAAAAAATTTTATTTTTATTTTGTTTTGTTTTGTTGCTGAGTTGTATTTTATTGTATGATTGTAATACAGTTTGTCGACAAATTCAGAAGCTGCAGAGTGTTTTGTTCTTTACAGGTTTTGTGTTTTGCTTTTGACATTAAACGAAGTGTTTTTTCATTCTTGTCTCACTTTTCTAGTATGGCTTTCTCCACGCTCTTAAACCTTTTCAGTTTGACAATTAGTTCCAATAATTGAGATAGCTACATGAGTCTCCCATTTTTATGTATCATACTTAAAAAAGGCTGGTGAAGCCAACTACCATTTCTAGGCCAGGAATGTTATTATTTTAAAACTTGATATTTTATTCATAATCTATTTTTCACATTAAATTTTTGGTTATGTTTTTTAAAAAAGATTGCACTTAAATGTTGTTTATCTTGATTACTGTTTGAGGGCGCTCCCTTAAATTCTGTGCTAGAGGCCAGTGCCTCCCTCACTTCACCCTAATCCCAGCCCTACCATCCCAACGTTCCTCAAACTCGTCACTTTGAACCTCCAGCGCCCTCCAGCCGGGCCCCTCACTGCCTCCGGCCACCAGGGCGCGCTGTCGGCTTGCCCCCAACGCACCGGGAGAGGAGCAGCGGGGAGCGGAGGGGCGGGGCGCGCTGGGGCGGGGCAGGGGCATCTCCGGCGAGGCTGGGTGAGAAGGCGGGGCCTCGGCCTCCGGACTGGGGGGTGGGGGTAACGCACCGTCCACTCCCAGGCCGCGTTGGGGAGAGGACCGGTCCGTAGGCTGACAGCCTGGGGCCTCAGCGGCGCCCCTTTCCCGGAGCAGAGCGCCCGGGGCCTCTGCGTCCCCTGGGGTGAGGATTCTCGGGGTGGGGCCTCTGCAACGCCATCCCAGGGCCCTCAGGAGAGAGGGGTGCGCCAGGGGTCATGCAGCATCTCACTGGGTCAAAGCTAGTCAAGGACAGCAGCCCGCACCCACGGCCCTCTGCCCCACGATGGTGCCTCATTCTTTCTTCCCCCACTCCTCCTCCCCCCCTCCCAGCACATGGAGTTAGCAGAGCTGGAAGGACTGCTCAGGCCCCTTAGCTGTCCTCTGAGAGCGCAGTTCATCTGCTTCAGCTTCTTGGACTTCATCAGTGTCAGCCATGGTCGTCGGTGCCAATTCAAGGCCAGCAGGAACCCCAATTGGGGTGCAACGAAGAAGGAACAGCTCCACTGGCACAGCAGCGGGTGAGGCCAGCACAGCTGTGAGCGGCTCAGTGTCACAGCTGAGCTGTGAGGCAGGGAGGTGGCCTGGGCTGAGGCAGCCTGCCGAGGGGTCCATGTCCTGGGGGTGTGTGGGGGGGGTCTGCTCCAGCCAGGAAAAACACAGGACTCAGTAGGAAGGGGAATTCTTTGCTCTCTAAGCCGGAGGGGAGCTGACTTAGAGAGACAGAAGTGTGTCCTGGTTGGCCGCCCTCTTCCCCCATGGTCCCAGAGTGGTGGGTCCGCATGTAAATAAAACTCTTTAAATCCTTGCAGTTTGATTGGTCCAAAAGGCACCGTCCTGCTCCGGTTGGTGGGTGAAGATGCTAATGCGGATATAGTTGCGCAGTTCCAATTGGTCAGGGAAGCCTCAGCCAGGGTGGAAATGCATTCCAGAAACTCCTTTATAAGCCTGGCCCAGTGTTGGGGTCACACAGGCAGGTAGTTCCAGGAGGCAGGCAGCTTCGGGGCTTGCCCACTGAGCGCCCAGAGTTCTACTTTGGGCCTCTTCTTTCTCAGGGTCACAGCAGTAACCGGTGTTCTGGGACCCACCAGGCCAAGACCAGAAGCTCAGGGTGCTTACATTCCTTTTTAACAAAAAGGTGAAATCTTTTTAGAACTGGAGTCCGGACTCAAACTGTGCTTAGACAAATGAAAGGGTAATAACCATGGAACACACATAGGAAGAAGAAAACATACGAGAAGGTCACCGTTCTGTTCCGGTCAAGACACATGTCTGGGTTTCAGGCTCCGTCCCCAGAAGGCAGCCCATTGATGATTCCCTCTTATCACTGATGTTTCTATCTTTCTCCCCTTCTCCCTCTCTCTGAAATCAATAAACACTTTTTTTTTTTTTAAGAAGAAAGGTTGGAAAATGAAAAAAAATATTACAAAGTGTGCCCTTCAAATTATAGGCCCTCTCTTGCTCAGACATAAGAAACATCAAATCAGCCATTCTATCAAGGTAACTATTAATGTGACCAAACCTTTTCCCACTATACCGCAGTACCCATGAACACTGGAAGCACTAGCTGGAATCTGACCCGTTACCCAGGACTACCTCAAGCAAGGAGTAGCGGTTCCTTGCAATATGCCTACCCTGCCTGTAAACAGGCAAACTGGAAAGATGGGAGATGTGTACTAGATTTAAGGGCTGCAAATAATACCGTAGTTCCTTTACATCCTGTAGTCCCTCATCCACATACCTTACTTCCCACCATTCCAACAAATAGTAATGATTTCTCATTGGACTTATGCATGCATTTTTTCAGCATTCCAGCAACAAAGCAGTCCATACCTTTTGCCTTCACCTGGGAAGAAAACAATATAAGTGGACTGTTATGCCCAGGGGTATAGTGAAAGTGTCACTTTTCTCAGGCATTGAAAAAAAACTTAGGTGATCTTAAATTTCCAAGAAATTGGACATTTTTTCAAAATGTAGGTCTGTTTCTGACACTGTGGGACTCAAGATACTTTTCACTTGTTACAACACTTGGCCTCCAGGGGGCATAAGGTCTCTAAAGTCAGGTTCCATTTTTACCTACCTAAGGTAAAATACCTTAGGTATCTTGGACATTTAATACCAAAGGCTGGGCTGTTAATCAATCCTGACCAAATCAAAGGAATTTCAGCTTTCTTTCTTCCCCAAACAAAGGAACAATTAAGAGGACGTTTAGGGTTAACAGGTTCTTGTAGGACTGGGCACCACATTTTTCACTCAACCTGTATGTGCTCTGCTCCACTCAGACCCGACTGAATGAATGCCAGAAGGTGAAAAAGCTGTAAGTCCGTGAAACCACACTTAACTCCAGCTCTTGGGTACCCTGATTATGATTTGTCATTGGTTCTTTTATATATATAAGGATAGAGGAAACACTTTAGAAACGATCACCCCAAAATACTGTAATCACCATTGGCCTAAAGGTATTACAGCCAACATCTAGATTCAATAGCAGAGGGCTGCCCCATGCACAAAAGCCACCCACATGGCCCTGTTATGCAGGCCACTGGTGAAATTGTCTGAACTGTCTATGCCCTACCTTCCGTTGAGACTTAAACTCTCACTATCCTCAGCATTGCTCAATCAGCAGTTTAGCCGCATATGAAGTACTGTGTTGCTTTCTCTACCCAACGTTACTTTAGCTCAATAACATTCTTATTTTACCTTTTCTTATTTTGTTAATCCTCTCCCAAGGATATTTTTCCATTGGTTTGTAGAGAGAGTGGAAGGGAGGGGCAGAGACACAGAAAGAGAAACATAGATGTGTGAGAACATGGCCCCAACCAGAGCCGGAATCAAGCCTACAACTGAGATATGTGCCCTTGACTGGAATTGAACCCTCGACCCTTCAGCCTGAGGGTTGGTGCTCTAACCACTGAACAACCCTGTTAGGGCCAATAACAAATATATATATTTGATTTTTTTTCAGAGAGAAAGGAGATGGAGAGAGAGTTAGAAACATCTATGAGAAAGAAACATCAATTAGCTGCCTCCTGCACACTCCCTACTGGGGATGTGCCTGCAACCAAGGTACATGCCCTTGACAGAATCAAACCTGGGACCTTTCAGGCACAGGCCAACGCTCTATCCATTGAGCCAAATCGGTTAGCGCGCCAATAACATCCTTAACACTGCGACTTTGCTTCCCTCCCACAGAACAAAGACGACCTTGACTGTGTTCTCTTACTGGGTTATCTCCAGACTCCTAGGGATGATTTAAGGGAGGTGCCCATTGACAAAGCTGATATACTTTGGTTTATGGAAAGATTCTGTTTAAGGAGTGAGCGGGGAAATTATCATGCTGGGTAAGCCATTACCTCTTCAGTTGATGTAACCGAAAGCTTTTATCTGTCAGGAATAAAATCAGCACAACAGGCTGAATTGATCGCATTACTTGGGCCTACCAAGCCTGTCCAACTCGCGGCCAGCAGGCCACATGCCTCCTTAAATAAACTCGAGTTTGACATGCCTGAAAGGTCTGCCAGCAAACACATGAGCTGACCGCCGCGGTGCTTTGGGATAGCATGTGACGTGGGCATGCTATGGCAACACGTTCTGCTGATTCTGCCTCCCACTGTACCCAGCCTCTAACCTCGGCCACGCCCATCTCCCCCAGATTTCTCACCGCAGCCCTCCTTTCACATTCTCTGAGGCACCAATCTCTCTCCAGTGTTCAGCCCTCTCAGTCCTCCTCCATCCACCATCCCCAGCATCCTTCTTGCTGCCAATGCTACTGCCTGAAGTGCAAATCCTTGTCATCATTTGCCTGAATTATTGCAAAGGTCTCCTAATCTTCTCCCCATCTCTGCTTTCTGGCTCCCCTTCCATACCATCCACTAGTTAGAGTCCTTCCTTACACCTCAGACTCCAAGCCTAGATCTGACATCACTCCCGCCTGAGAGCAGCCTGCCCGCCACCCCCGTCCCCAGCGTGGCCTGCAGAACAGAGCTCAGGTGCCTCAGCACAGCCTGCAGCACGCCCCGGGCTAGCTGTGCCCTGCCACTGCAGGCCACTGGTCATGGTCACCAGTCATGGCCTTTGTCCCCTCTGCACCCTGTACTTCTTTTAGTTCCCCCAGCTGCCCAGAGTGCCCTTCCCTCTTTTCTGTCACCAAAACTTGAGCTCCGTGAGAGCAGAGACTTTGGCACAGTGCCTGACTCACAGTGGGCACTTAGCATTAGTTGAATCCAGGAACCTTCCCAGTTGCTCAAGTGTGTGTGAGTGTGTGTTTTATATATGTGTGTTGCATGTGCTGTGTGTGTGTATGTTGCGTGTATTGTGTGTGTGTTCTATGCTAACTCAGGTTTCCTTTATCTTTGTTGTCCTCCCAAGGTACAATGTGGACGCACTTGGCAAGTTACCCAAAGTGACCACGAAAGTGACAGCTCCTGATTTGTGTCTTTCTGGTCACTTTGCTTGCCAGCGAGTCGCTGGCTGTTTCTATGGTGACAACAGAGAAAGGAGACACAGCTGCTCGCTGGGGCCCAGGGCATTTTGTCCCCCATTTGTTTGTGGTAATGGGGCTGCCCCAGATTGCCAGGATGGTCTCATCCAATTCCCAGCAGCATCGGTGAGAGTGCAGAAAGGCCTTCTGGTATTTTCAAAAACCAGCACTGTGGTGGCGAAACACTGGTTTAGAGGATCCCTGAGGTGAACAAGCCACCCATTAGGACCTCTTTACATACCACCGGCCCAGGGAGCACAGCACGCAGGAGGTGAGACGAAGGTCTCAAGTGGGAGCAGCAGTTCAGACGCTGGTTACAGCCTGGGCTGGGTGACAGCAGGTGAGGCCTGTGACCAGGTGCGAGCTCAGCTAAAGCATTCAGTGTCCCCAGCACTACATACTGTATGTCTTCAGAGAAATCAGGTCACAGCATATAGGCTTATTTATTATTTTATATATATGTAATTTATTTCAGAGAGAAAGGCAGAGGGAGAGGTAGAGAGATAAAAACATCAATGATCAGAGAGAATCATTGATCGGCCGCCTCCTGCACACTGGGGATCAAGCCTGCAACCCAGGCATGTGCCCTGACTGGGAATCGAACCATGACGTCCTGGTTCATAAGTTGATGCTCAACCACTGAGCTGCCCTGACCAGGCAGCATATCGGTTTATTTTGATGCATAATTACAGTATTATGAAATGGAAGAAGAAAATAAAAGTATAGGACAAAGACTCAACTATTTAATCTTTAGCAAGTTGGAATATATATTCATATGTAATTTATTGCTCAACTTCATTTTAATAAATACTAGACCTCTTCACTTTAAGTGCCCATTAAGTTTAATTCTTTAAAACTATATATACTCCAAAGTGTTTATTAAAGATATTTATAGCTGTCATAGCCACAAAAGGAGGCAAAAAAGGTTTCCAAAAAAAGTTTCAACATGGCCCCAGTACAGGGGAACAGAAACTGGAAATTTGCTGGTAAAGTTTAGAGATTCGCTGAGTTTCACCGAAAATGGGTAGCAATGAATGAAGACTTAAAACCCCATCTCAAACTGGCTTTTTGCTATTTTATGTAAGTGAAAGATCTTTCTCAATTCTGGCACATCTTGACCCGCAGGTTCAAATCATATTAACAAGGCTAGCTCTCCCTCCATCTTTCCGGCGTGCTCTGAAAAATGGCTTCAGAATTTACTTCAGTCTGAGGCTCCTGGACCTCCAAGTCCCGCTGAAGCACTGTCTCAACATTCCAACAGAGAAGCCCGAAATGGAATCCCAAGGTTCTGGCCTGTAGGAACCCTTAACAGGACCCATGTGATTAGGGCCCACTCAGGGTCCGGTTTCTGGAGGAGGCCACACACTAAAATGAAGAGAGAGACTGGAAAAGAGTTACTTTGGGACAAATGGGGGGCCAGGCGGGAGTCAACCTCTAGTGGGAAGACTCTAGGCTCTGGCCTTGTTATCCCTTTTATTGAGGCTGCTATGGGATACACCCAGTACCCTTAAGCAGCTTTGGGAAACACCCCTAGCCCTTAGGCTGGTAATAAGCGGATTATCATACCAGTAAGGATTTACATGATTACAAGATGGGGAAGTTGCTATTGTCTCAATTAGATAGAGAGTGGTTGGCTCTGACCTTTCAGAGCTCAAGGTTGACCAGCCTCTTTCTATTAGTGAGACAATGATTGGTTTCGTGCATATGCCCCTCCCAAACCTACCACTGTGGCCAGCAGAGCAGAATGTTCTGGTTGGCTAGCCCCGGATCACAGGACCCCTTTTATAATAGAACTGGAGGAGGGAGTCAACCCCATGTGAGCTGTGAACTGAAAATGAGAGAGGGTGGGAGACTGCACAGAGAAAATCCAGCACGCGTTATTACGAGAGGAAGCCACAGGTGTGTTGGGCAGGTGTCACAGAACAACTAGACTCTAAGCATCTAGTCCCTTCCAGGGGCAGAGGGAGCGAACAGCCCCTTTAGAGCCCACCATGCTGTTGTCCTTAGCCCACCCGCGCTCCACCCTGATTGCTATTGCCAGCTCCCTTTGTAGCTAACCGTGTCCTGAATCACCACTCAGCTGTCTTTCTGGGATAATTCCAATGTCAAACTTGCTGTCCTGGAGCCATAAACAAAATGTGCATTCAATAGCTTACATGTTGGGATGCTCTCTGTGTTGGAAAACATGCTCATGATACATAGCACCTCCGGAAAGAGGCACAAGAGAGGCTGACCTGGAGGCTTCCCGCCACCCCCGTCACCACCAACAGCTGAGGGATGTTTGAAAGGGGCTGGGGTGCTGCCCTCAGGGTTTACTGAACAAGTAGGAAGCTGGCTCCTCTCTCTGCCTGAAGTGAAGCAAAACCTACACCCCCGATAACCGGAAGCATGGGCAGCAGCCCCAGTGATGTGGGTGAGACAACTTGGAAAACAAAGTCGAGTATAACACTGCAGGAGCAGCTCCGCACTTACACAAAGGCAGTGAGGACAAAGCCGAGGTCAGCCTTGGGAAGCACAGGCGACCAAAGAGAAATCCCTGACCCTTAGGCCGGGGCACTCAGGGGGTGACCAGCAGGCAGTCACTGAGCACCAGCAGCAAAGCCCAGTGGGAACTTCCAGACTGACCACAGGATTGGGGGTCCCCAGGGAACCGCTTGGCAATGACCAGCAAAACTCCCAGTGGAGAGGGGGAACCAAGAGCCTTTTCAGGTAAAAACACCCCTCTTTATTTTTTTTTAAATTTTTATTTCTTATAATTCTTGATTCATCCTCACCCAAGGATATTGTTTTCCATTGGTTTTTTAGAGAGAGTGGGAGTGGGAGAGAGACACACAGAGAGAAATATCTATGTGAGACAGACACATTGATTGGTTGCCTCCTATACCCACTGGACTGGGGCTGGGGCTCTAGCCTGCAACTGAGGTATGAGGTTTGTGCCCTTGACCCTTGACCCTTGACTGGACCTTCAGTCCTCAGGCCGATGCTCTATCCATGGAGTCACACTGGCCAGGGCCGCCCCTCGTTATTTCTCCAAGAGCCTTATCGTAAGTGGGGAGGGGGTAGGAGGGAGCTGTGAGGAGGGAGAAGCCAAGTAACTTTAACTGAAACTGGGTCCCCTCTTCTCAGCAGTAATCTCAAAGCCCAGGCGGGAACACTGCAGGAGGAACTCCTTATGGCTCAGCGAGGCTCAGGAATAACCTAACGCTACCTGACATCTGACTGCTTCCCAGGCCACTACAGAACTCACTGGGAAAATGTGCCTTCCTCTTTTCCTCCTCCAGGTTTGATTAGGTCCACACGATCCCCTTTCCTTGTGTGTGCTCCTGTCAGGTCCACCCGCTCTGGCTCAAAGCGGGCGGCCCCTGCTGGACGCCGCATCAGTAGACACGGACTGCAGAGCCTGCCGAGGCCGCAGCTTCCTAGTGACATTTGTCCTCTGGGCCCGCGAGGCTCTCCGTTTCCCTTGGAGTAGTCAGACCTCCCAGATCGAAATAACACACTTAGCAGGAGGCACTGGTCGAAGCTGTGGCCGTCGGGAATCTTTGGAATACTCTTCCTATATGTGGGCATTTTCAGCAGATAGAATTCCCGCCTCCCCAAGCAGAAGCCAGAACTCAGTTACCCAGACTTTCCTGAAACCAGAGCCCATGTGAAGGCCTTGGATCCAGAAGACAGCCAGTCACAGAGCAAGCTTCCCGAAGGCTCCACGCTCCGGAGAGGGTGGGAGCAGAAGGAGCTGGCTCTCCTGGGCAGCACTGCTGACGGCTGGGCACCCGGGGTCCAGTGGGTATGGACTGGGTGGCGTCTGCCGGCCCTGCCCCAGGAGGGCTGTGTCTGCTGCGCGGATGCTAGGCCTCTGTGGCTGTCCCGTGAGCTGCCCACGGGTCACAGCCGCGTATCTTCTAGAAACTAGAGTGAGTTCTGCTCTTTGCAAAGAACTGTGAATTCCCACGCCAGTTTGGCTCCGTGTGCAGGAGGCAGCCAATCAATGATTCTCTCTCATCATTGATGTTTCTATCACTCCTCTCTGAAACCAATAGAAAAATATATTTTTAAAAAGAACTGTGACTAATACATATATAGAGGTCTACAAAACTTTTTAGAAGAATTGACCTATAAGCCATAGTTTCGCTACCCGTGGTTTTCCAAATATATCTATATATTGAGGTGCTGTTATGTGCCTGATTCTAAGCTGGTATCTCCTGTGCTACCTTATTTAAATTTCATAAATATAATTTAAAGTACAAATTATTATATATTTTAAAGATTTAGGAAACTGATATTCAAAAGGACACAATTCATTCTGCAAATGTTTACTCATGGCCTACTGGGTGCCAGCCCCTGGGAATAGAGCACCGAACAAAACTACTGCCTGCAGCTATAAAGAGAAAGGCTTTCTGTGTCAGAATGCCCTTCACCAAATGCCCCTCACCAAATGCCCCTCACCAAATGCCCCTCACCAAAACCAGAGGCACAGCACAGCAGCTGTCTGGACCGAGGACCTCAGGCCGGTCAGGCTTCATTTTAAATATAGAAACCCCTAAAAATAGCCGCCCTGCTGCAGGCTCCACAGGTGATTGGCCCGGCGCGGGGCAGGGGAGGGGGGAAGGGGGTAGGGAGCCAGGCCGGTGAAGGAGAGGGAAGGACAGACAGTCCTGTGGACCCAGCTGCAGCGTGATGGCTCTGGCTCTGCCTCTGAGGACCTGGAGCCGCGGGCTGGCCAGTGCGGCCCAGGGCGGCCACGGCGGGGCCGGAGGTGAGTGGGCCCGGGCTGTGGCTGCTGCACCTGGTACCCGGCCCGCCCAGCCTGCAGGGTGCGGGGCCTCCAGGGTCCCGGCCCCGGCCGCTGACTCCCCCTCTCCCGCCCCCTGTCCCCCCCCCCCCACCGCTGACTCCCCCTCTCCCGCCCCCTGTTTCCCCGCTGACTCCCCTCTCCCGCCCCCTGTCCCCCCTCTGACTCCCCCTCTCCCGCCCCCCCTCGTCCCCTCCCCCCGCTGACTCCCCCTCTCCTGCCCGCTGTCCCTCCCCGCCGCTGACTCCCCCTCTCCCGCCCCCTGTCCCCCCTCCCCCTCCGCTGACTCCCCTCTCTCGCCCGCTGACCCCCCGCTGACTCCCCCTCTCTGGCCCGCTGTCCCCCCTCAGGCAGCACCTAACACCCCTCTCCCGCCCGCTGTCCCCCCTCCACCTCCGCTGACTCCCCCTCTCTGGCCCGCTGTCCCCCCCCCCCCCCCCCCCCCCGCAGGCAGCACCTAACACCCCTCTCCCGCCCGCTGTCCCCCGCAGGCGGCACGTGGCGCCTGCTGACGCTGGTGCTGGCGCTGCCCGGCGTGGCGCTCTGCTCCCTCAACTGCTGGCTGCACGCTGGCCACCACGAGCGCCCCCCCTTCGTGCCCTACCACCACCTGCGCATCCGCACCAAGGTAGGGGTGTGTGTGCAAGGGGGTGCGGGGGTGCAGAGGGGAGTGTGTGTGTGTGCGGGGGGCGTGGGGGTGTGGGGTGCAGGGGGGTGCGGGGGGGTTGTGGGGGTGCGGAGGGGTGTGCGGGGGTGCGGGGGTGCAGAGGGGAGCGTGTGTGTGTGCGGGGGGTGTGGGGGTGTGGGGGTGCAGTGGGGGTGCGGGGGGTTGTGGGGGTGCAGAGGGGTGTGTGTGGGGGGGTGCGGGGGCAGCGCGGGGTGACGCTCGCTCCCCCTCTCTCCGCAGCCCTTCTCCTGGGGGGACGGCAACCACACGCTATTCCACAATCCCCACGTCAACCCGCTGCCCACTGGCTACGAACGGCCCTAGCCCCGCGTCCCCGCCCCCGCGCCCCCCAATAAAGATGTGGCAGCCTGGCTTCGCCCGTGGGACAGGGGATGGGACGGGGACGGGGACGGGGACGGGGACAGGGACAGGACGAGGGACTGGCGGGATGGGCGATGGGGCCTGCGCAAGCGCAGAGCGCGGGCTCCCCTCCAGGCCCGATGGGGCGGGCGGGGTGGGGGCGGCTCTCCTGTTACTCATGAGGCTCCAGGCCTCGGGCTTTCAGGGTGAAGGGAGTCCCGGTTCCTGGAAACAGCCATGCTGTCAAACAGGGTCTGCACTCCGCAGAGGCTCAGGCCCTGGCTCTGGGGGTGGGGGTGGGTAGGAGTGGGGATATCCCGACCTCGGCTCTTCTGTGTTTGCATGGAGCCTGGCTCTCCTGGCTTCCGGGAACCCAATCGAGGGGGTCGAAACCGACTCTGGGCATGGCATTCACTGAGACCGGCTGCTCACTGTCCATGGCCAAGGAGCAGGAGCCTGGGCTGAAACCCAGTACCCCCCTCTGCCCCCTCTGTCCTCCCCTGTGCCCCCCTCCCCTGACACTGCTCACACCACCACCCAGAGGAGGCGGGCAGGCCTGTGCCCTGAGGCAGAGAGAACATTCTCTCTACACAGAGGGTTCGCCCAGCGCTTCCTGGAACAGCCCCGGGCCGGACCAGAGCTCTCTCATAGCAGGGAAATGCGTTTTCAATCATTTAATGCGGCAGTGCTCACACAGAGGAAAGCCCATGCTGGCCCCGCCTGCTTCGGTAAAGGGGGTCCCACTGAAGAGGGTGGCAAGGCCGCTGGAGGCGGGCAGCACCCGCGAGGCGCTCAGCCGGCCCGCCCTATGCGGGAATTACTCCATGGAAGCAGGTTCGGGGCCGGCAAGCCCAGCCACGGGGAGCAATAAGCAGGGGAGCAGGTCACTGGGACAGAGGCTCACTGGGGGCCTCCCCGCTGAGCATGGCAGCGTCTTCGGGCTGGTCGTCCATCATCTCTTTGTACCGCCGTTTGAAGAAGCCCAGCTGTGAGGGAAGTGATGAGAAGATGGGGTGAGAGGGCAGGGAGGAGGCTGGGAGTGAGGGGGAAGGAACTGAGCTGACTGCGTGGTGCGCAGAACACATATGTGGACACAGCTGTCACGTTTGCAGTGGCCCCTGATTTCAAGACCAGCGGTTAGACACACAGTCTGGAGCAGAGAACGCACAGATGCCGTGGTCGGGCTCATTTCTGTCTTGCCGTAGCCACTCTGTGAGGCAGGCATTATTATGATTATTCCCAAAATAAGAGACAAACCCAGAAAGCCAGGGCAACCTGCCTGACATTAAACAGTAAGAGGAGCTGAAATGAGCCCCCAGGCCGGCCTGGCCCATGGCCTGGCTCTTCCTGCTGGGCCGCCCTGTCTGTGGGAGGCCTGGGTGGGCTGCGGGCGGCGCCAGGGGTGGGAGGCGGCACGCACCTTGTACAGCAGGAGCGTGATGAGAGCCAGCAGCAGCAGTCCGCCCACAGAGCTGCCCACAATGAGGGGCACGGGGTTGTGCACCTCCTGCTTTTCCAGCACCACCTCCGCCTGGAAGGAGGGGACCGGTCAGGAAGCATCGGGGCTCTGGCTGCCCCGCTCCTCCCAGGCTCCCCAGCCCTTACCCCGCCCCGGCCTCCAGGGCAGACTCCTGGGCTGAGCTCAGAAGCCCTCAGGGGTCAGGGACCTCTGTCCCAGCCGGGGTCTTCACCCCCCCCCCCCCCCCCGGCTGTGAGCCCCACAGGCACAGGGACTCAGTGCCAGAGGCCTCACCACTGGCTGCGCCTCGCACACAGTCCTACCTGGGCTCTCAGAAGCGCCTCCTGGCCCGGGAGCTGGGCGAACACGGATGTGTCGAACGTGACCTCCGCCACGCTCACCACCGACACCTTCTTCTGCAGCGTCTGCAAAGGGCAGGGAGCTGGCAGCTGGCTCCGGGGAGAGCTGGCACCAGGGCGATGCCCGCGCTGCCCTGAGGCGGCACACACATTCAGGGACCCCGGGGGCGGGGGTTGGGGGGCTCTGCCCTGGGCCCACACACCTGGCTGACCCAGCCGAAGCTGAGGTTGCCCTTCAGGATGAAGTCCAGTTCCTCCTGGACACCGAAGGAGGGGACGTCACAGCGGAACCTCCGGCAGGCGGCCGCCGAGCAGTCCTAGGGACAGGAGAGCAATGACGTTAGGGAGGGCCTTAGCTTAGGAGCCACAGAGGAGAGAAAGTGTCAGATTTGGGGTGAGGGACAGGTTAACAATCATAGGACATAGACAGGCTGTCCTCGAAATGTGTATGTACTTTAACAGTTGATAGTTCAATTTTGAAAATGAGCCGTATTTTAATAAACACTGCCCTAATACATTTTGGGGTTACCCTATATCAGTGGTTGGCAAACTCATTAGTCAAGAGAGCCAAATATCAAAAGGACAACAATTGAAATTTCTTTTGAGAGCCAAATTTTTATTAAAATTTTTAAAAAAAATGTATTTTATTTATTTTTTACAGAGAGGAAGAGAGAGGGATAGAGAGTTAGAAACGTTGATAAGAGAGAATCATTGATCAGCTGCTTCTTGCACACCCCTACTGGGGATGTGCCCACAACCAAGGTACATGCCCTTGATCAGAATTGAACCTGGGACCTTTTAGTCCACAGGCCAACGCTCTATCCACTGAGCCAAACCGGTTTTGGCCGAGAGCCAAATTTTTTAAACTTAAACTTCTTCTAACGCTACTTCTTCAAAATAGACTTGCCCAGGCGGTGGTATTTTGTGGAAGAGCCACACTCAAGGGGCCAAAGAGCCGCATGTGGCTCTCGAGACGCAGTTTGCCGATCACGGGCCTGTGTATAGCTCTGCAACCTCGCTCTGCGTTTCCCTGTGTTCCCCATGAGCTGCGGTCTGATGGGGGGCCAGGGCCTTCCTCACCAGCACAAAGCTCCCTGGACTCTGAGTCTGGAAGTCAGGCTGCTGGGGAGGCTCCATCTCTGACACACAAGAGAGACCCTAGTGAGAGAGAAACAGCCGTAGATGAGGAAAATGTCCCGGGCGAGAGGGTGCGGGGCGCTGTGGGGACCGCCCTGCCCAGGGAGGCGAGCCCGGCAGCACCTGTGAAGGGGCCACGGCAGCCACGTCCCACACGGCTGTGCCATGCAGCAGCACGGGGACCCAGAAGTGCACGCTGATGGCCAGCTCCCGCTGGCTCAGGTTAGTCACCTGCAGGAAACCGAGACAACATTCCGGTGGGCCCTGGAGCACCCCAAATCCCATTTCTTTCTGTTCTGGCTCCAGACCCCAGCTCCTCTCCATCTTCCCCATCAACTTTCTATGTTAGCAGCACCCGGGAGGGCAGCCATGGATATTTCCTGGCCTCTCACGCGATATCGATGCTCAGCTTCTTTCCTGCTCTTCTCATCGGAGGTTGAAAAGTTGACGTACTTGGTGGATTCTTCCTTCCTGGAGAAAGAGGGCTTGTTGGTGAGACACGGCGCTGGGGCCATCGGCAGTGACCCAGGTTCCCACAAGCCTCTGCAGCTGCAGCGTCAGCTCCCCGTGCCCTTTGCCCTCTTCACCAGAACCGCCAGCTCGTCCCGGTGCCCTGGCTCCCTCAGATCCCCATGCCTCTGCCCTTACTCCCCTTCTGGAAATTTCCTCCCATAACAGTTAACCATTTCCTATGGGAAAAAGGTGTTTACATGCGTTTTGTAGATTTGCTTTCTATAGCAGCAATTATCAACCTGTGCTGCAAGAATTTTTAAAACATGCAATACCTGACTATTTTAGTCAGAGCACTGGCCTCTTTTCCCTAAGTGTCAAAAAAAAAAAAAAAAAAAAAAAAAAAAAAAAGACAACGGCCAACAGAACAATAGCCAGCCAGTGTGAATGAACCAAAATTATATATATTTTTGGTCAAATTGGCAAAAATATATCTTCTGGGGGTGCCACAGAATTTTAGTAATTAGTTTATTGAGACAAAAAGGGTTGTGAACTGCTGCTCTAGTAGATTAAAGCTGACTTCAGGTGAGGCTTGCTCTGGCTACTGTAAGAACATATAAGCCTAGGGAGGCTTGCAGGAATGATTACTGGATCACTCAAAAAATGGATCTTGAGCGCCTCCATAATGGGGATGAAGAAAATCAATGTAACTATCCTGGGCAGTTAAATAAACGTGATGGAAGATGGCACATGGGCACAAGCTCATAGAGTGGACATACAAGTTCTTGGCTGCAGGTGGCTTTCCATCCATCTATTCATCCATCTGTCCTTCCATCCACCTATCCTTCCTTCCTTCCTTCCTTCCTTCCTTCCTTCCTTCCTTCCTTCCTTCCTTCTTTTCTTCCTTCCTTCCTTCCATCCATCCTTCCATCCACCCATCTATCCTTCCATTCACCTATCCACCCATCCATCCATCCTTCCATCCATCCATCCATCCATCCACCCATCCATCCATCCATCCATCCATCCATGGCCTTCTCCAGTAAACATTTACCCTGTGCCAGGCTGTGCTTGGCTCTGGAGATTCAATGGTTAAGTTATAAATCTTGCCTTTGCAGACCCCACAGCTGTGGCTGTCACTTTGATGATTAAGAACATAGGAGCCAGCCCTGCCAGTGTGGTTTTGTGGTTGAGTGTCAACCCATGAACTTCTGATCATGGTTCCATTCCCAGTCAGGGCACATGCCAGGGTTTTGGGCTGGACCCCCAGCAGGGGCAGTGCAGAAGACAGCTGATCAGTGATTCTTTCTCATCATTGATGTTTCTATTCCTCTCTCCCTCTCCCTTCGTCTCTGAAATCAATTGAGAGAGAGAGAGAGAGAGGGAAACATAGAGGCCAACCACCTGGGCTCACATCTGAGGCCCACCACTTCCTGCCTGAGTAATTTAAGGAAACTACAGAACCTCGAGGGAGCCCTGTAGTGTTTTACTCTTTTGAAGTGGGCTGCTTTCTATAATGGAGTTGTGATGTTTGCAGCAGTACATAAATGTCAGAATTTGTTTCCTTTAATATTGTTAGTTTTCCTCTGACCCCCCTCTCTGCATCAGTTTTCTACCTTAAAATCATCTCATTCTAAATCTCTTTTCACATTTGAGTCAGACACACAGCCTCCGTAGGGAAGTATGTTGTCTGGAGCTGGAATAAGCTCTGGCCCATCTAGGTTTGACTCCTGGTTCTGCCACTTACCAGCTGAATGTCAGGCCAGGTTATTTAGCCCCTTGATTTCTTTGTTGGTAAAAAGAGGTAACAATAACTATATCATAGAGTTGTTCGAAGGATGAAATAAACATAAATACATGTGAATTGCCTCAATGCCTGGCTCATCATAAGCACACATTACTATAAGCTCTGAGGGTAAGTTTTAGTATTTTCCCATGGACATAAGGGGAAATGCACACAGAGTGTGGACGGGCAATGACATTGCTTGACCCCCATCCCTCGTTCCCCTAAAAATTCACACATCAGCAGTGGGCTGTCCCATGGCGACCCTGCCAGTTTCTGACCAAGTCTCTCACCCTCTGGAGGCCAGCCTGGCTGGCCCCAACTCCTCCACCTTTGGCACCCAGAGCAGCGCCCTGCATTCGCCTTTCTTGTGCCTGCCGTGGCCTCCGGCTGTTAGAGACCTTCCCATAGTTTCTCACACCTCCGCTGCCTCTCAGTTTTGTGAAAACCCGACCTTTCCTTTCCTGTGTGTGTGGAAAGACCATATCCTGCTGGGCACACGGTCCCGCCTCGAGGGCTGAGAAGAGCCTCAGTCTCAGTCCAGTAGCTTAGCTTGGGCACACTCCTGGTTAGCACCAAGGACAGGACTGACTCCAGGCTGCATCTCAGAGAGAGGAGGTGGCACACAGCAGCACGGTGTGTGCGTCCCCCAGCAGGCCAGGGTGGCAGAGAAGAAGCAAGAATTATGCCACAGGCGCACCTCAGGGATATTGTGGGTTCAGAACCAGACCGCCTCTATAAAGCAAATATTGCAATTGAGTCCATCGAGTCTTTTGGCTTCCCAGTGCCTAACGAAGTTATGTTTCCATGAACACTGTAGTCTATTAAGTGTGCAATAGCATTATGTCTAAATAATAAACATACCTTCATTAAAAAAAAATACTTCCTTGCTAAACAATGCTAACTATCCGAACCTGTTGGAAAATGGCACAGATAGACTTGCTTGACACGAGGTTGCCACAAACCTCCTGTTTGTAAAAAACACAGTATCTGGCTGAAACCAATTTGGTTCAGTGGATAGAGCACTGGCCTGTGGACTGAAAGGTCCCAAGTTCGATTCCGGTCAAGGGCATGTACCTTGGTTGCGGGCACATCCCCAGTGGGGGCTGTGCAAGAGGCAGCTGATTGATGATTCTCTCTCATCAATGTTTCTAACTTTTTATCTCTTTCTCTTCCTCTGGGTAAAAAAATAAATAAAATATATTTAAAAAAAAAACACACACACACAGTATCTGTGAAGCACAAGAAAGTGAAGTGCAACAAAATATATGTCTGCATGTGGTATAAGCATATGGCGGGTCACAAATATTTACATGTGAGGAACCAGAGGGACTGGTTCAGATACTCATCCTCAAAAGAGCAGGCTGGGCTGCAGGGGAGGTACTGGCCTTGGAGGAAGGCCAGAGGCCCAAGGAAAGGGCCAGGGAATAGTCACCTGCTGATCACTGTGTAGACAGCGTATCTCACTGGGAGCTCCAGCTGGAAGGTGGTCTTGTTGGTTGCAGGCTTATTATTCTCACTGGAGAAAGCGGGGAGCCCAGTTGGAAAGGAAACCAAAGAGGAATCTCAGGCTGGTAAAGGAGCCTAGAGGGTGGAGGACACACCAGACCTGGCCTGGGCTTACCTGCTGACATTGGCCCTCAGAAGCAACTTGTCTCCCAGGGTGGCCTTGTAGAAAACATCAAATGTGACTATGAAGGTGCCCTGGTGGCAGAAGGAAGGAGGAATGGGGAGAGGGAAGGTTATGGGGCACTGAGGAAGGAAGTGGGTCAGGACGGGGAGGAGAGGGAGGAGGATCTGGGGGTAAGCACTGACCTTACTGCCCCCTCGGAAAATGGGGTGGTTGATGCTACAGCTACTGCTCCTCAGGCTCTCACTCCCTGTGGGCTCTGCCTCACAGGCCAGGTGAAGTGGGCGCTGATGGGGCTGCTTCCGGAGGAGGAGAGAGAATCCAAAACAGTTACCCACATGCATATATGAGCTTCATAGATGACAGTGGTGGCATTACAGAGCAATAGAGGAAAGGACAAACTTTTCAATTAATTATCTCGGGAAAATTGGCCCATACAAAAACAAACAAACAACAAATTGGATTCCTGTCTCACTCCATCCATTAAAATAAATTCCAACTAAAAGACTTAAATGTCAAAAGGCAAAATTATAAAGCTTTTAGTAGGTAATATAAGGAAGTATTTTTTCATTACCTTGGAGGAGGGAAATATATCTTAAATAAGATCCATACATAAAAACACTAAAGGAGGACCTCCGGTCAAGATGGCAGAGCAGGTAAACTCTGTGATCAGCTCCTCCCATGGCCACATCTAAACTACAAACAAACTACAGAACAAGCATCATTGAGAAGCACCTAAAGACTAGCTGAATAGAAGTCCTATAACTAAGGCTATACAGAAGAAACCACATGGAAACTGGTAGGAGGAGTAGACATGGGACAGGTTGGTCCCAAACCTGTGTGTGGTGGTTAAAAATCAGGAGGGATATTTTGGCTGTGGAGGTCCCTTCCCAGATCAGCCCCATAACAGGCTCCCCAGCTCAGTGTATCTGAGCCAGGAAGAAAAGCATCCTCAACTTCTGGCTGTGATAACCAGCAGGGGTTGTGGCTGAGTGAGATGGGGAACATACAAATGGAGATTAAAAACAAAAAGAACCAGTCAAAAATGAAGAATACAATAATTGAAATGAAGAATACCTTAGAGCAGTGGTTGGCAAATTGTGGCTCTCGAGCCACATGCAGCTCATGAGCCATGGTTTCCTACTCTGTTGACTAATGAGTTTGCCGACCACTGCCTTAGAGGGAATCAACAGTAGTTTAGATGAAGCAGAGGGTTAACTCTGCAACTGGAAAACAAGGGAGCAGAAAACACACAGTTTAAGGGCCCTCTGGGATGCTGGAATGAGAAAAGAGAGAGCAAGAAATTGAAAACCTATTTGAAGAAATAAAGATGAAAAACTTCATCATTATTGTATGCAATGGAGGAGGAAGAAGAGAAAAAGGAAGAGAAGGATAAAGGGAAGGAGAAGAAGGAGGGAGAGGGAAGGAGGAAGGGGAGAAGAAAGAGAAATAAAAATATAAATAATAAAATGGAAATATCTACATACCTATCAATAATGACTCTATTTAAATATTTTGTTGACTGGATAAAGAATTTAAAGGGATTAGCTAAAGAACACGGCAATGATAGCTTTAAATGTAAATGTATTAAATGCTCCAATCAAAAGACATAGAGTAGCTGAATGGATAAGAAAACAAGATTCATATGTATGCTGTTTATAAGACACCCACCTCAGAATGAAAGATACACACAGACTAAAAGTAAAGGGATGGGAAAAGATATTTTATGCAAATGGAAATGAAAAGGAAGCTGCAGTACAATACTATACTAGACAAAATAGACTTTAAAACAAAAGCTATAACAAGAGACAAACAAGTACTCAGCAATGTCAGTTCTGGGCATTTATTTAAAAAACCCCAACACTACAAAAAGACACATGCATCGCCCTGGCTGGTTTGGCTCAGTGGATGGAGCGTCGGTCTGAGGACTGAAGGATCCTGGGTTTGATTTCTGTCAAAGGGCACAGGCCTGGGTTGTCGGCTCCATCTCCAGTAGGTGCAGGAGGCAACCAATCAATGATTCCCTTTAATCATTGATGTTTCTATCTCTCTCTTCCTCTCCCTTCCTCTCTGAAACCAATAGAAATATACTTTTAAAAAAGACATATGCATCCATACGTTCATTGCAGCATTGTTTACAATTGACCAAGATATAGAAACAGCCTAAGTGTCAGTGTGATTGATGAGTGGATAAAGAAGACGTGGTATATATATATATATATATATATATATATATATATATATATATACACATACACACAAAGAAATATTACTCATCTACATAAGAGAATAAAATCTTTCATTTGCATTAGTGTGGGTGGACATAGAGGGTATTATATTAAATGAAATGGGTCAGACAGAAAAAGATAAATGTCATGTGATTTCGCTTGTATGTGGACTCTAAAAAACAAACAAACAAAAATGAACAAGCAAAACAGAAACAAACTTAAAGCTACAGAGAGCATTTTGATGATTTCCAGATGGTAGGGGGTTTGGGGGAATGAATGAAAAAGGGGAAGAGGCCCTGGCCAGTGTGGCTCTGTGGATAGGGTGTCGACCAATGCAACAAAGGGTGTGGGTTCAATTCCTGGTCGGGGCATGTACCTGGGTTGCAGGTTCAATCCCAGCCCCATTCAGGGAGGGTACAGGAGGCAACCAACCAATGTGTTTCTTGTACATCAATGTCTTTCTCTCTCTCCCTCCCTCCCTCTCCCTCCCTCCTTTTCCCTCCCTCCCTTACACTCTCTCAAAAATTCAATGGAGAAAATATCTTCTGGTGAGTATTAACAAAAAGAAAAGGAGCACAGGAGATTAAGGCATACAAATTGTCAGCCATAAACTCAGTCATGGGGATGTACAGCATGGGGAATGTGATCAATAATGTAGTCACCATGTATGGTATCAAATGGGTAGTAGACTGATTGAGGTGAATACTTTGTAAGTTATATAAATGTCTAATCAATATTTTGTACACCTGAAACTAATATAATATTGTGTCAACTATGGTTAAAAAATAAAAAAAATATTTTAAAATACACTAAAGAATTATAAAAATCAACCACAATCAAATTAAGACATTTATTAAAAGCCACTATAAGGAGACTGAAAAACAACAAAGATATTTATTGGAAAAGATATTTGAGCACATGTACCTGGAAACGGAGTAGAAACCAGAATATGTAAAAACTCTTACAACTTAATAAGAAAAAGGTGGACAACTCAATAGAAGAAGAAGAGGACCTAGAAAGGAACTTCCGAAAAGAAGATACCCAAGTGACCAGGAAATGTATGAAAAGTTTTTCAACTTTATTAGAGAAATGAAAATTAAAACTGCAAGGAAATATTATCACTCACCTACTGGATAGATGAAAATTTAAAAAATTGGATAATGACAAGTGTTGGAGTGGATGAAAGTCACAAGAACTCTCATACACTACTGGTAGAGTTTCGATAGGTGAAAATGGTTTGGCTTTACTTATGAAAATTGAAGACACACTTATCCAATGATCCAGCATTCCCACGTGTGGTATGTACCTTCCAAATATTAATGCATAGGCATACCAGAATATATCATCAAGAATGGTCATGGCCAAAACCACAAAACAACTTAAAATGACTGTCAATTATAGAACAGGTAAATAAATGGTGAAATAATCATACAACAGGGCTTCTATGTAGAAGTGAAATGTTCCACAGCCACAAACAACAAGAATGAATCTCACAAACACAGCATTAAAGAAAAGAAGAAAGACCAAAGAAAGTAACATGTTTCTATTCAAATAAAGCTCAAATATTGGCAAAATTGAACAGCATTAGGGATGTACTCATGGGTGGTAAACACTATAAAGAAATACAAGGAGTATGCCGAAACTGGTTTGGCTCAGTGGATAGAGCGTGATATTTAAAAAAAGAAAAGAAAAGAAAAGAAAAGAAACACAAGGAGTGATTGTCACAAGTCAGATAGCGATTACTTTGGGGAGAGAGTGAAGTTTGATGAGAAAAGGTGAATATTGAGAGCACCCTATTTTATTTCTTGACCTGGATTTATTTCCCACCGTGGTGCTAATTGCATAGACATTTACTTAATATTATTTGTTAAAGTGTATATCTGCTTTACGCACTTTTCTGTGTGTGTGTGTGTGTTTTTAAAAATATATTTTATTGATTTTGTACAGAGAGGAAGGGAGAGAGATAGAGAGTTAGAAACATCGATGAGAGAGAGTCATCGATCAGCTGCCTCTTGCACACCCCCTACTGGGGATGTGCCCACAACCAAGGTACATGCCCTTGACCGGAATCAAACCCGGGACCTTTCAGTCCCCAAGCCGATGCTCTATCCATTGGGCCAAACCGGTTTCGGCCTTTTTTGTGTGTTTTATCTTTTATCATAGGAGACATAAAAGGGGCCTACTATAAGCCAGGGCAGGGGAAAGGTCCCAGCCAACCAGACCCCAAGGAGCTATTTACCTGAATTCCCAATACTCGCCGATAGGACAGCCCTGCTGGGTAGTAGAAGGTGATCACAGTTCTGTAGGAATCCTCACCCTCATTCCACACAGCCACTGTCAGGTTGAGTTCTGGGGAGCTTCCCACCACCAGGGCCTGCGGGCTGAAGGAGGAAGTACAACCGGAGAGAGATTCCACTGGAAAGGGTTTGGAATGGAATCAGGGGCAGGGGCAGGACACTGGGAGCTCATGAGCTATTAGCTGATAACATTCCAATCATTTCTGTTATAACGACAGCCAAAGGGGAACACAAGCACTCATCCTGCTGGTGGGAGACCCAAAAGCTTGCATGCCTGGATGTGGGAAGAGAGAGCACTCACCCTGAAAAGCTGAGGTGGACACTCAAGTCCCCTTCACAGAGGCGATCTTGCCCACAGTTCTTCTCAAAGGGGAGCTGCAGCAAAACAGTAGGTCTCTTCCCATCGATGTCTTACTTCTTCCCCAACTCCCTCATTAAGAGCACTCATCAACAGTGAGCATTACTGAGCCCACACCCTGCAGACATTGTTAAGAGTCGATACTCGGACAGGCTTTGGGTTGGATGGGGTGGGAGAGGTAGGAAAGGTAGGAACTACAGGTGACTAGACCTGGTTCTTGCCAAGAGAGCAACTTGAAGAGAGTCACAGAGGTAGATGCACACGGCTATGACTCCAGGTATGTGACAGGTGGCACATCACCGTGACATGCTACGAGGCCAGAGAAGAAGAGACAGATGCCGAGTGTGGATTCCCAAAGAAAGGGAGGTAAGACTGGGGCTTCAGGGCCTAAGGATCGCTGAGGTGGAGAGAAGATGTCCTCCACATAAGAGGTACAACAGGGACAAAGGCACAGGGGTAGGGATGAGGCACGTTAGGAAGGGTCTGTGAATGAAAACCGGAGTGTGTGTGTGTGTGTGTGTGTGTGTGTGTGTGTGGGTCCAAGCGGACAGGGTCTCTGTGATGTGGATGGCGGGGGGGGGGGGGGTGCCCTTTTGGACTCCATGTGGTTAGTGGGCGATTGGGAGCTACTGGAGTTTCTAACGCACATGGGGACAATGAAAGTCAGCACATCCCTGGGGCTTGATCGGGAGACAGACTCACAGAAGCCGTGAAGAGGTCCTGGGAGCCCACGGCCAGCACAGGGCGCAGGTTCTGGGCCGAGGGGATGGGCTGCCCCTCCAGGGAGAAGTTGACCCGCAGGATGATGGGGCTCACCACGTCCTCCACGCAGTCCTGAGGGAGGATGGGCCTTTAAGAACCCCTCTCTGCCTCCCTCCTTTCCCTGAGGGGGGGTGGGGGAAGAGTGGCTTCCCCTCCACCGGATTCATTTCCCACTATCCACAGCGCCCTAACCAGCTTCTCTGACCCCAACTTCCCTCTCTCAGCCTCCCGCTTCCCACCTCACTCAGCGAGCGGGGAACAGGGGTGCCAGCCTGGGCTCCCCCTCCCCCTCCCCCTCCCCCTCCCTTTCCCAGAATGCAAAGTCCTCACAGGTAAAAGCAACTTCAGGGTCTCACAGTGCTCTCCCAGACCCAAGACTTTTTTTCGAGCCACAGTCCAGTTCCTGGTCTCTGCAAAGACGGCGCGAGAAACCAGCCGGCCGGGGTCCAGCGCCAGGTCATACCTCACAGAGCTTTGGACGTCGCCTGAAGCGGAGGAGGATGGAGGACAGAAAGGGAAAGAGAACCTCCAGGGTCCTGTCTCGTCGTAGTCATGCAACAGATATTGCTGAGTAGTTCCTATGGTCCACGTGGATTAGGGGGAACGGGCCAGGAGAGGCTGGCGTGGGGGAGGGGCCGGGTCACTGGGGTGTTGTGGAGAGGGGGTGGCCTTTACAAACAAGGGGAAGGGGAGAGCGGGGGGGGGGGGGGGGGGTGGGGTTAAGCAGGGCTGTGAGGAGGCCAGGTCACTCTAGGGTAGGGGTGTCGAACTCAATCAGAGAAGGTGCCAAAATCTAAAATCCAGCCTAAATCGCGGGCCGAATGGTTTACTGAACAGTCATAAACTGTCATTGTGAGGGAAACGCAGCCGAGTGCAGTGATGACAGCACGGTGCGGGCCACATTGCAAGGCCTGGCGGGATGGATTTGGCCCGAGGGCCTTGTGTTTGACACATGTGCTTTAGGTCTAGGAGGAGGACTAGTTCCTCCAGGAGGAGGATGGGAAGGTGGAGAACAGACATGGTGAGAGCTCCAAGCCCAGGAGGAGAAGAGGGCGGCCTCCCGGTGGGCAGTGGCTGGCGGGGGAGGGAGGTGCACAGACTCCAGACTGACGCTGGAGGCAGACCTCTGGCCCAGGCGGGCGGGGAGAGGGGGCGAGAAGGGACCCAGGTCTCCGCCACCAGCAGAAGTGGGTGTGCAGTGAGACTTGGCTTCAGGGCCCACCGGTCCTGAGGATAGGGCTGGGCCTGGGGGCTGAGGGACTGTGCCCACTGGAGGAGACTCACCCAGCCGGTCCGGTGAGCTTTTGCGGACAGTGAGACAGACGGTGGCGCTCCCAGCTTCCAGCGGGGAGGGCACCTCTCCCAGGCACTGGTGCTCAGCCTGCCCCACCTCGGAGGGGGCGAAGCTGATGGCCACCCCCACGCTCAGCACTGGCCGGCTCCTAGGGGCACACACAGGGCTGAGGAGAGGATCTGCCTCTGGGAGGACGAGGAAGGGCAGGTCAGACGCACGCCAAGCAGGGTGGGATGTGGGGGCTGTCACCTGAGCAGCAGCACGTGACCCCGGGACCCCACAGCCAGGTCTGCCAGTCCATCCTGGGTGAGGTCCTGACCGCCACTCAGCGACTGCCCGAAATGCTGGAGCCGGGGGGAGAGCTGGGAGCCCGCGACACGCTGGCCAGGGAGGAGAAAAGAGGAGGTCAGGGGAACGATGGGGAGAGCTGAGGAGGAAGGTTTGGGAAGGAAGCTGCAGCGAATGGGATCGGAGTGGGGAAACTGGATAGAAGCGATGAGGTAGGATGGCAGGCAGGCAGAGCGAGGGTCTCAGGGACCCTGAACAAAGAGAGGGGGCGATCTGGGGCCAACTCGTCATGAGGGTGCAGGTTGACGACAAAATAAAAGCATCACAGTGGGAACACAATAGAGCCAGTTATTAATTTATTTGTGTTTATTCATAAACGTTGGATGAACGGACTCCCATTGAGCTATATTTACACACAGCCTATGGAGTGGATTAGTTATTTAATGTTTCATAGAAGGAAACTAAAGCCAACTCAGCCCTTTGCCTAAAGGCACACAGCTGGCCTGCTGGCCAGGCATTTACATGGGCCTATAGCACCTGTGTCAAACACAAGGCCCGCGGGCCAAATCCGTCCCGCCAGGCCTTGCAATGTGGCCCGCACCGCGCTGTCATCACTGCACTCCGCTGCGTTTCCATCACAATGACAGTTTATGACTGTTCAGTAAACCATTCGGCCCGCGATTTAGGCTGGATTTTAGATTTTGGCCCCTTCTCTGATTGAGTTCGATACCCCTAGCCTATAGTCTCTTAACCATTAGCTACAGTCTCTTAACCACCAGCTACAGTCTCTTAACCATCAGCTACAGCCTCTTAACAATAAGCTGCCCACGACAAGCCGAAGCCTGCTGGAACCACAGGAGAGAGGAGACAGTCTGCGTAGTGGGCTGGTGGGCGTCAGGGAAACAGGCCGCTGAGAGGAGGAGGGCGTGGCTCCTGCCAAGGCAGCAGGTGTGTGTGTGTGTGTGTGTGTGTGTGTGTGTGTAGGGGGTTGGGGGGGGGGGGCAGAGGAGCAGCAACAGGTGGATCTAAGAAATGCGAAGGCGGCTGAAGAGGGGCCTCACCTGGCTGTGGGCGGGGCTGATGCCCAGCCCTGACGTTCCGTGGAACAGGTACACGGCTCCCCGGTTCTCCTGCTCCCCCGGGGCCCCGACGGCCACGTCCGCCAGCTTGTCCCCGTTCACGTCCCCCAGCGCGGTCAGGGCCGCCCCAAAGCGGCCCCAGGGGTGGCCCTGCTCCCCGCGGAGCACGGCCTGGCACTGCCACCTGGCCCTCTGCAGAAGAGAAGCAGCGCCAGTCCCAACCTGGGCAACCCCTCCCCCCACACCCAGCCCCACCCAGCAGGTCCCCTCAGCCACTCACCCCCCGGGGCAACGGGCACACAGACACCCGGCCCCCCCGGGTCGGCTCGTAGTAGTGGGGAGCCCCGACGAGGACCAGGTCGGAGCTGCCATCTCTGTCCACGTCCACGGAGCAGAGGGAGGCCCCGAAGTAGGAGCCAATCTGGAGGCAGAGCCTCAGGTCACCCTGTCTGCCCTGGCACAGGCACCCCTGGGCCAGGTCCCGCCTCTCCCTGGGCACAGGGCCCCCCACAGAGTCTGGAACCCCTTCTGCTCCCTCCTCCCCGGAGACCCCCCTCAGGGCTCCCACACCCACCTGGGCCCCTGGGACCTCAGCCTTCGGCCTCCACTGCCCGGCCTCCCGCGTGAAGAGGACGGCCTTCCCGGTGTGCTGGTGGCGGGGGGCCCCCAGGACCAGGCTCTGCACCCCCTTCCAAAGGGCCAGCTCCGCGGAGTAACCTGGGGGGCTGGGCCTCAGCACAAAGGCCGGCTCCTGCCCCCCCCTCAGCCCTCCCCTCGTCCCCTGCCCCCAGGCCGCCCACCTCCCCCCTGTCCTCCCAGCAAAGCCTCTCTCACCCAGGTAGGAGTCCACCATGTCCACATTCTCCTGGGACATGTTGATGAAGGTGGGCTTCATATTTTGGGGGTACAGGAAGGCACCTCCAGACCAGCCGAAGCTCCCCACAGCGCCCAGAACGGGTCCTTCCTGGGAGAAAGGTCTGGGGCTGAGCCAGGGGAGAGGAGAGAGCAACTCCATGGCAGCCTCACTCATCATTGGAATTCCTCTTCCCCATCCGGGCCCTGCCGGTCACCCCACCGCCTCTCACTGCCCAGGGTTAGGTCTCCTCAAATCCAAGTGTGCAGCCACCACCCTCCTGGGAACCAAGATGGCACCCGTCACCAGGCCTTGCCAGGCACCAGTCCTCTCCTGCTGGGACTCAGCGCCTCCCTCTGGAAGCCGCAGCCTCCTCCCTCCTGGGGTTGCTCCTCCCCGGGAGCCATTTCCTGCTCCACTCAGACCGTTTACTTGGGAACTGCTGGTTGTGGATAGTTTAGGACATTTACAGAAGTAGAGAGCATATAAAGAGCCCATAGCACCATGGCTCAGCCTAGGGACCAGTTCATGGCCAGCTCATTTCACTTCTACGTCCCCTCGCTCTCTCCTCAAACTGCCTGGAACCTCTGGACACATGGACCACACACTGGCCTTTGGACAAGGCACGTGATGTGTCATGAATGAGTCTGCATAGTGAGGCCCTTCCCACGGCCGTGGCCATGGCCCTCTCCTTACACCTGCCCTTCGCTCTGCCCGGCTATGCTGGCCTTCCAACTCTCCGCGACAGTGACCTTGTTCCTGCCCCAGGCCCTTTGCACGTCCTTTCCCCTCTGCCTGGCGTGCTCTCCCCACGCGTTTCCAGGGCTGGCCCTTCCTCATCATCGAGCTTCAGTCACCACCTGGGTCTCCTCTGAGCCCCTCTCTGGCTCTGTCCGACCCTCAGCACAGTGTGTGGTTTCCTGGTTGTCACCGCCTCCAAGAGAGAAGCATTGGCTGATCTGTGCTCTGCCGTGTCCCCAGGACAGGGTCTGCTTTCCTGTTTACTGCTGGGTCCCAGTGGCCAGCCCAGGGCGGACCTGAGACCGGTTTGCCACGCACACGCTCCACCCACCGTGGTGAGCACTGCGCTGAAGCCTTCTTGGGACATCTCATACTGGAAAGCGCTGCTTGTCCTCGACTGGGTTCCTGCGGGAACAGGCCACTGAGGCTCCGGGGCTCAGAGCGAGGGCGGGGCCGTGGCCTGGGGCGTGGGTCAGGTTTGGGAGCGCTGTGCGCTGTGACAGGGGGTGGGCCTTCAGACCCGCAGGGGACAACTGGGTCCGCACACCTTCAGTCCTGAGACCCCGGCTCCTTCCCCAGTTACCCTCCACGGCGAAGATCTTCGCCTGCAGCCGCTTCTGGATGCTGCCAAGCGCCGCGAAGTTGTCCACCTTGAACACGTGGTCCTGCGAGGGCGCTGAGCCAATGACGTCCAGCTCCCGCCGGGCGGCCGGTTCCTGGAAAGCGTCTCCCACCTGCAGAGAGGGGGCTGAGGGGGAGCCCCGGCCTCTGCTGCTGGGCCGGGGCGGGGGGGAGGGGGGGAGGGGGGGCAGGTGCAGGCCGAGCCCGTGCGAGCGGGGGGGGGGGGGGGGGGGGGAGAGGGCGCACCCCGATGGCGTAGCGGACGATGCCCGCCCTCTCGGCTGCGGGGATGACGTCGCTGTATTCCAGGGGGTCCTTGTATTTCTGTCCGTCCGTGATGACAATGAGGATCTTCTTGGCACGTTCTCGGGCCCCGTTCTGACTGTGAAACAGATCCTTCCTGCCGGGGAGGACGGGGAGATGCTGCTGAGGGCTCTGACTGGGAAGAAATCGTCTCAGCACCAGTAGCTCATCCGAGGGCGCCCCAGACCGCCAGGCATGTGAGAAGTCCGCTCAGCCCTTCCGGAAAGCCATGCTGACGGGGCCCGGAAAAGCCAATAGCGAGGATTCGCAGGGTCCCTGCTCCTGGAGGTCCATCCGCGGTGGACTCACTCCGGAGGCAGTGTGGTGGGCAGGACTCCGGGGTCAGCCGCTGCGGGCGAGCCACTTGGCTCTCTGAGCCTTTGCTTCCCTCCATCACGACGAGAGTGACGATACTGCCATAGCCAGTCCCCCAAGATGGCCCCAGGAGCCCCACCCGGCCCCCTTCCCACGCTGAATCTGCCCGGGGCTTGCTCTACTCGCCCGCATGCAGAGGAAGAGACCCTGCCAGTTACGGTGGCTTTGCCCCAGGGGAGCCAGCCCTGAGCCACAGGAGAGAGGCCTAGCTACCCGGTGCCGCTCTCCCGGTCCAGCCTCAGGGCCCCCTGACCGGCCACACGAGGGACGGGAGCCTGTGTGACATGGCTGAGCCCCGGACAGGACAATAGCAATAAAGGAGCTGTGGCCTGAGCCCCTGAAGCTGGGCGTCGTTAGGCAGCAATAGGCCATGGAGACAAACGGTACCAGGTGATTCCGGGGATCAAGCAAGGCCACGCTGTGACCACGAGGGCCTGTCGGAAGCGGTCCCTCTCGGAGCTGTGCAGCCCGTCACCCCGTGGCGGGTGCTCTGTAGCCTGCAGACCCGGGACTCTCCCCTCCATGCCCGTGTAACCCTGCAGACACCTGACTGCCCAGCGCCAGGGGAGGGGTCAGCACAGGTCCCGGAGCTCCTGCCCCACCACGCTGCCTCCGGAGCGAGTCCACCGCGGATGGACCTCCAGGAGCAGGGACCTGCGAGTCCTCATTATTGGCCTCTCTGGTCCCCGTCAGCACGGCTTTCCAAAGGGGCTGAGTGGACTTCACCAGCCTGGCAGTCTGGGCGCCTGGACTCCCCGGCCCTCCGATGACCTTCCTCCCAGAGTCAGTCCCTCAGCAGCATCCAGGACACTCTGCCCGCTCTCCCACGTTCTGTGCTGGCCTCACCCTGGCCCTCTCCCCGGCCTCCGCACCCCGTCCTCTGTGCTGGCCTTGCCACCCCGTGCTGACAGGGGCCCGGACCCGGCTGTGCTGGCCACTCGGTATCCTGTGAGCACGTGTAGTGATGCTCCCATGTGCCAGTTTTAAACATAAACCCAACACCAGAAGTTACCGAATACCACATGAGCACCCGGTTAAGGAAGGGGCAGGCGTGGTGAGGAAGGAGGGGTGGGCGGGGAGGGGGAGAGGCGGTGCCTGCGGGGAGGGGAGGAGGGCCGCTAGCACAGCCCTGGGTTTATCCTGTGCCTTCTCCGCAGGAGCTCCTCCCACGTGTTTCTCCTTTCATCCTACACCAGCTGGTGAGCTTATTCTCACTGGACAGAGTTCGGAGACAGAAAGCTCAGTGACTCCCAGGGCTGCCCAGACCACAAGTGGGGAGCCAGCACGGGGACCGCATGTGTCTGAACCAAAGGCCGGAGCTGGCTGCCCCAGGTGGGCTCAGGGTCCAGCAATGTAAGGCCAGGCCAGACCCTCCCTTCCCTTTGCGTCCCTTTCCCTAGAGTAGGGGTGTCGAACTCAATCAGAGAAGGGGCCAAAATCTAAAATCCAGCCTAAATCGCGGGCCGAATGGTTTACTGAACAGTCATAAACTGTCATTGTGATGGAAACGCAGCGGAGTGCAGTGATGACAGCGCGGTGCGGGCCACATTGCAAGGCCTGGCGGGACGGATTTGGCCCGCGGGCCTTGTGTTTGACACATGTGCCCTAGAGCCTCCCTCAGCCTAGAGAGAGGGCTGTATCGGACCCAGCGGGAGGCGGGATCCCACAGGCAGCAGGGGTGGGGGAGGGGGGATCCCACAGGCAGCAGGGGTGGGGGAGGGGGGATCCTACAGGCAGCAGGGGTGGGGGAGGTGCAGGCAGCAGGGGGTGGGGGAGGTGCAGGCAGCAGGGGGTGGGGGAGGCGGGATCCCACAGGCAGCAGGGGGTGGGGGAGGTGCAGGCAGCAGGGGGTAGGGGAGGGGGGATCCCACAGGCAGCAGGGGTGGGGGAGGTGCAGGCAGCAGGGGGTGGGGGAGGTGCAGGCAGCAGGGGGTGGGGGAGGCGGGATCCCACAGGCAGCAGGGGGTGGGGGAGGTGCAGGCAGCAGGGGGTAGGGGAGGGGGGATCCCACAGGCAGCAGGGGTGGGGGAGGGGGGATCCCACAGGCAGCAGGGGTGGGGGAGGGGGGATCCCACAGGCAGCAGGGGTGGGGGAGGGGGGATCCCACAGGCAGCAGGGGTGGGGGAGGGGGGAAGGGGGAGCTTACACCACCCGCTGGATGGCGGAGGCCGTGAAGGTGAGGCCGCTCAGCTGGAGGATGGGGTCCAGCAGGCCCTGGGGGCTCGGGCTGGCCCGGAACTGGGAGAAGCTGAAGTGGGTCTCCAGCACGTTGGAGTACTGCATCAGCGAGAACTGCGGGCGGAGGGGCGGCTCAGGGCCGTGGTTTTGGGGTGTAATAGGTGTTTTATTTTGGAACAGTTTTGAACTTAAAACCACGGTCTGTGAGGCCAAGCACACACACTGAAACCCACAAGGGAAGAAAGTGACTCAGAAAGAAACCGGGGCGTGGGAATCCATCGTCTGCGAGGAACAGCCTTGCCAGCGGCAGTGTTTGCCAAACTTGGACTTTAAAACCCGGTGACACATGAGATCAGCTGGCAGGGTGCTTCCTCCCTCCTCGGGAATCACACTCACTCATTCCCGGGGGTCACATACTGAGATGGGGCAGCCACGAGCTAAGGACTGTAAAGAACCATCTCTGGCCAAGTTACTATCAGCCACATTTCACAGCAGAGTTATTTTACAGATTTTCCATGCTTTCAAGCAGCAAACACATCATGTTTTCTGTGGCACGTGGGAACCTATTAAATCACCTGGGAGGGGACTCCTGGGGTCAGACTCAGATTGGCCCTGCGCTGGCACCTCGCCTTGACCCTGGCCTCATCACAGCACAGATCCCCTGAGCCAGCCGCCCCCTCCCCCTCGATGCCACGGCCCTCCCAGGCTGTGGCCCCCGGGAACAGATCCCCCTCATCCCACTGCGCAGGCCGGGGGGACCCCGTCCTCACCAGGGTGTTGGTGCCCTTAAACTGGTCCATCACGGCTCGGACGAAGCTCTTCATCTGCTTAAAGTCAATTTGGCTGATGCTGCCCGAGCCATCGATGAGGAAGACGATGTCCATCTCCTGGTGCGGGCACTCTGCAGGGCGGGCGGGAGAATCAGACACACGTGTGGTGCCAGCCATCTCCGGGAACCCAGACCGCCTTCCCCTGCACAGACGCAGGAATCGGTTCCCACCTGGCCTCCCACCCTCTCTTCAGAGGAGACCGCTCCCGTGGCTCCAGCCCTGCTCCCCTCAGCGGAGCCCCTGTGGTTCCTCTTCCCACAGGCCCGGGGAAGGGGCAGGAGGAAGTAGCGGGCAGGGGCCCAGTGGTTCCTCCGTCGTGTGGTCAACAAATACTTATTGAACACACTCTCTGAAATGTCATAGAGGTGAGGAGAAGGCATTTTAGCAAAGTGGTTCAGAGTGTGCATCCTGGAGCCAGCATGCTGGGCTCAAGTCAGGTCCACCTCCTGCCAGGGGTGGATTCAGACAATTATGTAACCTCACTGGCGTCAGTTTTCCCATCTGTGAAATGGGCACAATAATAGTGCCTCCCACGTGGGGTTATTTCCAGGATAAAAGGAACTGAAATGCACGCAATGTCTAAGATAGGGGTGCCTCCGGAAGCGTAGGTTGCTGTCCCCATGGGCACCACATACTGGCGTGGGACTGGGCCAGGGAGGGACACGGTGCAGCTGGGGCGGGCCACCACGCCTGACCCCTGTCCCGACAGAGCGCTCCTCCAGCCACAGGGAATCAGCTGTGCAGGCCCCTGTGGTGTTCCTCTTGGGAACCACGCCATCCAAAAGGGAGTTGCTCGCCCACAGTTACACCTCCTGTTCCTGGAAGCCACCTGTATCCAGCCACGCTCCAAGCTCAGAGCTCCAAGCTCTAAGCTCCAAGCTCCGAGCTCCGAGGTCCAAGCTCTACTTTGATGTCCAAGGTCCAAGTTCCAAGCTCCAATTTCTGAGCCCCAAGCTCCAAGCTCCAAGCTCCAAGCTCTAAGCTCTGATGTCCGAGGTCCAAGCTCCAAGCTCTGAGCTCCGGCTGAGGCCTCTGACCCATGGCTCTGCGCCTACCCTCTCCCTCTGCCCAGTCCTGCTTTCCTCACACTCACAGGCATGGCTCCCCGGAACATTCCAAAGGGAGCCTCAGAGTCTTCCCTGGGAAATGTGAGATAGGACCAGAGCTTTAAAAAGGTGCCAGCCCTGCCTGTGGAGTCCACACTGCAATGGGAGCCAGGCCTTGAGCCGGTGCAAAGAAGACGTGTCAGATGGTCCCCACGCTCGTGTGGGGGGCTGTGGCCCAGACCTAGTGGCTGCCTGCAATGTGCCCACATCCTGTGTGCCCCGGGCTGGTGGGGCCAGGCACCCAGCGAGGAGGAGTGAGGCCCAGCTGCGGCCGCTCCTCCTCGGCCTCCTGCTCTGCAGAGAGCGAGGGGAGCTTGGAGTGACTAAGACACTAATTGAAATAAGGATTCGAAACAGATCTCTAGGCTCCTAGGTTTTTCAAATTAATAAAAAATTTTAGAAAAGTCTTTGGGGCTTTTTAATACTAGAATTATAAATCTATTATTTTAACTAATGACTATTGGCGTTATATATAAGGCGGTTGTCGAACTACTCACAGCCTTTTCAATAAAAAGAGGCTGTGTGCTGTGGATCCATTCAGCGTTTAAATGCCACTGCCCCTGCCTCCCCGGGACTGGGGAATCCAGCGCCCAGGCAGGCTCAGAGGCCCTCAGGCCCTCTTCTCACCCACCCCCAACCCATCCCACCCCCAGCTGGGAGCTGGTGTTCCCTGTCACCATCTCTTGCACGTGCGCCCACTCTCCCAGCTGCATCTCGAAGGCACCCCCCCCCCTCCGGCCACGCGAGCTCCCTCTGATGTCCCTCTGTGCCCCCGTCCTGCGATGCCCTGGCCTCCAACAGCGGCTCTGAGAGGACCGGCCAGCCCGGCTGTGCTCTGAGGTCCTCCCTCCCTACGGGGGCCAGCGCTCACCTCTCCGACCTGCTTTCTCTGTGTGAGGGGCGGAGGGGGGGGGGTCACCTGCCCGGCACCCAGGATCTGTCTGTGAGGAAGCAACGAGGCCGGCCCTCCACTGCCTGGACGCCGCCCTTCCCTTCCAGGCCAACGCCGCTCCTGCCGGTTCCCCTTCCTCAGGCCCCAGAGGCTTCGGGGAGACAGTCCCCTCCGAGCGTTTAAATGCCACGTCCCCAGCCTGGCCGCACGGGCACCGAGAGCCGCACCCCTCCCCGCTCCCCCTGCAGACCCTGCGGCTGCTCCCCTTCGCTAAGAGCCCACCGCGTCTGGCATCGCGGCTTCCCCCACCCCACGCACTGTCCCCGGTCAGGTCCTCAGTCAGCACGGAGCAGCGGCCCCTGGGCCCACTGTCCCCTCGGCCCCGGAGGAGGCAGCTGGCCTCCCTCTGCCCGCGGGCCGGCCGCGCCCTGTGTCTGTTTAACCCTCACAAGCACCTCGGTGATGCAGCGCCATTTCACGTCCGCGGAAACCAGGGCCAGGGGGTGACCCCGGCGAGAGACGCCTGTGGGTGCCGGGCCGTGCTCTGTGCGCCCCAGGACCTGCCCCTCGCAGGGGGGACGAGGTCATTGGGGACCCGGCAGCTCATCCCTGAGGCCGCAGGGAAGGCCCCTCAGCACAGGAGCCGGAGACCGGCCTCAGGCCCTGCCCTCCGGGGCCAGCCCCTGCCCCACGAACTCTGCCCCAGACCTACCTGGCTGGGCAGCCGGGACCCTCAGCTCCACCTGCAGCTGGGAGCCCAGCCGGAGGCAGGACCCTTCCAAGTGCATGTTCTCCCCGCAGGCTCTGTGCAGGGTGGGGCCGCAGGCCTGGGGGCAGAGGCCTGAGTAGGCAAGGGGGCCCAGACCACCCCTCCGGCCCCCTCCCAGCCCCCTCCGGCCCCTGCCCCTCTAGACCCTGCTGTGACCCAGGAAACTCACCAGCAGCCCGGAGTGGTTGGCGGAGGCCGCTAGGGACAGGCCCAGGGACATGTTCACCGCCTCTGGGGGGACTGAGGGCAGACACCGTGGTCACACTCGGGCACACCCTCAGTCTGGGGAGAGTCTGGGCTGGAGGCTGAGGGGCGCTCGGGCATGGGAGCTGAGGCCGGGTTTCTGGGTGGCATCACTCACTGGGCAGTGAAATGGGCTCACACAGGCCCGAGGCGGCGTCGCAGGCGTACAGCCGTCCGGTTTGGTTGGCTCCCACCACCTCCAGGGGGGCTCCCACCACGAGTCTGCAGGCACAACCATGACACTCGCTGCAGGAGGGGTGGGGGCGTGGGGTGGGGCACAGGGTGGGGGGTGTGGGGTGAGGGGGAGAAGTGAAACTTTGCTCTTGGCACTTGGTGCTTGCGGGGTGACTCAGAAATCAGGGCCTGTTACGGACTGAAGGGTCCCGGGTTCGATTCTAATCAAGGGCACATGCCTGGGTTGTGGGCTCGATCCCCAGTAGGGGGCGTGCAGGAGGCAGCCGATCAATGATCCTCTCTCATCATTGATGTTTCAATCTCTCTCCTTTCCTCTCTCTGAAATCAATAAAAATATATTTTAAAAAATCAGGGTCTGAGTGTAACCCAAAAATGGGAAGGACCATGCAGATGGTGTGTGTCTGTGTGTGTGTGTATAAATATATGTGTGTCTCTGTACACAGAGTTTTTTGTTTTGTTTTTAACATTCGCCAAAAATAACTGTTCACAACAAAACTGCATTTCCCAACTATGAGTAAGTGCCTTTTGTTTCTGGGGTGCCATCCTTCTTAGTCACCCCAAGAAACAGATCGCCTCAAGTTCAATGGAAAATTTTCTGAAGTCCTAGTTTTCAAAACAATTTGATGATTCTGTAATGAATTATATAAAAATATAACATAAAAAATTTAAGTTGAACAATTTAAAACAGCTGTAGCTATATCAGAATCCATCACTAAATCTATCCTATTATATATAATAAAAGCATAATACTGTATGCACATTGACCAAACAGGGAAAGACCAGTCAGTGGGGGCCGGTGACAGGCAGAGCCAGGCCAGCCGAGGCTCGTGCCAGGGGGCAGAGGGAGGGAACGGCGATGGAGGCGAGGCCGGCACCATCCCCTGACCGCCCATCTGGTTCTCCCACAGAGGGAGGCCAGGCAGCAAGGGCGGGGTGATGCGGGTGGCACGTCCCCTCATTGGCCAGCCCAGTCCCCTCCCACAGAGGGAGGCCAGACTGTGGTAGGCCCTCTCCCCGAGCTGTCAGGCTGTCAGCAGGCCATCCCCTGAGGACTCCTGGACTGAGAGAGGGCGCAGGATGATGGGCAGAGGGACCGTCCCTCCGCCTGTGCATGAATTTTCATGCACCAGGCCTCTAGTAGTCCTATAAATGCAATGGTTTCTTTGCCAAACTTGAGAGAATTTTTTTAATTTTGGAAAAATTTTTTAACACCACTAGCAACTGCCCCACTTAGATGAGAAAATCAGAGGAATACGGGTGGGCTTTAATTAACTATCTGAGCAAGGCTTCGTTAAGCTGGTGTTTAAAGTGCCTTCGCCGGAGCAGTTCCTGCAGGGAACGCTGAGGCCCGTGTGTCGAAGATGCTGGTGGAAACCTAAGCAGCTGGTTAGACCTGGAGCAGCCTGGTCTGCTGGTCTCCATGCACGAGCCAACTTTTAGTCAAACTGTCCTTCTGTGTGCTTCTCCCCATCCCACTCCTAACACGCAGGCTCCGTCTTTTTAGTGTTTGCGCTATAAATCAGCAGGAACATGGAAAAACAATGTCGTTGTAGCAATGGGAATATCACCCAATATATTCTACTAGAGGCGCAGGGCATGACATTCGTGCACTGGAGGGTCCCTAGTGGCTGCCGGCTGCCGGCCAGGCACCCGCGCTTCCCCTGGTAGCCTGCTGGGGCCTCCCTCCCTTCCCCCGGCTGGCCCACCCCCTGGTTAAACCCCCAGACAAACTCCCAGTTGAGGGGATGATCTGCATACTATGCTTTTATTACATAGGATTTGCTTTATTATAGATGCTGGTGAGCAGTGGTCAGTCAGTAGCTCTAGGTTCATTTTTTTTTTCTTTTTAAGGCAGAGGGGCCCGAACACAAAGGGGTGGCAGTGGAAGTGGGACAGAGGCTGCCTTGGGATTTGTGGGTGCTGGGCGGTCAGCAGGGCCCAGGGGCCGGGGGCGGGAGCTGGAGAATTTCTCCATGTTGATCTGGGTGGGGTTACCTGGCACACAGAGAAAAGTTCTGAGCTGGGGTGCTCGGATTTCAGCTGTTCGGTCTGTGTGTTACATTTCAAAGCAAAGAAAGAAAAACAAAAGGCTGGCGCCTGGCACTTGCTGCTCTGTCCCTGCCTGCCAGCGGCGAGAAGGGGCGGGATGGGCATTGGGGTCGCAGTGACTTCTGCGCGGCCCTTCCTGGCCGGGAACTGTCCCGGGCTCTCAGGCTGCTGCCCAGCCCGGAGCCTCCCGACCCCCTCCTGGACTGGACCTCACCCTTCCTCTCCTCACCGCACAGCGAGCCTGCGCCGATGGGAGAGCTCGCCTGGGGAAACAGCCCGGACTCTGGGTGCTCGCATTAACAGGGGACTTCGGCTCCCTGGTCTCTGTCCAGGCACGAAGTTTGCCGGCCCGATGCAAAATTAAAATGCGAGGCCTCTGCCCTGGCCCGAGTGGCTGGGTGGTTAGATCACCGGCCCGGGAACCGCAGGGTTGCGGGTTCAAATCAGGGCCAGGGCACGTACCTGGGTTGCAGGTTCCCTGCACTGGGAGGGGTGAGTGTGGGGGCAACTGGCTGATGTGGCTCTCTCACATCGATGTTTCTCTCTCTCTCGCCTCTGTGCCCCTCCTACTCCCTCCCACTCTCTCTAAAACGGGTGGAAAACATACCCCCCAGTAAGGATTAACCAATAACTAATAAAATAATAAAATAAGATGTGAGGCCTCTTGTTCTTGAAAATAAGTGTTTTCCTCTCTACCTGTCCTGGTATTTCTGTCTGGCATTTGGTTTCACTCTCCCTCAGGCACAGGGGTGCTCCCAGGGCCAGCACAGACCCTCACAGGACCCGGCAGGCCGGGCACAGCACATCATGACCTTGCCCGGCCCAGGCGGGGGGCCCAGGTCAGCAGCCGTCACTAGGGAGGGTGGGAAGCAGGCAGCTGGGAACCTTCCCCCAGAGGCTGCGGGAGGCAGGCCGGTGGTCTGCACTGTCCCATCCATCTTACTGACACGCAGATGCAGAGACTAAATTGTCAATCATTTCCAGAGGGAGGCTGCAAAGCAGTGCTTCTGTGCAGGGGGCAGGTTCAAGGCCTCTCTCAAGGCCATGTGCTGCCCGGAGTGCGTGGCCGGCCTGAAGCTGTGAACAGCTAGTGGTGTCCGGGCCTTGTGTGCTTCCCCGGGCACCTGGGCGCGGCCTCTCCTGAGGCAGTAGCAGGCGAGGGGCGGGGGCGGGGGGGGGGGGGCTACCTGGATCTGCCGAACTGGACCACGCTCTGCCCGAAGCCGGCTCCGTCCTCCTGGAAGACCGTGGGCTCCTCCACATCCAGGTTGAACCCGTGACAAGCAGCCAGAGCTGAAGGGAGTGGGGAGGAGGGGGGAGGGAGGGTCAGAGAAGCCCCTGCCTCTGGAACCCCTTCTTGGAATCTTTTTTTTTTTTTTAAATATGTTTTATTGAATTTTCACATGGAGGAAGGGAGAGGGGTAGAGAGTCAGAAACATTGATGAGAGAGAAACAGCATGAGAAACATCAACCAGCTGCCTCCTGCACACCCCACTCTGGAGATGTGCCTGCAATCAAGGTACATGCCCCCGACCAGAATCGAACCCAGGACCCTCAGTCCATTGAGCCAAACCAGCTTCGGCCCTTCTTGGAATCTCGATGCCCACCCTCCCCCAGCCTGGGCTTCCCATCTGCCTATCTTTGTTCTCTGGTTTGCCAGCGGCCGTGTGGCTCCTGTCTCCCTCCCTCCCTTAGAAACGATCAGAACTCACTGCCAAGGACAGTGATGCAGAGGGAGGCCTTGGGGCCTCAGAGGGCACCCAGAGCCTGGAGCCAGGCCCGGCACGGCCTGGGATGTCAGGTCAGGAGCGCCTTTTAAAGACAAAGGGACCAACCACAGGGTTCACTGTCTAAATGGGGACCGTCTGAGAGAGAAAGGAACACCACTAACAATCACACCCTAACACTGGGGCTGCCCCCACAAACCAGGGCACGCAGTCACCCCGCTTCCCCCTCTCCTCGTCCAGAGACCCTGAGAGCACACTTACAATTCTGGGAGCAGCCCTGGCCGGTGTGTGCAGTGGTTGGAAAGCTGGCCCGCGCACAGAGGGTCGTGGGTTTGATTCCCAATTAAGGGTGCATACCTGGGTTATGGGTTTGCTCCCAGCCCACCATGGGGCGTGTGTGGGTGGTCAACCAGTCGATGTGTCTCTCTCACATCAACATTTCTCTTCCCCCCCCCCTCCATTCCCTCCTCCATTCCGCTCTCTGAGAAGCAATGGAGACGTGTCCTCAGGTGGGGATAAACAGCAAAAGCACACAGACAGACAAAGGAGAATTCTGCGATCCGTTATTCGAAGTCACACGCTTCCTCGCCCCTCTCCCTGGCGCCAGGAGCTAAGAGGGTGGGGACTGTGTCCGTCCTGACCGGAGCTGGCCCAGTGCCTGGCCCTGAGGGGACCAGCCTGTCTGTGACTGACCGGAGTGGGACACGGCCCAGCCAGGGGCCACCCTCCCCGCCCTTCACTGGCCACAGGCTCCTCTGGCGGCTGCGCCCTAAAGCTTCGGGGAAACCCCTACATTTCAAGGCTTTTCTTGCTCCCCCAGCCCAGGCCATCACCTCCCTCCCTCCCTCCCCTCCCTCCCTTCCCTCCGCTGCCTCCCTTCCCTCCCAGGGCTCCCCACCTTCTCTTTACCGAGGACTCGACTTCAACCCCGAAGCCAGGGAACTCTAGGGAAGAAGGCTGGGCTGTGACCCTCAGGCCCGGGCTTCCGGGAAGAGGACAGAAGGTTAGGGTTCTGGGACCTTCTATGGCCACACGGGGGGGAGCCTCGCGCCCTAGGCCTTCCTGCCAAAGGATGACTCGGCGGTGACTGTGCTGCCCCAGGACCGACAGGCAGCCTCGGCCTCTGGCCTCTGGGGCCTCGGGGGCCGGGCAGGTGACGTTGGCGGGTTAAGTGGGCGGGTGTCGTGGGCGCAGCTCAGAGACACGGCCCTTCTCCAGGGGCAGCCATCCCAGGGGGCCCGAGCCGCCCAACCTGCCCAGGCCTCAGGAGAAGCCGGAAATCTGACTTCTGTCTGAGGTCGGACTTGAAGACACACACGCACTGAATTTTAAATGCCTCGGGAGGTGCCCTGACACCAGTTACAGCTTCCAGAGTTTTCTCTGGGCAGCAGCGCAAGTGCCAACCTGAAACCAAGATTGGAGGGAAACGCGGGCCCGGGAGGTGGTACCTGGCTTCCCCCCCCCCCCCCCCCCCCCCCCGGCTGCTGGCTCCTGTGGCCGCCCTCCCCACGCTGCCGCTGGCTCCTCACCCAGGCAGCGCCCCCACTGGCCCGCAGGAGGGGGGTGCCTGGGGGTGCGGAGGGGCAGCTCGCTCTGCCCAAGCAGCACCCAGCGCCCTCGTCCCCCGCCTCGGCTCCGGCCTCGCCCTCCCCACATCCCAGGCCATTCCCCCTTCCACACCGCGTGGACACCAGCCCCCCTCCCGGCCCCACTGCCCTCAGCTCCGGGAGAGCTGCCCAGGGCTTCTCCCAGCACCGGCCCCACTCACCCCCCAGGAAGAGCACAGCCCCGAAGGCCATCGCTGAGCGCCGAGGCGGGCGTGGGCTGAGCAGCTGCTGAATTGCAGGCTGAGCACAGCACGCCGAGGGCCCTCGGTGAAGAGTAAATCACTCAGGCCTTGAAGTGGGAAGAGAAGGCGTGTGGAGGAAGTCCCTGCTTCACCAGAGAGCAGAGGCAGGGCAGAAGCCAACGCCTCCCAAACTCCCCTCCTCCAGGGCCTGGCTGCCCCAGAAGACACCCCCCCATCCCCACCCCCGCCCTTTGACCCAGCTGGTGCCTCCGAAACCAGGCTGCACATGAACCCTAAGACATGGATGTGAGCAGGAGAGGGCAGCCCACCCCTCAGGTCTGCGCCCACACTACACTTGACATTTAACCTGCATGTTAAGTGTTAGAAATAACTGCCATGAACATATACTTAAAGCAGTACGCCGCAGTTACCGTATTTTTTGGACCATAAGATGCACTTTTTTCCCCCCAGAAGTGGGGGGGAAAAGTCCCTGCGTCTTATGGTCCAAATATAGCCTACACATATACTTTAAAAAAAAAGTTTTTTTACTTGCCCGGCTCTGTGTGGTCTCTGTGTGCTTGCCCGGCTCTAAAATGGTTCTAAATGCTGCTGTTTACTTTACAGGGTTGATTACATGTGTTTATGACTGTGATGTTGGGTTTTAATGCACATAAAATATTTTAGGACACTATTTGTTTCAGAATCTTTTTTTCTTCATTTCCCTTCTCTAAAAACTGGTGCATCTTATGGTCCAGAGCGTCTTATGGTCCGAAAAATACGGTAGGTATTTTCTCATACATGTCACCTTCTAAATCTACCGCTGGGCTTTATCTATCGGACCTTATTTCATGTTGTTATAAAACATTTATTTACGTTTAATTGTGTAATACGTAAAGCATACAGAGATTTAAGAGAACAAATAGCAACCACACCTTTACCTGCTCCTCCCAGATTTAACAAATGTTAGGACAGTCCGTGGGGAGTGGGGGGAGTGGTGGTGGCAGGAGGGACATAGGCCAGGTGTCGTTGAAAGAAGCAGAGCCAAACTGGTAAAGTCATACACATGGACTTACTAGTGAGCGATCAGTCACGGTGCATGTGACAACACGGATGAATCCTGGCTCCATCATAAATGGAAGGAGCCAGGCTCCAGAAGGCACATGTGTGAGCCCTTTTCTGTGAACCCTGAGGTGGAAGCCAGCGGGGGACCGCCTCTATGGGGTGGGGAGGAAGCTGCCAGCATCTGTCTAAATTTAGCATCAGCACTGAGTATTTTAGCATTTGTGAATTTAGGGAGGGGTCGATAAATGTGTGGTGTCTATTTTTTCTCTCTGTAATTCTCTGTGTGCTCAAAGTATCACACAATTAAACATAAATAAATGTTTTGTAACAACATGAAAAATGGTCCGATAGATAAAGCCCAGACTCAGAAGGTGAAACTGTATGAGAAAATCCCTAACTGTGGCATATTACGTTAAGTATATATTTATGATGGTTATTCCTAACACTTAAATTGTAGGTTCAATGTCAAGTGCAGACAATATAAAATAGCTTTCTAAACAGAACTTTCAGCTCAGTGTACTCGAGCTGATGCGTGGTGGACAGAGAGGTCAGCTGGACCCTGGGAAGGGCATTGGCGGTGCCCTGGGGAGGACGGGCCGGGGGCGGCACCTGCAGGCTTTGGGGCGAACGTTCCTATTTTCTGCTGATCATCGTTAGAGAGAACACACAGCCCCCAATGGAGCCACTCGTGCTAGAAGCCCGTGACACTGGTCCTACAGGGAATACCCGATTGGACCTCTCCCAGGACCGTCGTCACTAACCAGCCTGGGACCTCCGGGTCAGCACCAGAACGGCCCTCTGGGACGGCCTTCTCCACCCACAGGAGAGGATGGCGAGCCCCCTGGTAGAAGTCCCGGTCTAGCAAGAATCCCTCCGTTTCTTTTACTGCTAACCCCTCCACCACGCCCCCTTCCTATAAAACCTTCCCACAGAAGCCTCCCTCTCGGCTGCTAGGCCGCTGCTGCTGGGCTCACCAGTCACTTAGGAAAGCCAGTCAGATCTTCGAGGTGCTTGGCTGAATTTTGCCCTTTAACACGGTCAAGGCCAAGTTGAACAGCAGCTTTCTCCCTCTCGTGCTAACGGGTCTGTCGCATCCAGCGCCCTGTCAGCAGTTCTGCGGATCTGTGGCCCTCGCTCTGTGTCTATGATCTTGAAATAACTTTTAATGATTTCCCTAAATCCCAAAACGTAAAGGTCTCTTCATTTCTTCATCTTCGCTACACCTCATGGAGCAGACACGACCTTGAATGATGTCACCTTTCATATATAATCTTTCAGTTGGGACGTCCCTCCAAAAGCAAGGCTAAGGCTAACATTGTGCTGATGCAGCCGCTGTGAAGATTTCACCTTTGCTTCAATTATATTATCACTTGTCTCAGCAAAAGATTTTTGTTGCCCAGTTCATTTTTTTAAAGAACAATTAGGGCAAATTGCAGAAAAGATAAACAAGTGCTTGCAAAAACCCCACGTTGTATTTCCCCAGGCTGGTGCAGAAGGTGCCCCCCCACCCCCACCCCAGCAGCTCCTGTAAGCGAGGTGCCTCGACCTGGGTATCCTTGGGGCACTGAGGGGGGTTCCACACTCAGGAGAATCACCACTAAGAAGTATTTTTACAGCCTGTGACATTGCCATTTATAATAAGAAATATCCTAATAAAGAGGGAATATGCTAATTGACCATTACTCCATCACAAAGATGGCTGCACCCACAGCTGAGGCCAAGTTCCCATAAGGAGCCTTAACCAGCAATCAGCAGGGACCTGAAGCTTGACAGGGAACCTCAGGCCGTACCCCCCACCCGGAAGGGCTTGACGGAGGACCTCAAGGTGCGCTTCTCATCCTGGTGCTGGGCTAGGGGACCTCAGGCTGCTTCCCCTGCCCCAGTGCCAGGCTGGGGGACCTCAGACCGCACCCCCCACTCGGCAGGGCTTGACAGGGGAATTCAGGCCACGCCCCCCACCCAAGTGGGGCTTGATGAGTGACCTCAAGGTGCACCCCCAGTGCTGAGTTGAGGGAACTCAGGCCGGGCCCCAACCCAGGGGTCTTGACGAGGGACCTGAGCCTGCACTTTTGTCCTGGATGCAACTGGAGGTCAAAGTTCTCTCCTTTGTGCAGACTTGGGCTGCTTGACTTGCAGTTTTGGTCTGTTGTCTGAAAAGCAACTCAGTATCTTGTTAGCAACAAGGACCAGTTTGAGCTGGTTCTGCAGTTATACGCTTATGACTTAGGGAATTCCAAGAGTTTTAGGAGCTCTGTGCCAGAAACGAGACAAAGATTATATATATTATATACATACTAGTCATGCAGCCCAAGTCTGCACAAAGGAGAGAAGTTGCATCCAGGACAAAAGGCCCCCCTCTGCCTGCCCCCTCCCCCCACACCCACCACTACCACCACCGTGATGGAACCAAAGGACCAGGACAGGACCGGAACCTGAACATGGGAAAATCAGAAGCGAAGTGTCCATGTCCAGAAAGATCCGGCACTGGAGCCCCTTCACCATAAATGGCCAAGTTCCAAACCTCAACCGAAACCGGCCCTGCCAGCACTTCCCCCTCACCCCTACAACTCTCCCGACCCTGGGTCTGAGCTCAGCCTCCTCCTTTTGGACAATTTAGCAATAAACGCTTCTTCTCCTTTTTTTTTTTTTTTAATTTCTCAGAAGCTGACGTCATAGCACTGGCTCCCACGCACACACACAGGGCAGCGGGCCCTGCTCCAGAGCAAGAGCAAGAGCAATAAGTAAATGTGCACAGGGCCCGCTTACTGAGGGCCCGCTTACTGAGGTGACTTTGAAATCACCGAAGGGTGAGGGCTGGTCGTAGGAGAGCCAACCATGTGACTGGAGGGTGGGAGGTGCTGAAGAGTGAGTTGGCTCACCAGTGCTCAGTGACCCAATCAGCAAGGCCTGCGAACAAAGCCTCCAGGAACCCCACTAGGATGGGGTCTGGAGCTTCCGGGGTGGGAGGCAGGGGGTGAACACAGGAGGGTTTGTGGGGAGTGGCGCCTCGGAGGGCTGGCAGCTCCAGGCCTTCTGCCACACCTTGCCCTGCCCGTCCCTTCCACGAGCTGGTCCTGAGTTATGCCACACTGGTCACCTCAGTAATACGTTCCTCTGAGCTCTGTCAGCCACAGCCCAGGAGGGAGGGTCGTTGGAACCTTCAGGCTACAGCCAGTGAGTGCCAAGCACAGTGACAGAGCCCAGGCTGGCCGCCCACATCCAATGGGCAGCCTGCAGAGCCTGACGCTGTGTCCACGGAGAGAAGGTCGAAGTGAGCTGGATTGTACAGCACCTGCTGGTGCTGAGGAATTGCTCAGGGATGGAAAAAGCCACCCCCCCCCCCCCACCGACACACACCCCCATTGGAATTCAGATGCTTAGCACTGTTACATTTACATGTAAAAAAGAAATTGAAAAATACATGATGCTAAGCGAAATAAGCCAGTTACTAGAAGACAAACACTGCTATGATTCCACTGACCTGAGGTCGGTCCCTAGAGCAGTCAGTCATGGCAGGAGGGTGGTGGCTGCGGGGGCGGGGGAGGGTAACAGGAGCGGCTCCCCTGGGAGCACAGGTTCAGTCTGACCAGATGAGAAGGTCCTGGCGTGGAAGGGGGTGCTGGTCGGGCAGCAGAGGGAATGTACTGACACGCCAGAGGTGAACACCATTCTTAAAATGGTTACGAAGGCCAACTTCATGCTTCCTGTATTTTGTCCCAACTTAAAATAAGAAACAGAATCTCGAGCAGCCTCAGCCCTCCCTGACACTAGGTGTGAAAGCGGCCTCCTGCTCGCCTGCTTCTCCGCGCGGCATCGCACAGGGAACAGCCAGTGGCGGGTGTGGTCAGATCCACAGCTCTCTCTCCCAGCGTCAGCACGGAGTCGGGGGAGCCGGGGGGGGGGGGGGGGGAACCGCAGTTTCCCTGCCCTGCTCCCCCACTTCTGCAAATAAAGGGTATGTAGACCAGCCTCTCGAGGCCCCTGCTCCCTCAGCAGTGATGCTGCCCCGTCCTGCCGCTCACAGGAAGGCCATTCATCACCAGCACAGACATCACTGTTGGTCCCTCGGTGGCCAGCAACAAGCAAAAGCTCACCGAGCGCTCCCCCCTCGCATTCGCACTGCCCGAGAGCCTGGAGCTGACTCAGACCCCCCCCCCCCCCCCCCATTCAGTGACTGGGTCCAGTGTAAAGTGACTTCGACTCAGACGCTGCTGCTCCCTGTAGACTCCGACATCACACGGCGTCCAAGCTGTTCCTTGGTAAAGGAACGTTGTCCACAGCTTATTCTCCCGAGGTAACATCTACAGGCAGGGGGTAGCCGGCCACCCTCTTCCTGGCCGCTCCCTCGGACATTAAGCCTGCAAAGGGCCGATGCCCACCTGCTCGGCGTTCCGTGAGGTCAGGGGGTCGTCTAACTCAGTCCTGGCCCATGAGATCGAAGGGAATATCTGAGGCTTTTGCCTCCTTGTTGTAGAAAGATGGGAGGAGAGCCGAAACCGGTTTGGCTCCGTGGTAGAGCGTCGGTCTGCAGACTGAAAGGTCCTGGGTTCGATTCCGGTCAAGGGCATGTACCTTGGTTGCGGGCACATCCCCAGCAGGGGGTGTGCAAGAGGCAGCTGGTCGATGTTTCTCTCTCATTGACGTTTCTAGCTCTCTATCCCTCTCCCTTCCTCTCTGTAAAAAAAAATCAATAAAATATATATTTAAAAAAAAAAGAAAGAAAGAAAGGAAGATGGGAGGAGACATTAGGCTGGTTCTCAGCCTTGGGGGTCCCTGGAAAATCTGAAACCAGCTCTACCCCCTGCCCTGTGGGTGCGAAGAGACTGAAGAAGGAGATAGGGCATCCAGGTTGCTCGGTGGCAGGTGTAACAAGTCAGGGGACTCACGTTCGGGGCCACAGGAGTAGATCTACCCCGCCTGCCAGGACCTTAAGTGTCTGCAGAGGCCTTAACGAGGTTCAGTCCCGGGGACCATCGGGCGGTCTCAGCCACACAGTGCCCTCTCACGGCTGCCTTGAATGAAGAATACTGATCCTGGCTGGTTCCTCCGGAGTGCACTGCTCAGGAGCCGTCTGGTCCGCTCCGTGGGCGGTGGCTCCCGCTCCGTCAATCCTGAGGAGCTGAGAGGAGAGCTGCTCACATAGCCAGGAGCTGGGCTGTTTGGTTGCAGGGAGTGGGCCGGGGAAGGGTATCTCACCAGGTGCCATCCTGTGCCCGGGCATCACAGGAGCAGCGGAAGTCTAACGTCAAAATGACAGGCACAGAGGAGGAACCTGTGTCAGGGGCCTCCCCCTCCATAAGCGTTCCCCTGGGGCCTAGTCCTTAGTCCCTGCGGCGTTAGCACCCTGACCTGCTTTGCGTGCCATTCACGCTGGCAGGGGAGGCTGCCCGGTCAGCCACGAGGAGGTGGCGTGCCGGTGGGATCTGCCAGACCAGGACCCCTCCTCCTCCCCTCTCTCAATGGAGCGAGCTCCATCCCAGGGAAATGCATTTCCAGGCCAAGGTCAGCTTGCAGCAGGCAATGGGGAACCAGCTCCCCCTCTCTCAGGGCACTTAGGAGTGAAAAGTAACCCAGCCACCCCTTGGGACACCCCACTGCAAATTCCCGTCCATAACACGGCTCCCGGGTGCGATGGGCCTGGGTGTTCTCCAAAGCATGGCACGCTGACCACCGTGAGGTTGGAGCAATGGCTGTCTTGGGCAGCTTCCACACCTTTCCGGTGTTGGGTGTCTTGGCAGGGGTCCCCAGTCTGGCATATGGGGCAATGGGCCCTCCTGCTTGATCAATCAAATGCACTAAAGCCTGGGATAGTTCTTCAGCCCACCCAGCCGAGGTGGCTTTTCGTGTTAGTAATTTAATCCGATGTCCTCAGGTTCCATTATTCCTCTCTGCCAACCCTGATGCTTGCGGGCCACGTGGGCGTAGCACCTCCATTCGACGCCATGCTCTGCAGCCCAGTCTTGCGTGTCACGGCCTTTCTTTTTTCTTTTTTTTTTTTCTTTTAATATATTTTATTGACTTTTTACAGAGAGGAAGAGAGAGGGATACTGGGGATGTGCCTGCACCCAAGGTACATGCCCTTGACTGGAATCGAACCTGGGACCTTTCAGTCCGCAGGCCGACGCTCTATCCACTGAGCCAAACCGGTTTCAGCGAGTATCATGGCCTTTGAATGGGACCCTGGAGCACTGCCTGTTTGCTGGTATCCATGCATGGGCCTCAGTAGCTCAGCCCCCTCCTGGCGACAGCCTGGTTACATGGTGACAGGGGAACGCTGGGTCTGGCCAGAGGCAGGGTCCACGCAGACCAAGGTGTATTCAGACCCTCACACAGGGGCCCGGGCCAGTGTCATCAACTTACCAGCCCTCACTGGTGCGAACTCCATGAGACAGCCCTGGTTCCTCTGCCAGCTGCTCAGGCTTGATGAAAACACGAGCACTGACCACGTCTCTGTACTTCAGGGGCAATCCAGCATCCTAGGCAACATGCCCCCCCACCCCCCAATGCCATGAGGCCACTCTTCCCGTGCTCCCCACCTGCTGTGACTGCTGTTGCTCGGACCCACACCTGCGCTGGGCATCGGCTTCCTGCTGGGAGGGGTGTCCCATGGGCAGGGGTGTCAGCGCCTTGTGAGCTGGGCCGTGCCAGGCAGGCAGGGCCGCCTCCGACTCTTACAGGTGAACCCAAACCTCCCCCCACAAACCATGACCCTACACGGGCTCATTCATGAGAACTCAGCCCTCAGCTTCCCTGGATCCAAGGCATCGGGTGAGGCCCTTTAGAACAGCCCAACTGCCCGTGCAGAGGGTTAGCAGCCAGGGCTCCTGAGCCGTCACCAGGGAAACCACTGCTGAGGTTCATTCCTGTTTCCATCCAGATGGTGTCAGTGTTGGGCTGAATAGCTAGGCGGTCCCTGTGGCCCGGCTGCCCTGACCAGACCCACCTTGGCATCAGGCATGGCGGGAATTTCCCTCATTCTCTCTCCTGGCTGCAGGGCGCTGCCACGGGGATAGAGGTGGCCATTTGGGGGCTCTCCATACTCTCAGGGCCGGGAGCACCTCATTCCAAAGGCAGCGGTTGGTGGACAGGGTGCCAATAGAAATGCCACACAGTCCACGTGGGAGTCGGAGCCACTGCAGAGGTGGGTCATGGGACATAGTCCCACCAGCCCCGGAGAGGGAGCGGAGCCTCTCCATGACCGCTCTCCTTCCTGGAGGCTCTGCCTGGAGCGAGCTGGTGTCTGCTCAGAGCTGGGACCACACCCTGGGGTGCTCCCTCCTGCTGACTGCGGTGCCCTTACCTTCTGGAGTCACAGACTTCGCTAACTCCGATGGCAGCCCCCGCGGAGGTGCCCGGAGCTTCCCCCGGCTTGTCTAGTACTTCGCCTGCTCAAAGGCACCGGCTGCTCGGACCCCAGTCGCACACGTGCCTGCTCCTCACCAGCAGCAGACGGGACGGAGACTCCGTGCCAGGCGGGGAAGGGACGTCCTCCAGACCCACACCCCCGGTGAAGGCTGCCATCTCCTCCACGTTCTGTGAGGCCCGAGAGGCTGGCACCTCATCAGTCACAGCTTCTGGCACCGTGTGTGCCTGGGCCTGGCGTTCTGCTGGCTGGCTGCCCCGCCCCTCCCAAACTCCTGCAGCAGAGGCGGGTCCTCACAGGTGTGCGGGTCTCCTCAGCATGCCAGCCTGCTTACTGCTGGCAAAGCAGACCAGACGGGCACAGGCCTCGGGCTGCCGTCCTGCGGCATCCGGTGGGGCCTGCGGGCAGCCTGGGAGGCACTTGCAAGTCCCCTTGTTGCCCCTCAGGTGAAGGCAAATCGCTCTGTGACACAGAGCCCGGGGCACACTGGACGTCTTGTGTGAAGGTGTGTTTTAGTAATTCAAATTTAGTTTTTAAAATTAATTTAATTTTATTTTACTGGGGTGACATTGGTTAATAAAATTAGATAGGTTTCAGGCGTACAATTCTATAATACATTATCTATATATGCATTGTGTGCTCACCACCCCAAATCAAGTTTCCATTTATTCCCCCTCTCCTACCTCCTACTCCTACCTCCCTGCCCCTACCCCCCCCTTGGTAATCACCTTCCTGTTGTCTGTGTCTAAGAGGTGGTTTTTCTCTTTGTTTAATCCCTTCAGCTTGTTCACTCAGCCCCAAAACTCCTCTCCCCTTTGTCAGCTGTCAGTCTGTTCTCTATGAGTCTGTTTCTATTTTATTAGTTATTTTATTTTGTTCATTAGATTTCACATATGAGTGAAATCATATGGTATTTGTCTTTCTCTGACTGGCTTATTTCACTTAGCATAATACTCTCCACATCTATTCATCTGTCGAAAAGGGTAAGACTTCCTTTCTTCCTTCCTTCCTTCCTCCCTCCCTCAATCCCTCCCTCCCTCCTTTCTTTCTTCCTTCCTTCCTTCCTTCCTTCCTTCCTTCCTTCCTTCCTTCCTTCCTTTCTTTCTTTCTTTCTTTTTTCTTTTTTCTTTCTTCTTGCTTACAGCTGAGTAGTATTCCATTGTATAAATTTATTTTATTTTATTTTTTTAAATATATTTTATTGATATTTTACAGAGAGAAAGGGAGAGAGATAGAGAACTAGAAACGTCGATGAGAGAGAAACATCGACCAGCTGCCTCTTGCACACCCCCCACCGGGGATATGCCCGCAACCAATGTACATGCCCTTGACTGGAATCAAACCTGGGACCTTTCAGTCCGCAGACTGACGCTCTACCACTGAGTCAAACCGGTTTCGGTGGTAAGTAAGGGATGTTTGTAACCCTAACTGTTTAACCGCCTGGTGCTGGCCCCAGTTCAAGACCGTATTTTAGGGGGTTGCCAGAGGGAAGGAGGTAGGGGTGAGGGGTGAAGGGGGCTTATATATATGGTGACAGATGATTTGACTTTGGGTGGTGGGCACACAGTGCGGTGTACAGATCTTGTATCATAGAAATGTACACGTGAAACCCACATGATCCTATTGACCATCGTCCACCCAACACTGCCTTTTAGCGAGGCCGTTGGTGGCTAGTGGGGGAGGTGGGGGAGGGAGAATGGAATCGGAGACTATGGTCCATGTGTTTCTAGGTAGAAATTTCAAGTCATGTGCTCTGGGGCACATGACCTGAAATGTTCCTGCTCTGGTGTTTCCATCTGGAGCTTTGACAAGACAAATGGCCTTTCCCAGGCGGACACTTTGTGCAAATGAACTTCATCCTCCCACAGAGAGAAGCAGCCTCCCTTCTGGGTGACATTTGTCCCCCTCAAGGCTGGTGGCCTGAGTGAAAGGGCCAGGAAACTTCTCAGGGCGGAGCGAATCCAAATGAGGACAGGAGGGAGTTTCCTTTTCGTTTTTCTTTTTAAATATAATATATATATATATTTTATTGTTTAAAGTATTTGTACATATGTTCCCCCCCCCCCCGATTGACCTTCCTCCAGCCTCCCCTACCCTCTGTCTTATGCCCTCACCCCCCCAGTGTCTTGGGTCCATTGGTCATGCTTATAGGCACACGTAGAAGTCCTTCGGTTGATCTCTTACCTCCCCCCGCAAGCCTCCCCAGCCTTCCCGCTGTTGTTTGACAGTCTGTTCAATGCTTCTCTGCCTCTGTATCGATTTTGTTCATCAGGAGGGAGTTTCTCATTGGTCGCCTTGGGGGTCCGATGGCCCATTTCCCGGGGCAGCTTGTCCACTTGCTTCCGCCATCATCTCTTTGTACTGGCGTTTAAAGAAGCCGGCCTACAGGGGAGGAGAGAAAGTAAGGTCAAGGCGTCCAGTGAGAGAGGGGGAAAGAGAATGGGGAAGGGGATGGACCACCATTCAGGGGCCCCTGCGATGTCCAAGCAGTGCTGTGGCAGCACTGTGACGCTAGACTGGACCACATTCTGTGAGTGGTAATTACCCTTAGGATGTGAAACAAGACCCAGCGTGGGCCAGGCACTTGTCTAGTCACAGAGAATCCACGGTGGTGTCCACATCAAACACAGGGCAGTGCTTTCCATGTTGTACCTAGAGGCCTGGTGCATGGATTTGTGCACCAGTGGGGTCCCTCTGAGTGGTGTGTGGGGATCTGGCCTAAACCATCAGTCCAGCTCCGCCTACCACTCCTGCCTGCCACTCCTGCTCATCCTGGCCCCGCTGTGCCTGCCACAGGCTTGCACAGCCGTGAGCCCTGCATCTGGCACCCATTTGTCAGCTGAGTGGCACTTCCACTGTGGGAGCACACTGACCACCAGGGGCAGCTCCTGCATTGAGCGTCTGCCCCTGGTGGTCAGTGCATGTCATAGCGACCGGTTGTTCAGTTGCTTAGGCATACACACACACACACACACACACACACATATATATATATATATATATATATATGTATTTGCTGTCAAGGGAAACACATACAAAAGCAGAGACAAGTGGGAAAGAAAGGGAGAGAGCTGAAGGAGGCCTGAGAACAGGTAGGAGGCACACACATGGAGGACAGTGGGGACTGCTGATGTCAGAGTGGAAGAGGCTCTCTGGCAGGCAGCGACAGCGAGAATGTGGGCCCGACTCCGCGGTGAGCGCCGTCTCACGGTGCAGAGAGCGGGAGCAGGCGCCAGGGGTGGGAGGCGGCACGCACCTTGTACAGCAGGAACGTGATGAGAGCCAGCAGCAGCAGTCCGCCCACAGAGCTGCCCACAATGAGGGGCACGGGGTTGTGCACCTCCTGCTTTTCCAGCACCACCTCCGCCTGGAAGGAGGGGACCCGTCAGGAAGCATCGGGGCTCTGGCTGCCCGGCTCCTCCCAGGCTCCCCAGCCCTTACCCCGCCCCGGCCTCCAGGGCAGACTCCTGGGCTGAGCTCAGAAGCCCTCAGGGGTCAGGGACCTCTGTCCCAGTCGGGGTCTTCACCCCTCCCCCCCGGCTGTGAGCCCCACAGGCACAGGGACTCAGCGCCAGAGGCCTCACCACTGGCTGCGCCTCGCACACAGTCCTACCTGGGCTCTCAGAAGCGCCTCCTGGCCCGGGAGCTGAGTGAACACGGATGTGTCGAACGTGACCTCCGCAACGCTCACCACCGACACCTTCTTCTGCAGAGTCTGCAAAGGGCAGGGAGCTGGCAGCTGGCTCCGGGGAGAGCTGGCGCCAGGGCAATGCCCGCGCTGCCCTGAGGCGGCACACACATTCAGGGACCCCGGGGGCGGGGGTGGGGGGGCTCTGCCCTGGGCCCACACACCTGGCTGACCCAGCCGAAGCTGAGGTTGCCCTTCAGGATGAAGTCCAGTTCCTCCTGGACGCCGAAGGAGGGGACGTCACAGCGGAACCTCTGGCAGGCGGCCGCGGAGCAGTCCTAGGGACAGGAAGTAGGTCAGCCCAGGGGGCAGGTGTGTGTGTGTGTGTGTGTGTGTGTGTGTGTGTGTGTAGGCAGAAGGTATCACTAAAGTGTCTGATTCAAGGGAGCAGCCACAAAGTCGGGAACGCTGTGCAGCAGACACCCCTCAGCCCATCACACAGACTCCTGAATGCAGCCCCCCTGATGGGGGGTGTAAGGAGGGGGCAGCCTGTGCTCCTCACCAGCACAGAATTCTTCTGGACATGGGCCCGGGGGCTGGGCTCTGTGGGCTCCGTTCTCTCTGAGGAGCAGCGCATCGATGGGTTCTAGGAAGACAGAACAGGCGTCTTGGCGGGGACCTCAGACACTGGGGGGGGGAGGGGGCGGGACGCGGGAAACCCGGGCAGAGGCCCAAGTCGGGGAGCCACACACAGGCCTCAGTACCTGGGGGTGGAGGAGCTCCAGCGCTGACCACACGGCTTCCTGGTTCAGCTCCACCGGCACCCAGAGGTGGATGCTGACCGGCAGGTCCCTCTGTCCCAGGTTGTTCACCTGCAGAGGGCAGCGAGGCAAAGCGTGCCGAACCCACAGCCACCCCGCCCCCTGGCCGCTGGCCTCGGCCGGGGCTGGAGCGACCATCACTCACCTGGTACCGGAGCTGGGCCCCGCGGCTCCCCGCCTCCTCGGAGGCCGAGAAGTTGAGGTACTTGGTGGAGTCCTCATGGCTGGGGAGAGAAGAGGCACGGGTGGGTGGGCGTTCCCTGGGGTCCCCCCGAGCAGCTCGGAGGGGCCTTGGCTGTTCCAGGGGAGTGGTGGGGCTGACCTGAGGGTGGGAAGGTTTAGGGCACATGTGTCAAACACAAGGCCCGCGGGCCAAATCCGTCCCGCCAGGCCTTGCAATGTGGCCCGCACCGCGCTGTCATCACTGCACTCCGCTGCGTTTCCATCACAATGACAGTTTATGACTGTTCAGTAAACCATTCGGCCCGCGATTTAGGCTGGATTTTAGATTTTGGCCCCTTCTCTGATTGAGTTCGACACCCCTAGACTAGAGAGTGGGGCTGAGCCTCTGGCTGGGTGTTCGCAGAAGCTGCCCACGGAGGACACTGCCCGGGGGGGCCGCGCAGCGGGGCCGTGAGAGGGACAGGCTCTGCAGAGGTCACACTGTGTGCCTGCCTGTGAGCACACGCTGCGGGAGACAAGCTCAGAGCCCGCACTGCTGGCTGCCGGGAGCCCGCGTGAGGGGCAGGGAGAGTGTGGAGCTGTGGGCAGCAGGAGGGCAGCCGACGAGGTGTACCCAGCTAAGCCCCACGGCCTGTCCCATATCACAAGCGCATACATCCTGAGGGGCAGGGTCTATGTCTGGTGCTGATCACACAATAGAGGCTCAATGAAGCTTTGTTGAAGTCGAATGTATGAAAAATGTTCAACATGAAAATTCTTAGGAAAATCGATTTTAAATGAAAGCCAGTACCTACCCTCATCACCCACCCCTCCTGGGGCCGCATCTTTTCCCTGACCCCTCTCTCCCCGGGACAGACGGAGTGTCTCTCCCTGTCCTTCCCAAGGGGCATGGGGAAGGGAGGAGGAGCGGTTCTAAAGGCCCTTTGAGGCATAAAGCTGCTCCTTGCAATGAAGAACTGTCCTACCCAAATGCCAAGGGCCATGGCCAATGCCACAGAGAAATTATCCCACCCAAATGCCACAGGACCTGCAGTGTTGAGCTGAGGCCTCCCCTGACAGGAGCTCCCACCCCTCTTAGAAGCTCACGAAGCCTTAGGCCCCAGAACCACAGAGAGGCCCTGGGTGACTCTGCTCTAGGTCTGGGCAACCTCGCTCCCAGCGGGGCGGTGAGGACCTGGAAGACAGAGACGTCTCTGCACCTCTTCTGGAATCCAGGACACTCGTGGGGCTTTGGAGAAAGCCCGAGAACTACAGCCTCTATTGAATGTCACATGCAGTGATGACGTCGCACCTCCTGTTGTCAGAGCCAGCCCACAACAAACACTCCGGGTGATTAGCAAGTGCTGCTAGCACCTGTGCTATAAGGACTAGACAGTGTCCCAGGTGTTGGAGAACCCCAACAAGTGTCGCAGGAACAGAGAACCCCAGCCCCGTCTGAGCGATGGGAGGGACGGTGCGGCACCTGGTGATCACGGCATAGACGGCGTACTTCACCGGGAGCTCCAGCCAGGAGCTGGTCCTGCTGGTCCTGGGCGTGTTGTTCTCGCTGGGGGAAGAGCAGTGGTGTGGGCAGGCGCCCCAGGAGGCAGGCGCGGACACACACACACACACACACACACACACACACACACCATGCCTGGCCGCTCACCTGCTCACATTGGCCGTCAGCAGCAGCCGGTCGCCCAGCGAGGCCTTGGGGGAGACGTGGAAGGTGGCCACGAAGGTGACCTGAGGGAGAGGCAGGCTCAGCTGGAGGCGGGGTCATGGCCCTGAGACCGGGTGGGGCAGGGGAGTGGGAGACAGCTGACCTGAGCGCCCTCGCGGAAGATGATGTGTCTGAGGCTGCAGCTGGTGCTCCAGGCGTCCTGGCTGCCCGAGAGGGCGCTGTCGCAGGCCAGGCTCAGGGAGTGGAACTGCGGCCGGCTCTGAGCAAGGGCAGGGGAACGGCAGGTGAGCGTTTGTTAGTGTCCCAAAGGGACGCCATGATGGAGAGACAGTTTCCTGGAACCCACTCTATGATTAGGTGGTGTGTGTTTTTAATCTTTAGACACTATCTGTCTGGTCAAATTTCTTCCTAATGTAGAAATCTCAGATTTATTAAAAATTTCCCCCTCTTTTTATTTACTGTTATTTTTAAAAGGCTTTCTGTTATGGAAATTTTTAAATATGCTCAAAAGTAGAGAGGCTAGATAAATCAAGCCATCGCTCAGCTGAAATGGCCAACATTTTCCTACTTTTGTTTTATTCAGCTGCTTCTTCACCTTTTTTCTGAGTAATTTAAAGCGCATTCCGAATATCACATTGTTTCACCCAGAAATTCCTCCAGATGTACCACCGGCCGCAAGACAGCAACTCATGGCCGGCAACATAAGCAACAGCTTAATGCCAGCCAGTGTCCGGGCCTGTGCAGTCTTCCTGGGCCAGTGGTCAGCAAACTCATCAGTCAACAGAGACAAATATCAACAGCACAACGATTGAAATTTCTTTCGAGATCCACATTATTTAAACTTAAACTATATAGGTAGGTACATTGCTATTAATTTAATTAGGGTACTCCTAAGCTGGCCTTTGCTAAAAACTCAAGGGCCAAAGAGTCGGCTTGCGAGTGTGCCGACCACTGTCCTAGGTTGTCGCCAAAGATGCTGTTTTACAGCTCATTTTAGAAATAAACACCCATCAGAGGCCCGCATGCTGCATTTGGCTGGTGTGTCTAGAAGCTTCCAGTGCTGGGGCTCTCACGCTGATGCAGTTGGATTTTGCCATTTCTAGTGCGTTCCTTTGAATGCTAACCAAAAGATGACCCCATTGGGAATACAGGCCTACGAGAGACATAAGAGACCAGCCAGCCAAATGGAATGTAGAGGCCTCGTTGAGATGCTGGTTCCAATAAACCAGGTATAGGTAAAAAGGTATTTTTGAGACGAAGGAAATTTTATTATGAATCCTTCGCTTCACTGGATGCAATAATGGTATTGGGTCTTGTTGGATGTGGGGACGGTCCAGAACGATAGGGGGAAAGAGAGAGGAGTGACATGATGTCTGGGATTATCTTAAAATATTTCAGCAAACAGAGGGGGAGCCAGATGAACTAACTACAGCAAAATGTTGGTAATGGTTGAATCTGGGTGATACTTTTTTTGTTTTGTTTCGTTGTTGTTTGTTAATCCTCACCCGAGGATATTTTTTTTCACTGATTTTTAGGGAGAGTGAAAGACAGAGAGAAAACATCAATGTGAGATAAACACACCAGTGGGTTGCCTCCTGCATGAGCCCTGACCAGAGCCCAGGCTAGGGAGGAGCCTGCAACCTGAGTACGTGCCCTTGACTGGAATTGAACCTGGGATCTTTTGGTCCGCAGGCCAACGCTCTATCCACTGAGCCAAACCATCTAGGGCGGGGTGATAAGTTTTTGAGAGATTTGTCCATCTACTCTCTACTTTTATAAATGTTTAACATTTTTTGTTACATTTAAAAAAAAAATCTGTTTCACTTTGGTCCTAGCTCTGTCTTCCAGAGCTAGCATTGCCAAACGATAGTCCAACGCCACTCTTCATAGAGGAAGTTCTATTGGCGCTCATTCACTAGCATCTTATCAATGGCTGCTTTCACTCCACCCCAGCAGAGCTCAGCAGATGTGACAGACGCTCTGTGGCCACAAAGCTGAAATATTCACTTTCTAGCTCTCCAGAGAAAAAGCAGGCCAAGACCTGATCTAGAGTTACCATCAATTTAACCCCTGCTTCTACAAGACAGTGTCTAAAATATTTGAAGGTAGGCTTTCCTTTAAAAGAAGAATATTGATGTGATGTGGAATAAAAATAAGTTTAGGGCAGAGTCCCCCCTTTCTCCACATTAGCAGCCCGCTGGGCACTCATTCCTACCAGTTCGTGTCCTTAACACGGGATGCCCAGAGTTGCGCACAACATGAGCAAGTCCCAGATGGCACAGCCGAGTCTCTCTGACCAGGACCAGCCCGGATTCTGGGTTTGTGAGAGGCTGCTGCAATGGCAGCCCAGCCTGAGGTCTGGACAAGTCTCTGCTGATGCCTGGCCGTTACTGGCTTCCCCAGAGGGGGTCATACCTGGCTCACTGCCACACGCCGGTAGGACAGCCCGGGCGGGTAGGAGAAGGTGACGGTGGTCCCGTAGGAGTCCTCTCCGGTGTTCCACACTTTCACTCCCAGGCTCAGCTCCAGGTCGCTCCCCACCACCAGGGTCTCCAAGCTGGGGGTTGGGGGGGAGGGCAGAAGATGAGTCTATGTCTGGGGTGGAAACGGTGTGGGGATGAAGCACAGAGTGGGGAGTGGGGGCCCGGGCTGGGGTGTCTGGTTTCTGAGCACAGGGTGGAGATGTCAGGGAGAGCCAGACAGCAACTCTAGGGCCCAGGAGAGGGGCTGGGGGATGGGGCAGGGCCTAAGGAGGTGGACGCTCACCCAGAGGCGTCAATGGTGATGCCAAGGTCGTCCTGGCAGACATGGTCGTCTCCACAGTTCTTCTCAAAGGGGAGCTGAGAGGGAAGGCAACATGGGGTTTCTCCGAGGCCTGGTGGCCACACCCACTGCCCCCTGAAGGTCCCCACCCCAGGACTCACAGAGGCCGTGTAGTGTTTGGGGGTGTCCGGAGCCAGCATGGGCTGGAGGTTCCCAAGGGAAAGGATGGGCTTGCCCACCAGGGAGAAATTGAGACTCAGGGTGATGGGAATCATCGAGTCCTCCACGCAAGCCTGCAAGGCGGGCATTGGGGAGAGGAGGGGGCTCAGGGCAGCACCCGCAATCACTAGCTGAGCCCGTCTCCTCGTCTGTGAGATGGGTAACTGTGATGCCTGCCTACCTGCGCTGGGGAAATGCTCGTTGCTAAGATTCCACCTTGAGAATCCTCTGCTGGGCTTGCCCTCTGCCTCGATCTCCCTTCCCCCGGCTCAGCCTACTCAGGGTCTTCGCAACTCCCTGCTCGGGGGCCACAGGACCCTCTGCTGTCTCCCTGGCTCCCTCCTTCTCCACAGCAGTCATCACTACCCGGCCCCCGTCACCTAGGACCCAGATTGGTTTTGCTCTCTCCCCGCCTGCCCTCTGGGCGTGGACTGTTTTGTCCCCTGTGGTGCCCCTGGCACCTAGGACAGGGTCTGTCTCAGAGGGACGGCCTGATGCAAGAATCCCAGCCCCCGCTCTAGTTCTCTGAAGCAGCCATGCGTGCCTCTGCCATGCAGCTGTGTGGTTTCTGACAGCTGCAGCCCACCCACCCATTCATTCATTCATTCATTCATCCATCCATTCATTCACTCAGCCATGGATCCACTCACTTATCTGGCTAAGAAATGCTAAGCTCCTCCTGCATGCGAGGCGGCTGCTGGGCTGAGCTAGCACGGGCACCAGAGCATACTGGTTCTTTCCCTGCCCGGCCACCGCCAGCCTCAGCCTCGCCCCGTCCCCAGCACCCGAGACCCTCACCGGGAGCAGCAGCTTCACTTCCTCACAGTGCTGGCCCAGGCCGAGGAGTCTACCACGAGTCAGATGCTGATTGTTTGTCTCCTTGAAGATGGCACGGGGACTCAGGCGGCCAGAGTCAAGGGTCAGGTGAAAGGTCACATCACTTTGGAGGTTGCCTATCGGGGGAAGTAGAGCGGGGGAGGGCTGAGAGGACCAGGAACTCTCAGGTGGGCACGGGGCAAGGCAGGAGGCGGGGGCCTGGGCCGGAGAGGACTCACCCAGCCGCGTCCTGGGACTCTCGTGCACGCGAAGGCAGACGCGGGCATCGGCCAGGTCCCGGATGGAGGCTGAGTGCTCCCGACACTCGAACACGGACCTCGCGATCTCAGTGGGTGTCGTGTGGATGTCCACCCACACCCTGAGCACAGGCCTGGTCCTGCGTGCAAAATGCCAGCCCTTGGTCCCAGGAGGGCCGCCTGGGGTGGGTGGGGAGACGCTGTCCTGGGTAGATCTTGGGGCTGCCGGGGGAGACCCGGGAAGGCTCTTCTCACCTGAGCAGCAGTGCATGCCCCTGGGCCCCCACGGCCAGGTCCACGAGGCCGTCCATGGTGAGGTCCTGCCCCCCGCTCAGCGACTGCCCGAAGTGCTGGAGCCTGGGGGAGAGCTGGGAGCCTTCGATCCTCTGGGGAGGGGGGGGGGCAAGCCGGTTCGGGGTGAGAAAAACGAGTTGGAAATCAGCAACGGGAGGCACGGGGAAGTAGGAACGGCAGGGACAGAGGGGTGAGGAGTGAAAAGATGTCACCATGAAGGGCTACAAAGGGGGTGAGGGACCATGAAGACTGGAGCAAAGAAAGGAGGGCCGGGCTGCAGGGATGCACGGTTCTCAGCAGCCTCTCGCCCTTTTACTTATTTATTTTATTAAATATATTTTATTTATTTTTTACAGAGACGAAGGGAGAGGGATAGAGAGCTATAGAAACATCGATGAGAGAGAAACATCAATCAGCAGCCTCCTGCACACCTCCTACTGGGGAGGTACATGCCCTGACCGGAATCGAACCTGGGACCCTTGAGTCCACAGGCCAGCGCTCTATCCCCTGAGCCAAACCGGTGAGGGCATGTCCTCTTCCTAAAGTTCCAAGCTCTTTGAAGCCCTTCAGTGGTTAAGCTGTACTGACAATGATTGATTGTAAGGCAGCACCTGCTACGCGCCAGGCACATATGCCTCTGTCACCACAGACGTGCTACGTGCCGCCTGCGTACTAACTCATAGTCCTCCGGGCAGCGGCCTGGGGAGGCTGGCTTCCGGTCCCACCGTGGACAGCGGAGGAGGGAGCACAGGCAGGTGAGCAGTGACCACGGCGCATCCCTGAGACACGATCCACACACTGTGCAGCTTGCCGTTTACACAGCCCCATGTTTCCGGATGCTCACAGCGAGGCGCCCACCAACGAATCCACTTTAGAACATTTTCATCCCCCCAAAAGAAGCCATACGCCCGAGCCATCACCATGATGTCCTTCATTCCCCCTCCCCCGGCCCCTGGCGGCCACTGAGCTACGTTCTGTCTCCAGGGACCCCCGTTCCGGAGCTAATGTAAACGGAGCCAGAGCCGGGCGGTCCCTGTGCGGCCCCTCTCTCAGCACCATGCTGCCAAGGCCATCCGCGCTGCAGCCGAGTCAGCCCAGGGCGGGCCTTTGTGCGTCTGCTCGCTCGCTCACGGGCACGGGGGCTTTCCCTTGGGGTCGGTGTGAATGACGCTACAGGAACATGTGCCGTGACGTTCTGTGTGAACGTGTTTGCAGAGTCTCTGGGTCGTGCTATGCCTCCTGCCTCAGCCCTTAGCACCTGCCGTCTGTGGTCCAAGGCAGCTGCACCGGCTTCCTCCCCCTCCCCCCCGCCAGCAAGGAGGGCACCAGACCCTCCGCATCCCGCCAACCTGCTGTTGCCTCTCCATTCTAGCCCCCCACCCCCACCTCCCACCCTGGGGGCTGTGAGCTGGTGTCTCACTGTGATTAGCTGATGACTGGGGCACCTTTGGCGAAGTGTCCTCTCAGCCCTGCACCTGCTTTTATGTGGGACTCCCTTGGCTTTGCCGGGGAAGCAGCCCCCCTCCCAGGGAGCCCTGCCCCGCTGGGTGGGGCTCCCGTCTAGACGGGTGTTTGCAGGATTACCGAGGGCAGCGGGGAATGAAGTGTGGAGCCTCCGGGAGGTGAAGGGGTGCGTGCACAGGCGGGCCGAGCAACCAGCCCAAAGTGCTGGCAGCGAGGGGGGGGCAGGGAGCGGGCAGTGGGGGCCCCCAGGGAGCGGGCAGTGGGTTAGGAGACTGGCCCGCCCTCGTCCCCATTCCCAATCCACTATGAACCCTGGACAAGCCCAGCCACCGGCTTCTCCAGACCCCAGACCCCATCGGCCACGGCGGGCTGGCGCCGGGCCTGGGGCCGGGATCACAAGTCCTGGACAGAGAGCCCACCCAAGGACAGTCCCATCGGACGCTTCCATCTCTCACGCCCCAGTTTGCTCGCTGACCAGGGAAGCAAGGGTGGGCAGGGGAGGGCAGAGGTGGACAGACTTCTCTAGGTGGCAGTGTGGGAGGCAGGGAGGAGCAAGGGGAAGGCTGTCTGAGCGACAGGATCTGCGACAGGCCTCACCTGGCTGTGGGCGGGGCTGATGCCCAGCCCCGATGTTCCGTGGAACAGGTACACGGCTCCCCGGCTCTCCTGCTCCCCCGGGGCCCCGATGGCCACGTCCGCCAGCTTGTCCCCGTTCACGTCCCCCAGCGCGGTCAGGGCCGCCCCAAAGCGGCCCCAGGGGTGGCCCTGCTCCCCGCGGAGCACGGCCTGGCACTGCCACCTGGCCCTCTGCAGAACAGAAGCAGCGCCAGTCCCAACCCGGCAACCCTCCCCCCCACACCCAGCCCCACCCAGCAGGTCCCCTCAGCCACTCACCCCCCGGGGCAACGGGCACACAGACACCCGGCCCCCCCGGGTCGGCTCGTAGTAGTGGGGAGCCCCGACGAGGACCAGGTCGGAGCTGCCATCTCTGTCCACGTCCACGGAGCAGAGGGAGGCCCCGAAGTAGGAGCCAATCTGGAGGCAGAGCCTCAGGTCACCCTGTCTGCCCTGGCACAGGCACCCCTGGGACAGGTCCCGCATCTCCCTGGGTACAGGGCCCCCCACAGAGTCCCAAACCCCTTCTGCTCCCTCCTCCCCGGAGACCCCCCCTCAGGGCCCCCACACCCACCTGGGCCCCTGGGACCTCAGCCTTCGGCCTCCACTGCCCGGCCTCCCGCGTGAAGAGGACGGCCTTCCCGGTGTGCTGGTGGCGGGGGGCCCCCAGGACCAGGCTCTGCACCCCCTTCCAAAGGGCCAGCTCCGCGGAGTAACCTGGGGGGCTGGGCCTCAGCACAAAGGCCGGCTCCTGCCCCCCCTCAGCCCTCCCCCCGTCCCCTGTCCCCCAGGCCGCTCACCTCCCCCCTGTCCTCCCAGCCAAAGCCTCTCTCACCCAGGTAGGAGTCCGCCATGTCCACATTCTCCTGGGACATGTTGATGAAGGTGGGCTTCATATTTTGGGGGTACAGGAAGGCACCTCCAGACCAGCCGAAGCTCCCCACAGCGCCTAGAACGGGTCCTTCCTGGGAGAAAGGTCTGGGGCTGAGCCGGGGGCCAGGAGAGAGCACCTCCACAGCAGCCCACCCTTGACACCCACCTCACCTGCCTCCTCCCTGCCCCCTCACCCCACACCCACCTCACCTGCCCCCCTCACCCCACACCCACCTCACCTGCCCCCCCTCACCCCACACCCACCTCACCTGCCCCCCTCACCCCACACCCACCTCACCTGCCCCCCCTCACCCCACACCCACCTCACCTGCCTCCTCCCTGCCCCCTCACCCCACACCCACCTCACCTGCCCCCTCACCCCACACCCACCTCACCTGCCTCCTCCCTGCCCCCTCACCCCATACCCACCTCACCTGCCCCCTCACCCCACACCCACCTCACCTGCCTCCCCCCTGCCCCCTCACCCCACCCCAGGGGCCAGAAGGGCCCACTCACAGGCATGAGCACCGCGCTGAAGCCTTCCTGGGACATCTCCAACTCGAAGGCGCTGCTGCTCACGGGGTGCGTCCCTGGGGGAGGCATGGCACTTGGGTTCAGGGCAGGGGGGTGGGGGCGGGGCAGGCTTTGCCAGGTCTGAGGACACCTCAGCCTTTTTTTTTTTAATCCTCACCGAAGGATGTGTTTCCATTGATTTTCAGAGAGAGAGAGGAAGAGAGAGGGAGAGACAGAGAGAAACATCGATATGAGAGAAACACATTGATTGGTTGACTCTTGCACTCGCCCCAACTGGGCCCGGGCAGGGGAGGAACCTGCAACCAAGGTACATGCCCTTGATGGGAATTGAACCGGGACCCTTTGGTTCGCAGGCCGACGCTCTATCCACTGAGCCAAACCGGCCAGGGCAGGACACCCCAGCTGTAACAGGGTCTGATGGCGGAGACTGCCCAGAGAGCGGGGCCCAGACGAAAGCACCCGTGAATGAGGTGTCAGAAGTGAGTTCCACCGCTGACTTACCCTCAATGGCAAAGATCTTCTCTTTCAGCTGCTCTTGAATGTCCCTCAGAGCATCAAAGTTGTCCACTCGGAGTATGTGCTCGGTCCAGGGCATGGACGCGATGGCTATCAGTTCTTCAAAGGAGCTCTTGTCCTTAAAAGCCGACCCCACCTGTCCCCACAGGAAACTCGGTCAGAGAAAAGACAAGCCCAGAGTGCCTGCCATGTCAGTGTCATCCCCCTCCCCCCCCACACAGAGGTTAGCAGAGGGTCAGGTCCCAGGCAAGCACAGGCCTCCTCCTGAGGGCAGGGGAAGCCGAGAGCTGGGGTTTCTGCCCCTGAAAGGGATGTCCCCAAAGAGGGAGCAGAAGGCAGGCATCCCACATCCTACCCCGACCGCATAGCGGATGATGCCCTTGTCCTCCGCCTCGGAGATGACGTCCTTGTATTCCAGGCTGTCGCCCATTTTCTTCCCATCAGTGATGACGATGAGGATCTTGGAGGCATCCGCTCGGGCCCCATTGTGGACACTGAACAGCTCCCTTCTGCAGGAAAGAAGAGGGTCCGGAGGCGCCTGGACAGAGCCCCTCAGCCTCAGTGGCCTGCGGAGGTGACTTCCTCCGAGCCTGATGCGTGCGCCCAGAGCACCCACCCGCCCTCTTGGTGAGGAGCTCGGGCAGAATCTCAGGTCCATCGGCCCCATTGTCATGGAGCCCGAGGAGGCCCGGGGGAAGGGCAGCCGCCTGGAGGGGCGGGAGAGTCAGGACTCACATGACCTTCAGGATAGCTGAGGCCGTGTACGTGTACCCCTTCAGCTGGTGCACAGAGTCCAACAGCTGTTGTGGATCTGAGCTCTGCCTGAAGTCCCTGAACGTGAAGTGAACCCGGAAGGAGCTGGAGAACTGCATCAGGGAGAACTGAGAGAAGCACTTAGGCTGGCACGGCTCTCCTCAGGGCCCCAGCGCCCTCCCCAGAGCCCCTGGACCCTCCCACAGCCCCAGAGCCCTCCCCACAGCCCCAGCGCCCTCCCCAAAGCCCCAGCGCCCTCCCCATAGCCCCAGCGCCCTCCCCAGAGCCCCTGGACCCTCCCACAGCCCCAGAGCCCTCCCCACAGCCCCAGCGCCCTCCCCAAAGCCCCTGGACCCTCCCACAGCCCCAGAGCCCTCCCCACAGCCCCCAGAGCCCTCCCCACAGCCCCAGCGCCCTCCCCAGAGCCTCATTCTCCTATAGGCCTTCCCATCGCCTGCCCTGCCCCACCGGCACACCTGGGTCATGGGTCTCTGGAACTGGCTCATCACAGCTTTCGCAAAGCTCAGCATCTTGTTAAAATCACTATATCTGATGCTGCCTGAGCCGTCGATCAGGAACACGATGTCCTGCTCCTGCCTCGGGCACTCTGAGGAAGGAGGTGGCACCGTCCTCTGCAGGCGCTCCCAGAGCCCAGACCCTCCTGGTAACAAGAACTCAACCCGTCCCCCCCCCCCCCCCCAAGGCTTCCCTGCCCCCTGCTCAGGACAGGCCGGCAGTCTCCTGGGGTCTCTAAGAGGCTGCACCTATGATTCGGCTGCTCACAGCTGCATAGCCAGCCTGGCTGGTAAAAACATGAAAGGCCCTCCAATGCAGATGGCGAGAAGCTGCTCCCCTCTTCTACCTCAGGGGCCGAACCCCTGGGCCCTCCCCGCCTCCCCCACAGCATCTCCACTCTGCCCCAGTCCCTGGCCAGTCTCTCCTCACTGTTCAGAGATGAACTGTATTTTTGTTAACTTTTTAAATTTGTTGTTGTTGTTGTTAATCCTCACCCGATGATACTTTTCCATTGATTTTTAGAGAGGGAGGGAGGGAGAGGGGAAGGGAGAGAGGGAGGGAGAGAAGAAAGCAGAGAGGGAGGGAGGGAAAAAGACACAGAGAGAGAGACATCAATGTGAGAGAGACACATTAATTGGTTACCTCCTGCACATGTCCTGACCAAGGCTGGGGATCGAACCTGCAGCCCAGGTACATGCCCTCGACTGGGAATTGAGCCCAAGACCCTTCGGTGCATGGGCTGATGCTCTAACCTAGGGGTGTCAAACTCAATCAGAGAAGGGGCCAAAATCTAAAATCCAGCCTAAATCGCGGGCCGAATGGTTTACTGAACAGTCATAAACTGTCATTGTGATGGAAACGCAGCGGAGTGCAGTGATGACAGCGCGGTGCGGGCCACATTGCAAGGCCTGGCGGGACGGATTGGCCCGCGGGCCTTGTGTTTGACACATGTGCTCTAACCACTGCTCTAACCACCAGGCCAGGGCTTTTAAATATTTGTAATGCTACCTCTGGAAACAGCCATACACTGGCCCTATTTTCTTCCCAGCTTAAATGCAGGACCCACTTCCCTCCTGGGTGAGCACAGGAGAGGGGGCTGCCCAGCTCTCAGCTCCCCTCTCTGCCTCGGTGGCCTCCCATCCGAGAGAGTGTCATCTGGATGTTCCTGGGAGCCCAGTGCCTGTGGGTCAAGTTCAAGCCTAGAGGTGCTGCAAGGGGCACTGCATTCAAGGGCCCATGCCTGCCTCCCCGGGGGCCTGAGTGTGAGGTGACAGCAGGGCGGGGCTTTGGGCTGCTGGGCTGGGTGTGAAGACTCACTGTTTCACTTCCTCATTTTCCATTCCCACCAGCACCGGGAAGCCAGACCCTGTGCCTCAACCTGTGTGCGCACACACACACACACTCACACACACACCACACACATCACACACACACAAAGACACACACTCACACACACACACATCATACACACAAAGACACACATACACACATCACACACACACAAATACATACACAACACACACACATACACACAAATACATACACATCACACACACATCACACACACACCACACACTCACACACAAATACATACACATCATACACACACACCATACACAAACAACACACACAAATCAAACACATACAAATACACAGGTATCATACACTACACATACCATACATCACACACACAGACACATTTAGATTGCCCTCATCACCTTTTCTTGGCCAGCTGCACAAACCAATTGTTCATTTACACTGAGTGGCCAGATTATTATGATCTCTGAATACATAATAATCTGGCCACTCTCTCTCTCTCTCTCTCTCTCTCTCTCTCTCTCTCTCTCTCTCTCTCTCTCTCTATATATATATATATATATATATATATATATACACACACACACACACACACACATATATGAGGCCCAGTGCATGAATTTGTGCATGGGTGGGGTCAGGCCAGTCTGGCCAGGGGTGAGGACATGGTCAGTTGGCAGGCCTACCTGCTGGTCAAACTCCTGGTTGAGAAAAACATTTGCATGTTAGCCTTTTTTTATATAGGATATACACTGAGTGGCCAGATTATTATGTGTTCAGAGATCATAATAATCTGGCCACTCAGTGTATACCCCAGTGTGCACTGGGGGAAAATAAACCCCCTTTTCTCTAAAAACAACAGCAGTTGGCAATCATTGAGCCCTCAGCACATGTCAGGCATTGTGCTAACCGCTGGCCGTGGGGGTCTGATGTTACTCTGTACTGGGTGTGTTACTATACCCATCTGACAGAGGAAGAAATGAAGGCTCAGGGAGGACAAGGTCACAGGAAAGGCCCTGCGGTGGGGCAGTTACAGGGCAGGCTGTGAAAGCAGGCAGTGGTTCTCCCGCCATGTTTGACCCACTACACAACCCAGTAAAACTTTTCCCAGATCCCTCTCTTTTAAAAATGTTTTTATTGATTTCAGAGAGAGGAAGGGAGAGGGAGAGAGAAATAGAAACATCAATGATGAGAATCATTGATCAGCTGCCTCGTGCATGCCCCCTACTGTAGATCTAGCCCACAACCCAGGCATATGCCCTGACCAGGAATCGAACTGTGACTCTTGATTCATGGGTCAAAGCTCAACCACTGAGCCACACCAGCCAGGCCAGTTCCCTCCTTTCGATGTGCTTTGGTAGAGTGTCTCTGCCCCCAGGCAGATGTGTGTGGGCTCCTCGAAAGACCCAGTGGCCCAGACACTCACCCTGCAGGTCAGCTGGGAGCCTCTGGGCCTGCCAGGAAGAGAAGGCCCACAGGAAGCAGAACCCATTCAAGTACATGTTCTTGTTGCATGCATGGTGCACAGTGGGGCCACAGGCCTGGGGACAGAGGGGTGGTGGGCGGGCAGCTCCTGCCTCTGTCCCATCCCAGCACCTCCACCCACCACAAGAGCCCCAGCTCCTGCAGCCCCAGGTCCCCACCCCTTCCTCAGGATGCCCCTGTGCCCCAGGGCGACTCACCAGCAGCCGAGAGGGTGTGGTAGCAGCTGTCAGGGACAGGCCCAGGGACATGTTCACAGCCTCCGGGGGTACTGAGGGGACAGGTGGGTGATGGTCACCCTCAGGACAGAGGACATGTACAGACTGGGCAGAGGTCCCCTCATCCCTGGGAGACAAGGAGGTCTGACACATGAAGGGGGCTCCCAGCTCTTGATGGAGTGCAGGGGGTGCAGGGGTAACGGGTAGGGAGGCCTTCGGGGTCAGGAAGCATGTCTAATGGCGAGGGTTTTCAGACTGAGCTGAAGCTAGAACGTGGGCCCACTGTGCTCCCCACAGACCCATGGAGCATGGGCACCTGGCCCTGGGACTCACCCTGCAGCTGGATGGGCTCACATCTGGCCGTGCTGTAGTCACACCGGTAGAGGCCGCCCGTTTGGTTGACAGCCTTTACCTCCTGGGGGGCCCCCACCACCACCCTGAGGGAGACAAAGAACACCGCAGCTCAGAGTGTGGACACAGCAGATGGAGAAAGACAAACACCGGCGATTTCACTTACTAGTGCATGAGGAATCTGAAGACCAGCATACACACAAACAAAACAGACTCGGATGCAGTGGGCAAACCGAGGGTTGCCAGCTGGGAGGGGCGAGGGGACTGGGTGAGAGAGGTGAAGGGAAGGAGAAGTCACAGAATAGTCCCAGGGATGAGAAGCGCAGCACAGGGAATGTGGGTGATATTTGTGTGGTAAGTAGGTTCCGTGCCAGGTGGGTACCAGAATTCTCAGGGGGAATCACTTCATAAATTATGTAACTGTCTAAGCACTATGATGGACACATGAAACTAACATAAAATAAGATGAGAGTAGCGTGGACGCTAACGCCAGACTGCCACTCCAGCAAGTTTGCTTCAGCGCTCTGTGCCTCAGTTTCCTCACCTGTCAAGAGGAGATTAATAACAACTTACGTTCTGCATGGGAGGGATTTCTGTCTGTTGTATTCTCTGGTGTGCGACCGCCTCCTGAGACACACAGTGGGTGCTCAGTAACGATTGCATTGAGGACTAAATCCAAGCCCACAGAAAGCGCGCGTGGCCCAGGGGCTGGCGCCTGTAAGTGCTCAGTAAATGTTAGCGAGCTCGGATCATCCAGGTGGCCAGACACGACCCTGGGGGAATGGCCCCTCGGAGAGAAAGGAGAGCTTGTGAACCAAGGGCGAGGTGGGGAGGAGCAGGGAGAGGAGCTGACGAGAGCCCAAGGCCAGTCACCACCGGCTCACCAGTTGGCATACTGGACCACAGTGTGTCCAAACCCGGCGCTATGCATGGGGAAGATGGTCGGCTTGTCCGTGTCCAAGTTGAAGCAGAGAGAGGAAGCCACGCCTGGGGAAGAGGGTGCGGAGAGAAGCTTTGCGGAGGTTCTTCCAGTCTCCTCGCTGGGCCCAGCGCCCCCTGTCTCCCGCCTCGCCGCTCTCTTGCAGACGGCCCAGGGACAGCGCCTCACCCAGTGGCAGGCTGGCAAGTTTCAACTCTGTTTAGGCCAAACTACACCCCCATCCTAAAGGTGCACCTTCCCCACCCCCACCCCCACCCCAGGGGCTCCTAAGAGGGGGATCCAGGAAAAGTTGGGGCCAAAGGGGCACTGTGCACAGAGCACACAGTGAGCTGGTTCTGCCTACCCGAGGGATCCCTGGATTGTCCGGCACCTGGCCTCCCTCTGGCATGTCTGACAGTCCCCCAGGCTGTCCTCTCTCTCCACAAACTCTGGATCTCAAACCCCAGGTCCCTCTCCTGATGTGTGAGTCCAGATCGCATACATTCTCAGTTCTCTCCTCCCTGGACCCCAGCCTCCGCGCCCCCTTCCTCGGGTCCCCAGCTTACCCATCAGCAGGAGAAGGGATGTCCTGGTCCAGGTCCTGGTCATGACTGAAGGTCAAGCCTGGGCTCCCAAGCTCCTGAGGAGCTGCTGGGGAGCCGCTGGGGAGCCGCTGGAGGCTCCAAGACGCCAAGGGAGCAAGTGGCAGAAGAGTGGTCAAGAGGCCGGAGCTAGAGAGGGAAGTTGTCAGAATGACTCAGAAGGGGAGGGTGGAGAGTGTGACAGAAATAAGCAGAGACAGGGGCCTCGGCAGCCTACACACTCCCACCAGGCGCCTTTCTGAGCAGGGATGACTTGATTTGCTTCTCCGGCCTCGCAGATCTAGACTCCTGTGGATGCCAATCCCCTGCCCTGCCCCGCCCTGCCTCTCCTGGTTCTGGGAAGGTTCCCCTTGACCTTGAAACCTCAGTTCGCCTGGGGAGAGGGAAGGGATGGATGTCAGGGTGGGGTTGGGGCCCTCTCGGAGATCCTGAGGGAACCCTCCACTTCTGGCCTGGAAACCTCTGGGCCAAGGAGGCAGGCCCCCCGCCTGAGTAGAGTGGGTCTTCGCTCGTTTACTCAGCAAGCCCTGGCGAGGCTGGTTAAACATGCCCTCAGTGAGCAGAGTGAGGAACACAAACACAACCACAGCCCCAGCCCTGGGGTCAGTGGAGGAGGTGAGACTTTGCTCTGAGGGGAAACCCAGTAACCACAGAGCACCTTATCCGGGCTGGGGGGGCAGGGACGCAGGTTAGGGAGGGCCTCTTGGAAGTGGTCGCATTGAGCTAAGTATTGAAGGCCCCTGACTACCAGGGAGCGTGGATAGGAAGGGATGGCCGAATGTGGAAGAGGCTTGAGACAGCAGGAAATGGGTGATGGAAACCAGAGAGTAGGTGGTGGGAAGTAACGAGGATGAAGTCAGTGCTGTGGGGGAGGAGGGGAAGCAGGCTGGGCCCAGAAAGCCCCTGAAGGCATGTGATTTCAGGCTGGGGCAGAGGGAAGCATTGATCTTCACACATATTTTAGGAAGCTCGGGAGAGTGGCTGATGAGGTGTGGTTTCCCTGGGAAAGAGCTGGAGGCGGCAGTCCAATCCGGCAGTCCGAAGGGAGAGGATGGGGCCTGTGGAATGAGCTTGTGGCCATGGGGATGGGCTGGAAGGTGACTGGTCAGAGTGGAGGACCCTGGTGCTGGTCCCTGAACAAGAGAACACAGGAGGAGGGTGGGGCGGTGGGCCAGGCCAACTTTGTTCTGTTCTGTTCTTCTTCTTTTTTAAAATAAATCTTTATTGTTCAGATTATTACAATTGTTTCTCCTTCCCCCCACATAGCTCCCCTCCACCTGGTCCCCACTCAACCCTCTGCCCTTACCTCCTCCCCGCCCCCTCCACTGTCCTCATCCATAGGTATATGAATTTTGTCCAGTCTCTTCCCGTGCCCCCCACACAGACACCCCATTCCCGGTGAGAATTATCAGTCCCCTCCCATTCTATGCCCCTGATTCTATTGTATTCGCCAGTTTATTCCGTTCCACAGACTTTTAATTCATTTGACTTTTAGATGCACTTATTGATAGATATGTATTTGTTGTTCATCATTTTTATCTTTACCTTTTTCTTCTTCCTCCTCTTCTTAAAGAACACCTTTTAGCATTTCATATAATACTGGTTTGGTGGTGATGTACTCCTTTAGCTTTTTCTGATCTGTGAAGCTATTTATCTGCCCTTCAATTCTGAGTGATAACTTTGCTGGATAGAGTAATGTTGGTTGTAGGTTCTTGCTGTTCATCACTTTGAATATTTCTTGCCACTCCCTTCTGGCCTGCATAGTTTCTGTTGAGAAATCAGCTGACAATTGTATGGGTGCTCCCTTGTGGTTTTGAGAAAACCAAACCATGGTGGTTGGGAGCTTGGGTTCTTTCAACCTCTCTATGCCTCAGTTTCCTCCTCTGCAAAATCGGGGTGATAATAAAGTGTGCACCGTCCATGCTGCTGGGAGCTGGAGTGAGTGTGTGTGAGCTTTACTCTCTGGCAATTACTGGTGGTGATGGGTGTATTAGGTAAGAGGGGCTGACGGGCTCCGGGAGGCAGCTGAGGGGGATCATATACACAAGGAAGGGCCAGAACCCAAGTTACCCATCTCCGCAGCCGAGCGGGATCAGGCACATCCAGCTCTGTCCATCTGGTTCCCCTGACTTACTACGTTTCTGCCCAAGGTGCTGCCTGAAGACCATCCCAGTGG
>NW_023425531.1:5567660-5593909 GCF_014108245.1 Pipistrellus kuhlii
GTCATTACGTCACCAGGAGGAAGGGGAGGGAGGGGAGGACCCTCCAGGAGGGAGGGGAGGGAGGGGAGGGAGGGGAGGGAGGGGAGGACCCTTCAGGAGGGAGGGGAGGGAGGGGTAGGGCCCTCCAGGAGGGAGGGGAGGGAGGGGTAGGGCCCTCCAGGAGGGAGGGGAGGGAGGGGAGGACCCTTCAGGAGGGAGGGGAGGTAGGGGAGGACTCGTCCCGCGTGCTCTCAGAGGCTGAGGGAAATGCTTGAAGCCTGGACCGAGTGGGACGTCAGGCATCTTGATGATGGAGAACATAACTGAACCCTGTGACCGCCCCAGGAGGGAGGAAGGAGGACACTCCTGGCCCCTCCATCCCTGTGGTAGCCAGGTCGAGGGTAATGATAAGAAGGGGAGACTAAAATGCTAGGAGTTGAGGTAGCAAGACCAGCAAGAAGCCTCAGGCAATTGGTCTGACCCCTCAGCCTCCGTCTGCTCATACATGAAATGCAGATGCTACTAAATAGCAAGTGGAGGCCACTGACATCCTGGTGTGAGAATCAGGCCAGAGTCACGGCACTGCACCGGCACCAGTATGGGGTTTGGGCAGTGGGGGTGCTCCCGGAGGCGGGAGGGGCACCTGGAAGCAGTTATCAAACTTAAGCACAAGTACCTTTGGTAGCAGGTGCTGCTGGTGCCCTGCCTGGATCCCTGTGGCCTTGCCAGGGGCTAGCCTCACCTGGCAGACTTCCCACTGTACCACCCTGCACCCTATCCTTGGCCCAGGACCCACTCTGCCCAGGTTCAAGGCCGGCCAGAGGCCCGGGGGAAGGCACGCCCGCCTGCTCCCACCTAGAGCGGTGCTGCCAATGACGGTGTGGAACTGGCGTTCACGCTCTCCCGTCCCGGTCTCCTCGGGGTCCCGGTACAGGTGCACGGTCTGCTCTCCCGGGCTCGCGGTGGGGTGATGGTCCAGGGCCCACAGTGGTGCTCCGTTTGATTGCCCACCTTTGCTGGCGGCCTTCTCGTCCCAGCCCACATCTCTTCCTTAGTGTTAGTTCTTCTTTTATTTTTATTGAATTTATTGGGGCGACATCGGTTAATAAAATTATATAGGTTTCAGCGTACAATTCTATAATGCACCGTCTATATATCGTATTGTGTGTTCACCGCCCAAGTCAAGTCTCCTTCGTCACCATCTATCCCTCTTCACCCTCTTCTCCCTCCCCCACCACCCTTTCCCTCTGTAATCACCACCCAGTTGTCTGTGTCTATGAGTTGCTTTTAGTGTGAATGTTGGGTGGTTTTGTTTGTTTTGTTTTGTTTTGTTTTTGCTTAATCCTTCACTTTTAACCCAGCCCCCAAACCCCGCTCCTCTGACAGCTGTCAATCTGTTCTCAGTATCTATGAGTCTGTTTCTATGTTGTTAGTTTATTTTGTTCATTGGGTTTCAAGTGAAATCATATGGTACTTGCCTTTCTCTAACTGGCTTATTTCACTGAGTATACTGCCCTCCAGGTCCATTCATGGTGTCACAAAAGGTAAGATTTCCATCTTTTTTAGGCCAATTAGTATTTCATTGTGTAAATGTACCACAGCCTTTTTATCCATTCACCTACTGATGGGCACTTGGGCTGCTTCCAGATATCGTGTATTGTAAATAGCGCTGCTATGAACATGGAGGAGAATATGTTCTTTCAAATTAGTGTTTCAGGTTTCTTCTACTATGTTCCCAGAAGTGGAATCGCTGGGTCATGTGAAAAAAAAGAGCCACATGCTAACCTGACAAGCTCAGGGAAGGCCTGCGTGGCAGTCTTGCAAACTCAGAGACCTAAAATAACCACAAAAGATGGTTTGAAAATTAAATATCTAACTACAAACAGGTTATACTGGGCAGTCATGTCCTAGACCGATATTTCACCCGACAAAGATCAACTTAGATCTTCTTTACTGAGCCCATCTGCCTTCCTGCCTCTAAGATAACATCTGTGAGATGTCTGGGTAACTTGTAACTTCCTTTTTACCCCAAACCGCTCAGGGCAAAACAAATGGCCTCGAAACATTTCCTCATTGTTATTGTTATCAAGTTAATTGTCAATTGTTAATTATGTTAGAGTATTCTGTATCCATCTCTGTAAAAGAAGCTCCATCATTTCACCTTTTACCCTATCCCAGAGGTTTCCCCGCTTCGCTCTGTCCCACCTCCCTAATCTATCACGAATGAATTTCATGTAACTCACCTACGTCCCTTTCCTTTGATTGCAATGTATAAATATAGAAATCTAACCCGCCATTCTTCTGAGCATTATCTCAATCTGTTGAGGTTCTGCTTCTGGGCATATGTTGACAGTTTGGCTCAAATAAACTCACAAAAATTCTTTACAGGTTTCAATGTTTTTTTGTTTTTGTTTTTGTTTTTTGTTTTTGTAAATAGTCACAAGGCAGTTCCATTTTTAATTTTTTTCATACTCTTTTGCACAGTGGCTACACCAGTCTGCATTCCCACCAACAGTGCACAAGTGTTCCCTTTTCTCCACATTCTCACCAACACTTGTTGTTTGTTGATTTTTTTTTTTTTTTTTTTTTTTTCATTTCTTTTTTTTTTTTTTTTTTTTAATTTATTTAATTATTTTTTTTTTACATATTTTAATGATTTTTTTTTTTGCCCCCCTCCCTCCCTCCCCCATAGCCCCTCCCTCCCCATAGTTTTATGTCCATTGGTTGTACTTATATGCATGTATACAAGTCCTTCGGTTGATCTATTATCTCCCCCAGATCCTCCTCCCCTCCCCGCTGTAATTTGACAATCTGCTTGTTGCTTTACTGTCTCTATATCTATCTTTTGGTTCATCAGTTTATAATGCTCTTTATTATCCACAAATGAGTGAGGTCATGTGGTGTTTCTCTTTCATTGATTGGCTTATTTCACTCAGCATGATGTTCTCCAATTCCATCCAGGTTGCTGCAAATGATGAGAATTCCTTCTTCTTTATGGCAGCATAGTATTCCATTGTGTAGATGTTCTTATCCATTCTGACAGATGTAAGGTGATAGCACATTGTGGTTTTAATTTGCATTTCTCTGATCATTAATGAGAAATTGAGCATCTTTTCATATGTCTACTGGCCATCTGTATGTCCTCTTTGGAGAAATGTCTACTAGGTCCTTTACCTATTTTTGAATTGGATTGTTTGTTTGTTTGTTTGTTATTGAGTTGTGTAAGTTCTTTATAAATTTTGGATGTATCACTGACAAATTTGTTCTTCCATTCAGTGGGTTGTCTTTTTATTTTGTTGCCGGTTTCCTTTGCTGTGCAAAAACTTGAGTTTGATGTTGTCCCATTTGTTCATATCAGAACAAATATCAGAAAAAAATATTGCTATGAGAAATGTCCAAGATTTTCTGCCTATGATTTCTTCTAGGATTTTTATAGTTTTGAGTCTTACATTAAGTATTTAATCTATTTTGAGTTTATTCTTCTGTATGGTGTTAGAAGGTGGTCTAGTTTCAGTTTCTTTGCACTCATCTGTCCAATTTCCTCAACACCATTTACTGAATAGAATATCTTCATTCTACTGTATGTTCTTGCTTCCTTTGTTGTATATTAATTGACCATAAATGTGTGGGTTTATTTCTGAGCTCTCTATTCTGTTTCATTGATCTATATTCTATTTTTTGCCAGGGCCATGCTGTTTTGGTTACTATTGACTTGTAGTGCAGTTTGATATTAGATAGTGTGATTTCTTCAATTTTGTTCTTCTTTCTTAGTATTGCTGTGGTTTTTTTGGGTCTTTGTGGTTCCATACACATTTTTGGAATATTCATTCTAGTTCTGTGGAACAGTCCATTAGTATCTTGATAGGAATTGCATTGCACCTATAGATTGCTTTGGGTAGTATGGAGATTTTAATTGCTCCTATCCATGAACATGGTATATTCTTATACTTATTTCTATTTTCAATTTCTCTTTTTAGTGTCTTAAATTTTTCAAGTATATGTTTTTATTGATTCTAGAGAAGAATAAGAGACAGAAATATCGATGAGAGAGAAACATCAATAGGCTGCCTCCTGCACTCCCCTCACTGGATTGAGCTGCAGCCTGGGCATGTGTCCTGACCAGAAACTGAACCAGTAACTCCTGGTGCACGGGATGACACTCAGTCCACTGAGCCACGCCAGCCAGGTGGTATGTTATTTATTTATTTTTTTTAATCTCAGATAAGGGTTTAATCTCCAACATTTACAGGGAACTCACACAATTTAACAAAAGGAATATAACAATCTAATAATAATAATAAAAAAAAATAGACAAAGGACCTAAATAGACACTTTTCAAAAGAAGACATATAGAAAGCCAAGAGACTTATGAAAACATGCTCAAAGTTGTTACGCCCAGACTTCGTGATCCCCAAGGACCACCAGGGAGCCGAGTCCAATGCAATAAACAAAAGAGCCTTTTCCATGCTAGCATGGGCTCTGTCCCACTCACGCCGGCTGCATGGCGGAAGAGAGCGGTATGTTACATTTTTGATGCAATTGGAAGTGGGATTATTTTCTTTTTTCAAAATATTTTTAATTGATTTCAGAGAAGAAGGGAGAGGGAGAGAGAAATAGAAGCATCAATGTGGAAAGAGAAGAATTGATCAGCTGCCTCCCGTGCATCCCCCATTCGGATCAAGCCAGCAACCTAGGCATGTGCCCTGACCAGTCTCCAACCATGACCTCTTGGTTCATAAGTCGACACTCAACTGAGCCAGTTGGGCAGTTCCATTTTTATACACCAATAACTAACTCTCAGAAGGAAAAACTAAGAAAATAATCTGTCTGGCCAGTGTGGTTCTATAGTTGAGCATCGACCCATGAACCAGGAAGTCACAGTTTAATTCCTGATCTGGGCACATGCCCAGGTTGTGGGCTCAATCCCCAGTTAAGGGTATGCAGGACGCAGCCAATCAATGATTCTCTCTCATCATTAATGTTTCTACCTCTCCCTTTCTCTTCCTTTCTGAAATATATATATATATATATATATATATATATATATATATATATATATATATATATATAATGTTAAATGCAACTGTTCCTGGATATTTATTTTGTATCCTACTACTTTATTGACTTCAGTTCTAGCAGTTTTTTTGTGGAATATTTAGGGTTCTTTATATACAGTGTTATGTCATCTGCAAATGACAATTTTACTTCTTCCTATTCAATTTTGATGTCTTTTTTTCTGCTTTTTGTGTGATTGCTATGGCTAGGACTTCCAGTAATACACACCCACCCACACACACACACACACACACACACACTGGTGACCTGTTGCAGCAATATTCCTGCTAGTCTTCTGGGGGCTTCCCTCTTGCCACCACCACCTCTCTTGCCCTAGTAGCACTGTCTCCTTGATTACCTGATCTGGGCGCTCCAGGAATGTCTCTTGTGTGGGTTTTGTGGTGAGTCTTGATTGCTATTGACCCTCAGACTCGCTTATATGTGAGGTGCTATGCAGGTGCTGAACACATGAAGAGCAAGCCGCCTCAGCAAGGTCTGATCCCAGCCAATATCTCCATAGGATGAGCTGCTTGTGCAGCTACCTGGATCCTGCCATGATATTTTCTGAAGCTGGCCACTTGGGTGTGTTGTTTCTGAGGCCTTTGGAAGGGACTCTGGTGTAGGCCCATGTCAGGTGCTGCCTGTGACTGACCCTGGGCAACCTGTTTGGAGCTATAAAGTAATCTACAGTTTGCTGGCTGCCTCAGCAGAGGCTAAATGTGCAAGGGAGGGACCAAGCTATGCACCAAAGCCGGCTTTTACCAGCACAGGCCCTGGGCAGCTCAGCAAAAGTCCCAAGTCTCCCTGAGATCTGCCTCTGCCTGCTGGTTGCCTCTTAGGCTCAGTCACTGAAAGAGCCTCTGGCAATATTCCAGTTGCATGGGGTAGGTTCTCAGTGAGTCCTTGAGTAAGGGGTGAGTAGTCTTCATCAGATTGATACAGGTTCAAACTCTGTACCTATGCTGGGTCCGAGGCCACTCAGCAAAAGTCCCAGGGTACACCTAGTCTAGCTGCCCCCGCCAGGCGTCTGCAGACCTGGGCTGTGTGGTGGGGACTCAGGAAGTTGTCAGAGTGAGGCCAGCAGAGTTTATCAGGCCCAAACAGACCAGGATGTGGCCATGTGAAGTTGCATGAGGTAAGCTCTCAGTGGTCAGGTTCTACACTGGGTGGACTTGGGGAGCTTGGGGGAAGGGAGGGAAATAGCCCCTGTCCTAGAGCCACACAACTCAGTCTGTCCGAGGTTCTGCCCAGACCGTGGCAGAGTGGGGACACCAGATGTTGAGAGGGTGGGTCACCTGGAGCCTGGAGGGTGGAGCTAAAGGGTCTCCCATGAAGGGGAGGCACCAGTCAGGCTCATGGGAAAGTGGGAGGAGAATGGCCCCTGACCCAAAGCCACACCACTTGGGCACTGTCACCTCCCAAATCTACCCAGACAGCCACACCCAGCCCAGGCAGCTGACTACTCAACAGGGTGCAAGCTATTCAGGGTGAGGTGAGAGGCAGTCCAGAGGGTAGGCCTATTGCTTTCCCCCAGGCTGATGCCCTATGGAGGGGAGTGCTCCACCCAAGAAAGATCTACTGTATCTGAGGTGCAGTAGAGGGACTCAGCACAGGGTTCCCAACAGCCATCCCTTCAGCTCTCTCCCAGAGCCACAAACTCCAGTCTCTCCTCACATGATTCCAGTCTGCTGTACCCTCCCACTGCTAGAGCCCATGGAAGGATGGAGTGGGGAGAGTGTCGGGGGGGAGCGGAGCTGCAAATGAGATTTTGTGCATTGGCCCTTTAAGAGGGCACCTGTGTCTCTAGCAGACTCCCATCTCTTTCTGGCAGACAGAATCCCTGCTGATGTTCACAGCCCGATGTTATGAATGAACCCGTGTCTGAGAGGGTGCCTGGCTCTGCTGTTCTGGGCTGGGAACCTGGATGGGGGTGAGACCCTGTGCCCCTCAGGGGACCTCTGCAGCTGAGCTAGGATCCCGGCTGCCACTCATGGAAGCAGGGCCAGTGCTTTCTGTGTCTCTGCCCTTCGTACCAATCTCAAAGCGGCTCCTTTAGCAAGTCCTCAGTTACAGGCCTTCTGTCCTCTATTGTTATTTCCTGATACCACTGTGAGATGAAATTACTTCACTTAAATTCTTATTGCTTTTTGGAGAATGTAAACCTCTGGGAGTATATCCTTTAAATTATCTTTATACATATGCAAAAATGACATATATTCAATTTATTAGTTCACAATCATTTTAATCACAAGAGATTGGAAATAGTATATCAAAAGGAGACTGGTTACCTCAGAGGGAAAGTAGGGGAGGGTGGGGGTAAGCAGGGGAGAGATCAACCAAAGGACTTGTGTGCATGCATATGGGCCTAACCAGTGGCCATGAACAACAGGGGGTGGGGGCATATGTGGGGAGGGGTTTGGGATTGGAATGGGGGGATGAGGATAATTATGTGATACCATAATTAATAAAAAGTTTTTAAAAAGGAGACTGGTTAAGTAGTTCATCATGACACAATGAACTACTGTTGAGCTGTATAAAAGAATGAAAAAGTACTTTATGTCTTATATGAAACAATGGCTGAGCTTTATTAATGAAAAAGAGCTGATGCAGAAGAGGATAAATAGCCTGTGCTATCATCTGTGTGAAAATCGTGTGTGTGTGTGTGTGTGTGTGTGTGTGTGTCTGTTTGCATATGCCTAGAGTCCTCGGGAAGGAGACCCGAAAACACGTGGCCTTGACTGGCCTTCAGAAGTGACTTAAATGGTGGGCGATCGGGCTGGAAGGGAGACTGTTGACTTACACTATGAACAGGTTTATATATTCAAAACCTAAAGTGACATTAGGACAGTCAGTAATTGGTAAAGGGAGGTGTCATTGCCTATTGGACGTTCTTAGCTTTGTGTGGAGGGGGTTGGGCAGGCTCCTGTCGGCTGGCCAGGTCTGGGCCTTAACGTGGCTCCCCATGGGGCCTGTGTGGTGGCTGTCCAGCTGCTGCAGGTGTCCTCGCCCCGAAGGGAGGCCTCCCTTCAGCAGGGACTGCCTTCACCTCTGTCCTGGAGGAAGGCTGGACGGCGCCTTCAGCCCAAGCATTCCTCCTGAGAGGGTTTGCCAAAGCGTCTGGCCCCCGTGCAGAGACATCTGAGACACACAACAAACACTCACACACGAATAGAAATGGAAACCTAAGCAGGTCTTTTCTGAGTGAGACATCACCACAGTCTCCGGGTGGATGGACGGACGGACGGACGTGTCTGTCCAGAGCCTGTGCGCTGGTCTACCCACAGGAGACGCCACGCAGCGGGAGGAGCGGCTACTGGGGTGGGGCGGCCTCAGGAGCGGCTTCACTCATCATGTCCTTGTACTGCCGCTTGAAGAAGCCGAGCTGTGGGCAGGAACACGGCTGAGCTGGATCAATGAGACACCACGGCCAGGGCCATGCAGGCCCCGAGTGGGGACAGAGGGACCAAGAGGGCAACGAATAAGGTGTCAGAGTATGGAAGGGACCTGGGAAAAGTGGGGCAGGGAGCAAGGTGGCAACAATATTGGGGCCTTAGCTGGTTTTGCTCAGTGGCTAGAGCATCAGCCTGCGGACTGAAGGGTCCCAGGTTCCATTCCTGTCAAGGGCACATGCCTGGGTTGTGGGCACGATCCCCAGTAGGGGATGTGCAGGAGGCAGCAGATCAATGATTTCTCATCACCGATGTCTCTATCTCTCTCTCCCTCTCCCTCTCCCTTCCTCACTGAAATCAATAAAATATATATATTTCCTGAGGCCAGGAAGAAAGAAAATGAGATAGAAGGAGGAGAACTGCTCCTGATGTGGTGGTCATTCTGTCCTGGGCACTCTGGGTGCTCCGCACGAATTAACTCAGTTCCCTTCGCCAAAGGGGTATTTGTGCTCCCGTTTCACAGCTGAAGAAGCTGAGGCCCTGGGACTGGCCATGGTCACCGAGCGGCTGCCCAGGGCAGGCAAACCCAGAAGAAGCAGCGAGGGGGCAGGAGGGCGGGCAGAGGGCGCCGGGGGTACCTTGTACATCGCCGCGGTGATGAGGGCGAGGAGCACCAGCCCCCCCACGGAGCTGCCCACGATGAGCGGCACCGGGTCCTGCACCACAAACGGCTCCACCTTGGTCTCTGTCTGGGGCAGGAAGGGGAGGGCAGGGACACAGGTTCTGGTTTCTGGGGTTTCTGCAGACCTTGCACCCTGCACCCAATAACTAAGCCCTCCCCGTGCCCCCAACCCAGCCCTCCTTCCCCCCCCCACCTCCCCCTCTTTACCAGACAGCCCCAAAGCCAGCCCCCTCCCCTCCCAGGAGCCCCCTGTTCCCCAAGCAGGTACCTGGGCCCTCACGAGGGCCTCCTGTCCGGGCAGCTGAACAAACCCCGGGTCGTCCAGCAGGATCTCCGCGGTGCTCACCACCTGGAGGTGCTTGTGCAGCGTCTGGGGGGAGAGGCGGCACTGGGTCTGGGCTTGGGTGGCAGGCAGACCCGATGGGCCCGGGCCTCGGTGCCTGGGCGGCCCCATGTGCAGCCCGGCTGGCTCGGCCCCCTTACCTCGATGTACCAGCCGAAGGACAGGCTGCCCGTGAGGTTGACGCTGAACCCCTCTTGGCCGCCGAAGGGCTCAGCCAGGGCGCAGCATATGCGCAGGCACACGGCGACGGAGCAGTTCTGGGGGGCAGAGGGGCTGGGGGGGCAGTTCTGGGGGGCGGAGGGGCTGAGGGAGTGGTTCTGGGGGGCGGAGGGGCTGGGGGAGTAGTTCTGTGGGGCGGAGGGGCTGGGGGGAGTGGTTCTGGGGGGGGGCGGAGGGGCTAGGGGAGCAATTCTGGGGGCGGAGGGGCTGGGGGAGCAGTTCTGGGAGCAGAGGGGCTGGGAGCCAGGCAGGGGGCGGTGCTGAGCCCGGAGCCCAGTACCCTTCTTACCAGCACTGGGGCCTTGCTCAGCTCAGCACGGAAGCTGGAGCGTGGGGGCTCCCGCTCCTCCTGGCGGCAGGTCCTGTTCAGGTCCTGGGGGAAGAGGGGTCCTGTGAGCGCTCCCAGGTGCACCCCAAGGAGGAGCGGTGTCCCAGGTCCAGGAGAAGGTCAGAGGAGACAGAGCTGAGGGGAGACCGGCTGTGGAGGACGGCCCGCGGGCTTACCGGGGAGAAGACGGCGGCGGGGTCGCCCCACACGGGCTCCTGGTCCAGCCGGATGGGGATCCAGAGCACCACGCTGACACGGGGACCCCTCTGCCCCAGGTTGTTGAACTGCAGGTGGCAGGCGGGTGTGAGGACCCCGGCCTGGCTGCTCTCACCCCTCCTGCCCAGCACTTGGCCTGGCTGATCTCACCCCTCCTGCCGGGACCTGAGGACCAGGCCCGCGGGACCAGGCACCTCCTGCCCGCGCCCTCTGGGGGGCAGGCAGCGGCCAGAGGGGAGGCCAGGGTGCTGTGAGCCCGGCTGTGAGCGGGCCCTGCCCCCCCACCCCCGCAGTCACTGTGAAGGTAACAGGAGGGGACTGTGTGCGTGCGTCCAGCCGCCCTCTGCACCCACGGGTGGGTGTGGAAAACACTCAGAGGAAAGGGTCAGTTGTTGCTGACGTGTGCCATGTAGCTAGGCTACGGGTGGGCCTGGCCTGTGCCCACTTCTTTGTCCTGTCGTTATCCCGGGGCAGCACAGAGCAGCCCTGTCCGCACCACTTCCCCACCGCAACAGGTTCTCGGCGATCCGGGTGTGCGTGGTCATGTGCAAACAGCACCATTTATCCCCGGGCGTGAGCATCAGCGATTTGGTAAAGTCCCGTGGACATACGTGTGTGCACGCCTGTGTGTGTGTGTGTGTGTGTGTGTGTGTGTGTGCGTGTGTGTGTGCGTGTGTGTGTGTAGTGAGAGCGAGCGTGGGCAGAGCCTGGCACACAGCAGCCCTGACGCCCCCTTCCCCTCACTATTCTGCACCCTGGCCCGGCCTCGGGGCCCCACCTGATACTGATGGCTTATGGCCTGGCTGGTCTTCGTGGAAGCTGGGAAGCTGAGGAATTTGATGGAGCTCTCGCGACTGATGGTGGAAAGAAGAAGGAGCAGGTGAATGTTCTGGAAGGGGAGTCTCGTGTGTAAGGGTTCAATAGGCACATGGGTAATGCAGGCCTGAGAGGGTGGGAGCAGGCTGGAGTGCAGGGGGTGATGTGTGTGGCTGGGCCTCACACACGTGTGAACACACATGCGCACACACGTGCACACATGCAAACACATGCTCGTGCACACACACGTGCTCATGCACACACACACACACCATGCACACGCACATGCTCATGCACACATGCTCGTTTATCCTCAGAGCACACAGGCACTCGTGTGCAGACTGACACACACTGGTGCTCAGTGGCCCGTCCAGCCCGTGTGCAGCGGGAGGGGCTCTGGGCGTGTACCTGGCCACCACCATGTACACGGCGTACTTCACCGGCAGCGCCAGCTGGGCCTCCGACTGGTTGGTTCTCGGCGAGTTGTTCTCACTGAAGAGAGACAGAGAGCTTTCCCTCTCCCTCCCCATTTCCCTCCCCTCTCCCTCTCCCGCTCCCTCTCCACTCCCTCCACCTCAAACCAACCACCCAGCTAGTTCTTTCTGCATCCCAGCCACCACTGTTCTCCACCCCCACTTCCTGGATGTCTGTGCTGCCTTCTTCTCTCTGGTCCCTGAAATCGAAACTGCTCCCACCACCACCACCACCACCCGCTCTGCCCAAGCCCCAGCCCTCCGGGGGTGGCCTTTCTCCATGCCAGTGTGACCCTGTCACGCCCAGGTCACGCTGCAGACGTCCTGACAGCACCCATCAGCCGGTCCATGACACTATCCAGTTTGTGCCAACATCTCCACCCCTCCTCCAGCCCTGCGTCCTGGGCCTGGGCCACGCCCCCACACGTCCCGTCTTTCCAGCTCCGGCCCCTCCTCCGCACACTCCTCCTTCATTCTGTCTTCACGGCCCCTCAATCTATGCCTTTGCTTGGCCCCTCACAGCCTCAGCACCTCTGCTCCGGGACTCCTCTCTGAGCACCGAGCTCCCGAGAACACGGGCAGCCGTGTCAGTTACGGAACCGCCCGCTCCTGCCTGCCTTGCCGCTGAGTGCTAACCTCGGTGAGTGCAGCCAGGCCTCGTCCTCCCTGTCCCACCAGCCCGGGGCCCGTGCCTGGCACGGGGGTTCATTCAGTGTTTGCTGAATGAATGAGCTGAAGCAAGAACCAGCTGGGGTGGGGGCAGCCGTTCACGCTCGGCAGAGGGCGTGACCCAACGTGGAGGATGCCTGCACCTGGTCACGTTGGCCGTGAGCAGCAGTCTGTCTCCCAGGGAGGCATCAGAGTCCACGTCCAACGTGATGTTAAAGGTGACCTGGCGTCGGAGAAAGGAGAGAGAACAGGAATAGGAGGAGAAACACCAGACGCTCCTCAGTGGAAGCACCAGTGCGGCAGGTGTGGTGGCCCATCTGAGAGTCTGACAGAGCAGCACTGGGCAGTGAGAGGAATGAAGGTCTGCAGGGGGGATCCTGGGAACCTGCTGCTGTGAAAGGAGCCAGCCGCAGGCGACCACGCGTACAGGGTGCACTGTGCCACACGTCCAGATGGGAGAGGCTGGAGGGGATGGGGCTGGAGGGGGATGGGGCTGGAGGGGACAGGGCTGGAGGGGACGGGGCTGGAGGGGATGGGGCTGGAGGGGGACAGGGCTGGAGGGGATGGGGCTGGAGGGGGATGGGGCTGGAGGGGGATGGGGCTGGAGGGGGACAGGGCTGGCGGTTCCTGGGGCTGGGAGAAGGTTGGGGTGATGGCCAAGGGGAGCAGAGTCACTTCTTGGGGTAGGAAATACCCTAAAATGGATGGTGGTGATGGACACACAGTCTGTGACCCACCCAGGAGCCATAGAGTGGGAATGCTGTCAATGGTGGTGTGTGGTGTTTGCATTATGTCAGCGAAGCTGGTTCTCAGAAAAGGAAGCTATTTGAATAAGAGGAGGAGGAGAAGGAGGAGGAGGAGGGGGAGGAAGAGGAGGAGGAGGGAATTCAGAAGAAGACAGGGGAGAAAAGGTGAGGGGCCCAGCCTGACCTCTGAGTTGCCGGGGAAGATGGGCTGGTTTATTGTGCAGCTGCCGCTGTGCAGGGCCCCAGCTTGGGCGAAGGGGTCGGACTCACAGTTGACACGCCAGGACCGCCAGGAGTGCCGGGACTGGAAGGCAAGGGGGGCAGATGGTGTGTGACGTCAGCCGTGAGCCTGGGGACCAGAAAGCGAGGCCAGTGCAGCGGGAAGCATTGGGCTACCTGGACCCCTGACACCCTCTGGTAGGACAAGCCGGGCGGGTAGAAGAAGGCGGCCCGCGTGCCGTAGGAGTCCTCGCCCTGGTTCCGCACCGTCACCGTCAGGTTGAAGTTCCGGGGACCGCCCACCACCAGGGTGTGCAGGCTGGGGGACAAGCCGGGCATGAGAGGCTGAGGCCTCCCGGTGGGAGGTCAGCTCCGGGGCGGGGGGGGGGGGGCACTGGGGAGAGGAGACAGCGGTGGGCAGCCCGCAGACACCCCCGGAGCAGCCGCTCCGGCTCCGGGCGGGGAGGCGGCACCGGGTAGCCTAGGCTGGGCAGCAGCGAGGAGGGAAACGCACTTGGTGAAACTGAGGCTGATGCTGAGGGCGTCCTGGCACACGCTGTCGTTGCCACAGTTCTTCTCAAAGGGAAGCTGCAAAGAAACGGGGCCTGATGAAACGGAATGGGAGGAAATAACGAAAGGATTCCAAGGTGACAGGCAACAACAAAATAAAATGTCAAAAGGAAATAAAATGAGTTTCAACCTCTTGGCCTCTGTCCCTCCCGGCCCGGCAGGACCCGCCCGGGACTCACCGAGGCCGTGAAGAGGGTCTGAGCGTCCACGGCCAGCACCGGCCGCAGGTTCCCGTAGGAGGACAAGGGCTGCCCCTCCAGGGAGAAGTTGAGGCGCAGGACAACGGGGGTCACGGAGTCCTCCACACACTCCTGAGAGCGAGCGGTGGTTGGGGTCTGCCTTTCAGCTTCCTACCCCCCCCCCCCCGCCACCCCCGTTGCTGGGGCCGTGGCCGCCCCCCCTCACCGGCAACTGCAGCTTCAGGGTCTCACACGTCTGGCTCAGCCCCAAGACCCGCGTCCCCCGGCGTGTGCTGTTCTTCGTCTCCGCGAAGACGGCGCGGGGCCGCGGGCGCGTGGAGTCCAGCGCCAGGTCGTAGAGGATGGAGCTCCGGATCTCTTCTGGGGGCAGGCGCACAGTGAGCAGCCGGCTGGAGGCAGACAGGCAGGCGCGGCCCAGCTCCCGCTCCCCAGCCGGTGACTCTGGGCAGCTTCTCTGACCTCTTTGGGCCTCAATTCCCTATTTTTAGATTGAGGACAATGATTGCACCCTCACAGTGGTGGAAATGAAGTGAAATAGTGTCTGCAAAGCACATAGCACAGTGCTTGCCACACAGTGAGTGCTCAATGCATGGCAGCTGTTCTGTTGCACACTGGAAAACAGCATGTTTTTTCTGGCTGCTCTTAACTTTCTTTGTCTTTGGGCTTCAGCAGTTTCTGCCTGGATCTAGTACTATAATGAATAGTGTTGTGTGCACCAGTGTAACGTACCATGGTGTGATTCCCTTTCTATGTACCCTACTTTGATAGAGAATCTTTTTAAAAATATATATATATTTTATTGATTTTTTATAATACAAGAGGAAGGGAGAGAGATAGAGAGCTAGAAACGTCAATGAGAGAGAAACATTGACCAGCTGCCTATTGCACACCCCCTACCAGGAATGTGCCCAAAACCAACGTACATGCCCCTGACCGGAATCGAACCTGGGACCTTTCAGTTCGCAGGCTGTTGCTCTATCCACTGAGCCAAACCGGCTTTGGCTGATAGAGAATCTTGATATCTTTCACCAGTTTTAGAAAATTCTTCATTACTATTTTTTTAACTGTTGCTTCTTTCTCTCTCTCTCTCTCTCTCTCTCTCTCTCTCTCTCTCTCTCTCTCTCTCTCTTTTCCTATTGGAATTCCAGTCAATGTTAATTAGATCTTTCACCATGTCACATATATCCCTAATGGTTTCTTTCTATAGTTTTCATCCTTTTCTCTCTGTTAATTTGTATATTTTTCATTGCTTTACCTTCCAGTTCACTACAGTGATTCTCTGTTCTGCTTCTCATCTTCTATTGAATTTATTTATTGAATTCTTCATTTCAGTTAGCATGTTTTTCAGGGCTAGCATTTCCACTTGACTCTATTTTATGAATTTCAAGTCTTTTCTGAGGTTCTCCATCAGTTTGAATTCCTGTCTGATGACTCTAATTTATGAAATCACCTTTGGGTCTATTTCTATTGTCTGTTGTTTCTCCTGATTGCTGGACTCTATGGACATTGTCCCAATAGAGCAAACGATTTGTTTACAAAGGCCCCTCCTGAATCTCCATTTCCCCAGCAGCACGAGCTGCAGAATTTCTGCTCAGCTCTTGAGCTCTCCAGTTGCTGTCATCAGCTGAGCTCCTTGGAGTACTGACCTGCCAAGGACTTGAAAGGCATTTCTATGCAGAGCTGGGGCTACTTTCTCTGCAATCCTCTAATCTCCAAGACTTTGCTTTCAATTTCTAGCCATGCTGGCTGCCCCAAACTCTGACTGCTGTCTCCTCAGCCCCGTAAGATTCCTGCTAGAAACGGAATTCTATGAACTCCCTATTCTCTCTAGTACCCCCACTACTATCCCTCACCCCAGCACAATGTCGCTCTTTAAAAATAAAAAAAAGAAGTCAAGTTCCTTACGATGAAATGCATGTCTGGGTGCTTTGTGAATTTGTCTTTAGCTTCATCAACACAAACTCCCCCTTAAAAGAGTTCCCCATTAAAAAAATAAAAAAGATCTCAGTTAATTCACAGGTGGTGGGGGGCAGTTATCTGGAGAACCGAGAGAGTAAGATGCTGCCAGAGGCTGGCTTTCTCCAAAGGGTTTGCTGGGCCTCCCTACCAGCAGGGGACTCACCCGCTTGCTCCAGCCAAGCAGAGAAGGCTGGTGGAGGCAGTGAGCACTTTGCTCTGAACTGCCACGAAGGCTGAGCCTCCTGTCAGTGCTCCCAGCCACTCAACCCTTCCCCTCTCTTGTTCCCTCTCCCTCTCCCCCATTCCCCTCACCTGGTGGCAGCCGGTCCCCCGTGCCCTTCTGTACGCGGAGGCATACGCTGACCTCCCCCGCAGTCAGGCCTCTCACCACATTCTCCCGACACTCAAACACACTCCTGGCCAACTCCCTGGGCATGAAGATCATGGTCGCCTGAACTCTCAGCACCGGCTGGGACCTGCAGAGACACCAGGGGTGTCTGTCCTTAGGCTGCTCCTCGAAGGGGAGGCCTCCCGGAGTGCTCTGAGAGAGGGTCTCACCTGAGCAGCAACGCCTGCCCCTGCGCCCCCACAGCCAGGTCCATCAGGCCATCCATCGTGAGGTCCCGGCCCCCGCTCAGGGACTGACCGAAGTACTGGAGCGTGGGGGAGAGCTGGGAGCCTGCGATCCGCTGGGGACAGAGAGGAGGAGGGGAGAGAGGGAGCGGGAAGAACGGGGAGTGTGTAAGTCAGATGCCCCAGGGACCCAAGTCACCATTCAAGTCTCATCTCCTGTAATTTCTCAAGGAACAGGGCAGCCGTTCAGCTTTGGACCACAGTCTTGAGATGGCACCCAAAGCTTCCATCAGTCAGCTGGAGGTTTTAGGAAACATAGTTTTACAGGAAAGGAGTGGCACAGCTGAATCTCATTTACATGGTCCCATAGTGCCAAGCCTGAATACTAACCAAATCACCGTGTAAATATCAGGAGTGGGGCAAGGGGAGAAGGCGTGGCCAAGGGGGTCTGAAAGCCTCAGACCCCACCTCCCACGGCGGGAAGTCCATGCTAAAAACGACAATCCGGAAGCAGCAAAACCACGTTGCTGGGAAGAATGGAGAATCAGTAACAGTGCTTCGTGGAGACCCGGGGAATAGAGAGGAAAGCGAGTGGAGGTGTGGACATTGCTGTTTCCATAGTCAGTCTCTAAAGTCGATTTTGAGCCCGGCCGGCTGGCTCAGTGGTCACAGTTGGTTGAGCGTCAACCTATGAACCAGGAGGTCACAGTTCGATTCCCTGTGAGGGCACAAGCCCGGGTGTGCGGGAGGCAGCCCATCAGCGATTCTCTCTCATCATTGATGTTTCTATCTCTCTCTCTCTCCCTTCCTCTCTGAAATCAAAAACTTTTTTCTTTTAAAGAGCTATTTGACTCTCTAGTCCATCTGCAAGAATAACACTGGAAGAGTAACAGCTAAATAAAAAGAAATTCTATCTATGCACTTTAAAACGGTTAAAATGGTGAGCTTTGTGTCATGTATATTTTACCACAATTTTTAAGTGATTTTGTCAGCTGACAGGAACCATGGGCTGCCAGAAATGTGTATATCTTAAAGTCGATGCTGCTTACTGAATTCTAACTCTCTCCCTCTCCCTTCCTCTCTGTAAAAAAAAATCAATAAAATCTATTTAAAAAAAGAATAAAAGTGAACAAATGTTGAACTCTAGTTAATGATAGGCACGCTGAGATGTTTACAGGTGGTGTGCACAGATGCTGCAACTTACTTTGAAATGCATTGAAAAACGAGAGGGACTGGAGAGAGAATGGCTATGCGGTCAAGCAAGTCTAGTAAAATGTCCATGGTTGAATGTGGGTAAACATATGAGTGTTCGCTGTACAAGTCTTTCAACGTTGCCTGTAAATCTGAATTTTTTTCTGAATTTCCTGAGAGGGGCCCTGCGTGACCCACAAGCGACCGCATCCGGATCGCTCGGTTCTGGGAGGCGGCCGGCGGGAAGGCCTCGGAGCGGGCGGCTCTCTGCCCAAACCCGGACCTGCCCGCTGCCTGCCGAGGGGAAGACGTCCGCCCGTCCAGCCTGCCGTCCATGCTGCAGCCTCTCCTCCCCGCACAGGGCGGGCGCTGGGCCCAGGCCTCCCAGGCTGTGTGAGAACTAACCTAGGACTGAGGAGTCAGGCTTCGTGCAGCGCGTCACTGCTTTTAAAGCTCCAGAAGGAGTAATGGGGGAACTAACCTGGCAGCTGCGGGAACACTGAAGGAGAAGGGGACAGATCTGCAGGGTCTGCTGCCAGGATGGAGACAGTGAGGGGCCTCACCTGGCTGTGGGCGGGGCTGATGCCCAGCCCCGACGTTCCGTGGAACAGGTACACGGCTCCCCGGTTCTCCTGCTCCCCCGGGGCCCCGATCGCCACGTCCGCCAGCTTGTCCCCATTCACGTCCCCCAGCGCGGTCAGGGCCGCCCCAAAGCGGCCCCAGGGGTGACCCTGCTCCCCGCGGAGCACGGCCTGGCACTGCCAGCTGGCCCTCTGCAGAACAGAAGCAGCGCCAGTCCCAACCTGGGCAACCCCTCCCCCCCACACCCAGCTCCACCCAGCAGGTCCCCTCAGCCACTCACCCCCCGGGGCAAGGGGCACACAGACACCCGGCCCCCCCGGGTCGGCTCGTAGTAGTGGGGAGCCCCGACGAGGACCAGGTCGGAGTTGCCATCTCTGTCCACGTCCACGGAGCAGAGGGAGGCCCCGAAGTAGGAGCCAATCTGAAAGAGATGAGGCCAGGGTCACACCTAAAGCAGAGTGGGGATTCTCCCTGTGAAGAGAAACCATGACTGCTGGGCTGGAGAACGGCTTAGGAGTGGGTGTGCACCTCTCTACTCTCTACACCACATGTGTCAAACACAAGGCCCGCGGGCCAAATCCGTCCCGCCAGGCCTTGCAATGTGGCCCACACCTCGCTGTCATCACTGCACTCCGCTGCGTTTCCATCACAATGACAGTTTATGACTGTTCAGTAAACCATTCGGCCAGCGATTTAGGCTGGATTTTAGATTTTGACCCCTTCTCTGATGGAGTTCGACACCCCTACTCTACACCGAGTGGCCAGATGATGATGATCTCTGAACGCATAATAATTTGGCCACTCAGTGCACATCCTATATAATAAAAGGCTAATATGCAAATTGTCCCCTTGACCAGTTGACCAGGAGTTCCAACTGCCCATGTCCCCTCCCCCTCGCTGGGCTGGCCGGACCCCACCCATGCACGAATTCATGCACCAGGCCTCTAATATATATACATCAAGTGGCCAGATTATTATGAGTTCAGAGATCATAATAATCTGGCCACTCAGTGTATAGTGGATGGCAAATTCTCATTTGAATGTGCTGACAGAGAGAGGAGCAGAGTGATGGGTAGTGGTGAGCATTTTACCTTGAATAGTGTTATAAGAAGATAATTCAGATCACAGAAAAAGCAGTTGGACTGGAAAATACAGACAGAAAAGCCTGGAAGAGCAGACAGATCTTCTCAATACATTGGAAGTTTTTTAGTCAGGAGCGAGGGAGGGGGTGTCAAAGTTGGTAGTCTGGCTAATAAGGAATCAACTAACTTGGATTAAAAATAACTATTACTACAGGAATGTTTTTGTGTGACATTGAGAAATAATGTCTACCTCTTAAAAGAATTTTTAAAAAACTCACAAAAGTATCTTCAATGTCAATGTGTAGAATTCACCCACGGGATTTATTCGTTTTGTCATTCACCTGCTTATTCATTCATTCACTCATTCATTCATTTGATAAACAAGGGTGTGGAGACACAGAGCCTCCGGAGCTCCCGGGCAGCATGGTGGAGCAGAGGGAACGGTGACAGGTTCACAGGGACATGTCTACAGCCATTCCGAACTGAGGCGGGTGCTGTGAAGGAACACTGCAGGGCACGTCAGACTGACATCTGCCCCTAGGCATAGAGACGGCCATGCTGGCGGCCATTCAGCTTCATCAGCAGGGTTGTTTGTTTGTTTAGGTCAGGTGTGTTGGGATGTAATTTACTTACAATAAAATTCAGCCTTCCTAGTGTAGTTTTATGGGTTTTGACAAAACACACAGTCACCTAACCACCACCATGGTCAAGATATAGATTAGTTTCATCACTGCCAAATACTCCCTCACACCCCCAGGCAATCAACCGCTGCCCTCAATCACCAGCCCCTTGAAACCACTGATCTCTTTCTGTCCCTACAATTTTGCGTTCTCCAAATGTTATAGAAAGGAAATTACATGGTATGTAGCCTTTTGGACTACATACAATATCGTATTTAGCCTTTGGGGGTGGCTTCTTTCACTAGAATCATGCATTAAGATTGACCCGTGGTATTGCATGTATCAGTAATCCGTTCCTTTTTATTTCCGGTTAGTATGCCATCATATGTACCACAGTCTGTTTAGCCATTCCAGCTGAGTGACACTTGGGTTGGTTCTAGTTTTGGACAAGAATGAATAGAGCCACTAGAAACATTCACACACAGGTTTTGGTGTGAAAATCTGTTCTTATTTCTCCTAGGTAAATAGCAAATACCTAAGAAAGGGATTGCTGGCACAGGAACTATATGTTCAACTCTGTAGGATATTGACAAACTGTGTTCCAAAATAGGCATGCCATTTTCCATTCTGACACCACTGTATGAGTGTGTTATTCGATAGTTGCTACATGCCCTTGCCAGTATTTGATATTGCCTGTATATTTTCATTTTACGCCAACAATGCTAATACATGTACAATAGTCTCTCACTGCAGTTTTAATTGCCTTCCATAATGATTAATAGCATGGAACATGTATGTGTTCCTGTGCTTATTTCCCAGCCAAATATCTTCTTTGGTGAGGAGTCTCTTCTAATATTTTGCTTATTTTTTAAAAAATATATTTTATTGATTTTTAACAGAGAGAAAAGGAGAGAGATAGAGAGCTAGAAACGTCGATGAGAGAGAAACATCTACCAGCTGCCTCTTGCACACCCCCTACCGGGGCTGTGCCAGCAACCAAGGTACATGCCCTTGACCGGAATCGAACCTGGGACCTTTCAGTCCGCAGACCGACACTCTACCACTGAGCCGAACCTGCTTCGACTGCTTATTTTTTTTTATTGGATTGCTTCTTATTGTTGAATTTAGAGAATCCTTTAAATATCCTAGATATTTCCTTTGTCAGTTATGTAATAAAAAAGGGTGGAAAATTTACAAACGTTTTTTCCAAGTTGTTCATTCTCTTAACAGTGTCTTTCACATAGCGAAAACTCATTTAATGAAGTATTTTTTTATCAATGTTTCCTTTATAGACTTTGTTTATAGTATTACTAGAGGCCCAGTGTGTGAAATCACACAAGACCCAGACCTGCTGCACCGGCAGGTCCCCAGACCTGTCCTGCATGAGACAAAGGCCCCCAGACCCACCCTGAAGGAGCCAGAGGCCCCGCCTCCACCACACCAGCCCCACTGGCCCCTGTGAGCCCTGCTTCACCATGCTAGACGCGAGTCCTGGACCACGAGAGGTGCTCCATGCACCTCATGGTAACTGGTTGTGTTTTTAATTTGCATTTTCCTAACGACTGTTTATGTTGAACATTTCTCATGTACCTGTTGGCCATTTGTATGCCTTCTTTGGAGAAATGTCTATTCAAATCCTTGCCTGTTTGAAACTTAGATTATTTGTCCTTTATTGTTGAGTTGTAAGGGTTCTTTATACGGGGTGGGACAAAAGTAGGTTTACAGTCATTTGGATGGAAAATAATGCAATTAATAAATAACAATACAAGAGTAAACTCAGTGTTTCACATCTGTAACCTGGTTTTCACCTCAGTCTCTATTTTCTAAATACCAGACCTTTATCAGAGATATTATTTATAAATAGTTTCTCCCATTCTTTTCATTTTCCTTATAGTGTTTCGATGCTCAAGAGTTTTTAATTTGATGAACTACAATTTATCTTTTTTTTTTTTTTTTTGGTTTCTAATGCTTGCTGGGTCATATTTAAGAAATCATTGCCAAACCTATGATTACAAAAATTCACCTATAGGTCCTTCTAAGAGGTTTATAGCCTTAGTTCTTACATTTAGGTCTCTGATCCATTTTGAGTTAATTTTTATATATTGTGAAGTAAGGGGTCCAAATTTATTCTCTTTCATGCAGATATCCATTTATCATAGCATCATTTGTTGAAAAAATTATTTTCTCCATTGAATGAACTTGGTATCTTTGTCAGAAGTTAATTGACCATAAATGTATGGGTTTATTTCTGTACTCTCAGTTCTATTCCGTTGATCTATAGGTCTATCCTTATGCCAGTACCATACTGTCTTGATTATTGTAACTTGTAATGCATAAGGCTAATTGAAACTTTAAGCAAATATAATTGGTTGGGAGGATCTATGGGAGGAGCTAGGGCTTATGACAGTTCTCATACTCTATGTAATGGGGAGGACCCTACTGGAAGAACTATTTATAATAAGGCACTAAGGTTCTGATTTCCCCGGCCCTTAACTTCCCTTTCCCTTCTATAAATACCCCTGTCGGGGCACACAGGCCAGAGTGTGCACATGGCTTTCCATGTCTGCATGCACTGGGTTGCAGCCCTCCCTTTTTAATGAATAAGTCCTTTTTGATGACATAATGCTTAGCTGATACTTTTCAGTCAACAGTAATTAAGCTTTTCCCTGAGCAGTGGTTGGAGCATAGGCCCCATGGACTAAAGGATCTTGGGTTCAATTTTGGCCAAGAGAAAGTGCCTCGGTTTTGGGCTCAATCCCTGGCGCTGCAATCATTCTCTCTAAAAGTAAATGGAAAAAAATTTCCTTGGGTTAGGTTTTGTTTTTTGTTTTTTGTGGTTTTTTTTGTTTTTTGTTTTTTTAAGTTTTGAAATTGGAAAGTATGAGTCCTCCAATTTCCTTCTTCCTCTCTCTCTCTCTCTCTCTCTTAAATTATCTTTATTGTTGAAAGTGTTACAGAAGTCCCCTGATTCTCCACTGACCCCTCATCCCTTACCCTGGTCTTCACCCACTAATGTCTATGTCCATGGTTTTGCCTATCCTATATAATGAAAGCCTACCGTAATATGCAAATCAACTGAAAGGCGAAACAACCAATTGCTATGATGCACGCTGATCACAAGGTGGTCAGTATGCTCCCATAAGGGGGGGGGGGGGTCACCACTCAGCCAGAAGCCAGGCTCACAGCTGGTGAACACAGCAGCAATGGCGGGAGCCCCTCCAGCCTCAGCAGTGCTAAGGAGCCAGGAGCCGAGCAGTAAGAAGCAGTGAGCAAGCAGGCAGGCGGTAAGGAGCGAGGGGTCCCAGACTGCGACAGGGCGCAGGCCAGGCTGAAGGACCCCCACCAAGTGTCCAAATTTCATGCACCAGGCCTATAGGTTCCTTGGTTGCTCTCTTCCCTCCCCACCCACTTCCCTCTGAGGACCTTCAGTCTGGTGCATGTTTCCATGTCTCTGGATCTACTTTGTTCATTAGATTCCACATAAAAGTGAGATCGTCATTCTTCTTTTTCAAGATTATTTTGGCTATTCTGGGTCCCTTGCACTTCCATTTGAACTTTAGGTTCAGTTTGTTCATTTCTGCATCATTGTTGAACAAGCCCTACATTCCCAGGATAAACCAGGCTTGGTCATGATGTATTATTACTTTTTTTGGAGATTGCTGAATTCAATTTGTTAATATAGTTGACCCCTGACAATGAAAGGGTTTCGACCTATCCCCTCTCATGTAAATGAAATCCACATAGTAAATTTAACTACTACTAGCTGTTGACCAGAAGCCTTACCAATAACATAAATAGTTGATTGATACATATTTTGTATGTGTTTCATATTGTTTGCATTCATGACACACCTTTTTCAGTATTTCAAGGCTATATAGTTTGTGAATTTTTCAAACTGTTGCAAATCTCCAAAATTTTCCCCCATATGGTATTTATTGTGGGAGAAAAAGTAGATCTATACAGTTCAAACACACATAGTTCAAGAGTCAACTGTATTTTGTTGAAATTTTTAAAGTATTTATTGGATATTGGACTGTAGTCAACAAAGGGTCTTAAACTGAAGACTGATAATAGTTTCTCACTTAGTGAGCTCACCCTCCCTCGATGGAGTAGAGGGAGGCAACATGGGACTTTGGGGGACCAGGAGGAAGGCTACAGCTGGGTCTACAGAGAAGATGATGACGGCCTGAACCAGGCAGCAGCAGTGAAAATGGAGCAAGCAGGTAAACTTGAGATGAATCTGTTTCCTATCCTCCTTCTCAGTGTTTCCTCCCACCTCCTCCCCTTCCCCATACACACTCCAAACCCACACTTTCTCCCTCTGGCCGTCTTCTTTCCTCACTCTTCTCTAGTTCTTCCTCCTTTCCACTGCCTTCAGGAAGCCTTCCCTAATGCCCTTGTGTGGATGCCCCTTCCATTTACTCCCATTTGTTGTCACAGTTTAAGTATTGTGTGCCCTGGGTGGTAATTTGAATGTTTAACATTTGTATGTGGTGGGGGAGTTTACCAGCTGGCCCTTCCCCATGTGGTTCTGCACCATACACACAAAACAGAGAAGTAGCAGCACACCTCCCCTTGACTTCCTAGAATCCCCACATGTTCTGCCCTACCCTACCCCTCCTTTGTGTCAAGCTCTGGCACCATGCATGGTCAATCTGAGTCAGTAAAATTTTTAAAGAGCATATGAAGAACTTGGCTATTGACAAAGAATTACAACAAAATCTTACACAGCAAACTGGTTTCATCCACACGCGATGCATTAATTAAAGGAAACACACAGAACTACAGGCACAGTATCATGGATACAGTCCTATTTCAGGAATTTGCAAGGATGCTTTTGACTAAAGATTTTTGCCTCACACACCATATAAGATGCAACCACACTGCTTTTGCATGGGATAGGAAACTGTTAGGACTGCTCAGGCTCCAAGCAGGGAGTTAGCTAGAGTACGTCGTAGAGGTCCCCTGAGGTGCTCTAGATAATTTCATAGTTGCTGGGGAAGTTCAAAGAGTTCTGGGGCCCTAGCTGGTTTGGCTCAGTGGATAGAGTGTTGGCTTGCAGACAAAGGTTCCTGGGTGTGATTCTGGTCAAGGGCACCTACCTTGGTTGTAGGCTTTGCCCTGGCCCCAGTCCTGGTCAGGTTGCATGCAGAAGGCAACCAATATGTGTTTCTCTCACATCACTATTTCTCTCTGTCTTTCCTTCTCTTCCACTATCTCTAAAAATCAATGGGAAAATATTCTTGGGTGAGGATTTAAAAAAAATATAAAAAGGAGTACTGGGGAAAAGACCGTTTTGCAAGGTAGGGGCCACCAAAAGGAAATACCTATTTACTGACAGATGTGGAATTATTTTGATGCTTTAATAACTAATGTGCTTATATTGATTATGTATTGTCAAATACCAGCTCTGTATACAGGAAAACTGCTAGAGAGCTCTGTAAAGGTCAGTATTATTATTTACTAGAGGCCCGGTGCATGGATTCATGCACCAATGGGGTCCTTCTGCCTGGCCTGCAGGAATCAGGCCAAAACTGGCTCTCAACATCCCCTGAAGGGTCCCAGATTGTGGGAGGGCACAGGCCAGGTCAAGGGGCCCCATCCATGAACAAATCTGTGCACTGGGCCTCCAGTATGTATATAAGATCTTTGGTTAATCTCTTCTCGTCCTCCCTCCTCCCCGCTTCCCTCTGAGATTCATTAGTCTGTTCCATGTCTCCATGCCTGTGGTTTCTGCTCCCGTGTTCAGTATCTGCCCCCTGGTGGTCAGCATCACACCTACAGGTTGGACAGCTGAATGGTCAGAGGGTTGCTTAGGCTCTTATATGTGTATTGTAGGGAGAGTATTCTCAAATGCAGAGCTGACCTGTGAGTCTCCAGCCCAAGGCCCTCTGAGGTGCCTTTAGAAGCCTTTGCCACACATGGCACCTGGCAATGCCACCCTGGAGAATCTTCGTCCTCAGGTGCCTCTATGTGCACACCCCTGGCCCACATGCCCTGCACTCACCTGGCTGCCCTTGACATCCCCGTTGAGCTCCCAGGCACCAGCGCTCTGTCTGAACATCACCACCCGGCCAGTGTGCTGATATCGAGGAGCCCCCAAGGCCAGGGTTTGCACCCGGCCCCGCGAGATGACTTCAGCAGCATAGCCTAAAGGTGATACGAAGAGAAGTGTGCTTTTTTGTAGACCCTGCCCCCTCTCGCAGGCCCACACTTGATAGGTTGGGGTAACTGGACCCCGCACTGCATTTCTCTTTGTTAACATAATTAAAATAAAACTTTGAAGTTTCTGTCTTGAAACCTATCCCAGGGGCCTATGAGAGATCCAACCACATCAG